>NC_092750.1:39637513-39946799 GCF_047496795.1 Chiloscyllium punctatum | reverse complement strand
CTTATCCCAACAGTGAAAGAGATAAAGGATCGGTCAACTCAGTTCTCAAAAAACATGGTATTTCTCTTGTCTCAATTTACCTTGAATAACCAAGGCCAGTTTAAACTGGTTGTAGATGCTCATGTTTGTTGATGTGGTGCCAGTCAAGCTTCTTCAGTGCTGTTGGATTTGCACTTGTCCAGGCAAATGGGTGTACACCATCATACACTTTGCTGTGCTTAGTAAATTCTGAACAGGCTTTTGGAAGTCAGGAGATGAATTACTTGCTGCAGTATTCCGAACTTCTGATCTGCTCTTGTAGCCTCTATAATTATATGGTGAGTTCAGTTCAGTTTTTGATCAGTGGTAACCCAGAATATTGATGGATCCATTTACAGTAACAACATTGCATGTCAAGGGGTGGTGGTTACTTTATCTCTTATTGGGTATCGTCATTGCCTGACATTTGTGTGGTGTGCATGTGACTTGTCATTTAAGTCTGGATATTGTTAAGGTTTTTTTGAAACCACCTACTCCCCCCACCTCCGATTCTCAATGACTCAAATTTTGTTCGGGCTTCTGGATGACACATGATCAAATGAGCCCTTGATGTTAAGAGTTGTCACTTTGACCTGAGCTCTGGAATTCGGCTCTTTTCTCCGTGTTTGAATCTAATGAGGTCAGTATTAATTACTGTCATGAAATGACAAAGCATAGATCTGGTGTAGGTGCTAAAAGTGAATATATGTCAGTTGTAACTAAAAAACAAAAAAAAGGTAGTAAATTCAAAGTTTGTGAGAAGATTTGCAACATGACAAGCACCATGAGTTCGACTGGGACAACACTACTATAAAAGGACATGCCAAACAGAGAACAGCCAGGGAATTCCCAGAGGCATGGCACTCATCCACAGATTCAATCAATAAGTACATCGACCTGGACCCAATATACCGACCACTGCAACGGACAACTGAAACTGACAACCGGAAGCGGCAGAGACAAACCACTATAAATGCTGGAGGAAACATCACAGAAGCGCTTCACAGGAGGCTCCCAAGCACTGAGATGTCACCTAGACAGGGGACGAAACATCTGCAACACAAATTCTCAGCTTGGCGAACAGAACCACAACAATGGTAGTAAATTACAGACTCTGGTTGGGGATGTGTGGGAGAGGTTTCATTCCTGTTCCACCTTTGAGATTTTTAATAAATATGTCCATTGTTTAGTGATAAATCTGTTTCTCAGTCTTTGAATACACAAAATGATAGGAGATAGTTTTTCACTTAATTGCACTTAGTTTTCAAACTGGACTTGGTAAGTTAAAGGAGGTATTTCCTGGGAATGTTTATTTCAGGATAGATATGATGTGCATCACTTATGTAGTGTTGCAAGAGTGCCATGCAGTGAGCTGTCATTGAAAGTGATGTTTCTTATGTTCAGTCTCAGGAAATCCTTTACATGAGGCAAAAAGAGTCACGTTTATAAGTGTACCCCACCTGCAGGGAGCTCTGCTGACTGGCTTCCATAATTTATGCATGTAAACAAGTGTAGCATGTTTGTATTTTTCCACTGGGCACATCCACCAGACCAGGCTTCCTGCCAATAGTGGCATTCAGAAAATCAATGTTTGTATAATTGCAGATCTATTCTTTGTTTGTACAGAGATCTATATTTTTTCCATTATCCTGTTCTGAGAGAGTTATTCAAGCGAGAACCATGTAGGATTCTTTCCTTCGGAAGCAACTGCATTTTATTGCATATACCACTGAAGACTACAAGATTTAACAGATACATTTACATGAGAGTTCCTAATTTCTCCTGTAGTGAGCGGATCACTTTCCCAATAAAATTTAATTTCAAGAATTTGAACAAACAGGAGCAAAAAAATGACTAAATAGTATTAAGATGAACAGTATGTGGTAGTGGGTGAAGATGATTAAGGAATGTCCATACAATGATCTTTCCTGTGGCAGATATCAGGAAGAATCAATAACTGCAGATGCTGGGAACCAGATTCTGAATTAGTGGTGCTGGAAAAGCTCAGCAGGTTTCCAGTATCTGCAGTCATTGTTTTTACCTCGTTGATTTTAACCCTACTGCGAATCCTCTTGCAAGGATGCCAATTTTACTGCTCCTCAGATGCTGCCTGAACTGTTGTGCTTTTCCAGCACCACTAATCCAGATATCAAGAAGACCCCTGTGTAAGTTACTACAATTGGACTTGTCTCTCGTTTTCAATATAGTCATATTCACCGTGTCCCACAAATCTCCCAGCATGCAGTCTCACTCCAAGAGAAGGGATGCAATGTTGTTGGGCTGGACTGTTTCGACACAAGACTGAAAGACTCAGTGAAAAAGAACAGATGGTGCATAACTCATTAATTTACTGCATCAGAACATGTGGAATCTGGTTTGCTGAAAATATCTGCCTAAAAACCATTAGCATATTTGAACAAGATTGACATAGTTCGTAGTAATAGATTCTAATCAGGCTGGTTAGCCAAAAACTAAGAGACATGACTTTTCTTTGAGCAGTGGATTTATTGACTATACCAGTCTCCCCCTTTTATATAGCCCGGCTCAATTAATCGATTAGAAGTCATCACTTGTTTCTCTTCTAATATTAACCACTATCTACATTAATAATTATCTCCCAATCAAGGGAAGGACAGAAGTCATACTTTTTTCCGCACACAATGATAAAGAAAATCAGATAACATCAAAACTCAGCCACTTTTGATTCTTCATATCAGATGTTTAAATAGCATTCTTAAAGATTCTCGTTGGAGGATTTATCTGCTCTCTCCATCTAAAAGCCACATCTCTGAAATCTGGTTGCCACGCTGAAATAATAGATTAGTATAGGCTCAATTACATCAGTATGGAGCTTTAGCCTCTCATGACAACAAGTCCTGCCTAGAGATGTGCCAATCAATCTGACTGGCCAGCAGTTTCATAGTCTTTCAGCAGTGCTAACAGTGTAATGGCTCCTGCTAGCAGGAGAGGCAAAAAGGGGAGAGATATCTCTGAATCTTATGGTAAAGTTAGGGATTTGGTGTAGCCAAGGTTGGGAGGCCCCAACAAAGAAATGAGGGGAGATGGATGGGTGTCAAGTTATGGAAGTGGAGGGAAAAAGATGTGATATCAGTTCCCTCCTGTTCACTCGCAGCACATGAATTGAAAGCTATGTGGATGTTTACCAGTCTCTTGCCTTTTCCCCATAGTCCATAAACCTGTGTAGAGGTGGAATGAAGCCCTTACGAGGCATTTTATTGTCCAGTTAAGGGCTTCAACAAACCTTGGGGCTGGCAAGGTGCAAGAATCCTTATCCATCCTGCATGGTAGAGGGACAGCTCAAGGATCGACAGGAAGGCAACAGGTTGATAATCTGCTTTATTTTACCTGTTTCCAGCCTTCAAATTCAACAGTGAAGGATTGTAAAATTCACTGGTTAAAGTCCTGGAAGAACATCATTTCTCAAAGCATCCAAGGAATTACATATGTCAAGTTGGGTAGGCCTATTAGAATGAAAAGATAGAATTTATAAGTAAGGTTGAATAACCCCGAATACACTGATGCAAGGAGCACTAAGGGAGCAGTTCTCAAGTACCTGAAAATCTGTCATAACAACTAGAGAAACAAAGTTGCATGTGGTGACTTTTGCTTGTTACAATTAAAAATGCTAGTTTCAAACATTGTTTTGAGAATCAATTAGACATCATTTGAGCACTCCCTCCCTTCTCTCAAAGTAAATTAATAATTTTTCATATTGGAAGTCAGATTATTCAAACCTTAAGAATAATCATTTTGCTCACTGTAATCCAAAACTGAAAGGAGTTAGTTGCATGACAGTTGCAGTTCTCAATCCCTCATGTTAAACTTCTTTATATCTATCAAGATTCCTGAAAGTGCATCTTTCAATTCTCATTTCAATAACGAAGTAGAGAATATTGCGGAGGAGTAAAAATATAGATCAGACTTTAATTAAAGTAACTGTGTATATTCCTAGTTTTCACACAAATCTCTCTTCATAGGACAGTCATGCTACCCAGGAACAAGTCTAATGATTCTTTGTTGCATTCATTTTCTGTCAGTCATGTCTTTCCTCAGGTATCAGAATCAGAATCCCTACAGTGTGGAAATAGACCCTTCAGCCTAACAAATCCACACTGACCCTCCGAAGAGTAACCTACTCTGCTGTCCTATTACTCTACATTTCTCCTGACTAATGCACCTAACCTACACATCCCTGAACATTATGGGCAATTTAGCATGGCCAATTCACTAACCTGCACATCTTTGGCATGTGGGAGGAAACTGGAGCACCCGGAAGAGACCCACGCAGACACGGGGAGAATGTGCAAACTCCATACAGACAGCTGGAATCGAACCTGGATCCCTGGTGCTGTGAGGCAGCAGTGCTAGCCACCGAGCCACTGTGCCGCCCAAGGGATGGTAAGGGAACCAAAACTATATGCAGTCTACTGAAGGTTCTATGCAATTAAAACAAGAGTTCACTACTCCTAAGTTCAAATCATTTTGCTATCAATGCTAACATATCATCAGCCTTCCTAATTGCTTGCTCTATCTGAATGTTATTCTTCAGTGACTTGCTGATGAGGATATCCAGATCCCTTTGTATATCTACAATCTTTGATATTTTACCTTCTAAGAAATACTCTGCACATCTGTTCCTCCAGCCAAAGTGGATAGCCCTCACATTTTTTCAACATTATAGTCCATCTTTCATGTTCTTACCTCCTTACTAAATCTTTCCAAATTCTCTTGAATCCATTTCGCATCTTCCTCACAGTACACATTCCCACTAACCTTTGGGTCATCTGTGAACTTAGTACTATTACATTTGGTTCCCAAGTCGTTGTTACATACTGTGAATAGCTGGGAAACAAGTAGAAATCCTTGTGGTTCACACACTAGATGCACCTTGTCAATACAAGAATGGCTCATTTATTCTTAGTCTCTTTTTAGCGGGTTTTAAGAAGATTTCTAGCTCAGGTTAAAGTTCTGGATGTAGGTATGCTCGCTGAGCAGGAAGGTTCATTTTCTGACATTTCGTCACGATACTAGGTAACATCATCAGTGAGCCTCCGGACAAATCAATGCTGGTCTTCCTGCTTTCTATTGATATGTTTGGGTTTCCTTGGGTCGGTGATGTCATTTCCTGTGGTGACATCACTTCCTATGGTGGTGTCATTTCCTGTTATTTTTCTCAGGGTGTGGGAAATGGGATCCAAGTCAATGTGTTTATTGATAATGTTCTGATTGGAATGTCATGCTTTAATTTTTCATTATACCTTGTCCCTTGGATCTTTAAGTTTGAGATGCTTGTAGGCAGACATAGAGTGAATATTTAGCCTATCTGTCATTTGTTTATTCCCCATCATAAATTCTCCTGACTCAGCCTACAATGGGTGACATTTGTCTCAGCTAAATGTTTCCTTTTTACATTGTTTTGGAAGTTTTTATAGTTTTTTTTACATTTTTAACTACATATTTTTATCCTGTTTCTTTTATCAGTTGTTTTAGTCGGTCTTCGCTGTATTCTAATATCTTCCTAATCACCAGATTTACACCCATTTCTTGCAATTTTATAAACTTTTTTTTAATCCTATACAATCCTTAAACTTCCTTATAATCCTATACAATCCTTAAACTTCCTTATAATGGATAATTTTTAGTCATGTGCACCAGTTAATATTGTGAAAGGTGAAATTTCCTTGGGAACCACTTTTGCTCCACTGCAGCATCTCCACTGTAAGTGCGTCTGAATCCTGTATTCAGCAAGTATACGATGATGGGATAGTAATTGCAGTGAGAAAATGTCAACCCAAGGTCTTTTTCAAACATTGCAGAATTCTTGAAGCCACAGTGTTGCTTTATGAACAAAGTATGTTGCGATTAAGGAAGATTGACAACTCTACACTGTGCTTGAAATACCATTTCAGTTTGGAACAGGTTAAATCATTTCTCATATTCCACTATTCCCTTCTCACTTCAAATCCTCATTCTCTACCATCTGTCGAATTACCGTGGCTTCACTCCTTTCCTTGGAATGTCTTTGCATTAATCAAAAATTGTCATTCTCTATGATGTCATCTCAACTTACTTTCTTCTGAGCTCAATGCCCTCCTGTATTCACTGAATCTCTCCCATTGTATAAACTGTCCTATTTATTATATCTATATATGTTTCCACTCAGTCCTCTAAATGATTAAGTATGCTTCCCAAAACATTGAGAGCTATCAGTTATTTCAAGAACACTTTTTAAGATTACAACTGCTTCTTTCAGAGAAAAGGTTTTACATGATGTAACCAAAACTGTTCTTCCTGTATCTCATCATGAACACCTGACAACAATTTTAACCCCAGTCATTTTCACAGCCATTGATTTGGCATGTCATGTCATATTACCTAACTGATCTCAAAATGTCAGTCTGATAAGGTAATCTTTGATCACTTCCTGGTAATGTTTTCTGATTTCTCCTCTTCTTTACATGTCTGCCTGGGGAAAGAAATTTCCCCCAATTAATTTAGAACTATAATTATTACAGATCATGAACTGGTTTCTTCCAACTGAGCTGGATCTTCTCATTAATAGTGCTCTGTTGAGTGACTTTCCTGCTGACTTATGGGATCTGTTTAATGTTATGACAATGCTGTGCCTTTCAGAGGTGTATTTTGTCTTGGTTTCTTCTAATAGAGAGATTGAATAAGAGCAATCTGTGGTAATGTAAACAGCTTGTGAGGCATTCGGTTCTTTTTAAGTTGGAACAATAAAAAGCAGCCTGAATGGGTGTGGCCTGCTCTCACAGAGCAAGATTTCTAGTTTTTTTTAGCTTTTTAGGTTGAGATATAGAGTTGCTGTTGGATTCTCAACAGTTTGGAAGCTGCAGTATATGTCTCTTGGCTGCTGCTCTGAGTTTTTGTTTGATATCTTTTTCTCTCTCAGCTGCTGGGTTAAATGTGAGACAATTTATTTCCGCCTTTGCCTTTTATGGCAAGGTGTATGTTTATGGGATGTTACTATATTGAAACAGGTGATTAGTAATGGTTACTGTATCTATTATTCTGTTAAGTGTTCCAATGGAGATAAATTATTCTAAGTTCTTCTTTCTTCTGTTGTATTTTCACTATAGTGTTTGAAGAAATTGTGTTTTGCTTCACATTGAGTAGTGGAGCAGTCAAATTGCATCTGGAACATGGCACTTTACCTTTAAAATAAGAAAAGGTTAGAGTCGAGGCTACGTTCTTAAAATATTTTGAAGGGGTCTGGTCTGGTCCATAAAAATGTATTCCAGAGACCCTCCTTAATCATATATAGGAGTTGGAATATTAGGCTGACTAACTGATATCTTTTCCAGAGTCAGCACAAACTTGATGAGCTGAATGATCCAACTATGGGTTTATTCTATGAATAGAAAATTAATAAATCCAAAAATGAAACCAATCTCTGATTGAGCATTTGTACTTCACAAACAGCATGAATTGTTTTTAAGTTAATTTAGCATTTTTATACAAGCTCTTTCAAACATTCTTTAGCTTCCTTATTTAGTAAACCTCTGCAAAACCATCTTTTGCTTTAACATTCCAATGAAGAGAGTCCTGCTCCTTTATGCTTGAGAACCAAACTTCAAGAGACTGTACCTGCAATTTACTATTCGGAAGAAAATCTCTGACCAGCAGTATTTAAGTTTCACTACTTTAAAATAGAAAAAGCAATACTTGGATTCAAACAGTATCATTCAGATCTCAAAATACTTTTGATCAATGATGGATTTATTGAAATGTAGCCACTGTTATAATGCAGGAATTATACTTTTTCATTGTAACTGAGTGAAATTCCGAACCTCCACTGTTCAACCTCTACATCCAAACTGTAGAGCCCAACATATTGTGATTGTTGTTTGTGTGAATCTTTGTTTATAAAGTAACTTCAGCATTGCAGAGAAGCTTTTATGTAGTTTTATAAAAGTTTTATAAAAAACTTTTATGTAGCCATGTTGTGAGGTATAATTGCAAAAATTAAAATATGACAGGAAAGTGAAATCTGTTTTGGATTGGCAATAATATGATTTGACAATGATGATATTCAATGAATGTTGATCCAACAATAATTTGTGTTAATAACTTTGAAGAGTAGACTAAATATTAAAGGAACAGAATTTCCTCTGCAACTAATTCCATAAAGCATAGAAACCCCATAAAGTCTTGAAGGAAAGAATTTGTACTGGCATTTTTATGATAATTGCTAGTTCAATGATAATACTAACTCACCTCTCATAATTCAGTCAGCTGTTCAATTAGTGAAATGGGTAATTCATAAAACATTTGTTAGAGAGTGAATTAAAAATGCCACTCTTGCATTATTTGTCACTTAACTGAATACAAATCACAATCATTTCTGTTTTGTAGCCATCAGATGGTTCACGTTTTCAAACAAATCAGATGATTTAAAATGTTCTACCTGGGATTTAACTATCCACATGCCACAAAAGGCGTGTAATGAGTATTTATTCAACATGCTTTGTGAAACAGTTAAACTCTTTTGATCTGTATTTAACTCAATAAATAAATTTCTTTTAAGGATATTTGTGAACTGAAATCCAACAAATATGACAGTATTTAATTTGGTTTTAATATATGCAAAACTTGTGTTAGCCAAGAGATTTGTCACAGTTTCGAGAAATGTAAATATGTGTGAATCATTAGAATACCTTATTTTCATCAGGATGTTTGTGCTGCTTATTCACCTGTACTTTATGAAAGTGAAATTATTCTACTTATTGTTTTGATAATTTGCTTGAAATTTATCATTTGGAACATTCTGTACCTAATACTGTTCATTGAAGTTATTTCAACAGTAAATGCTGATGTAATTGTGTCTCCAAATTTTTAGAAACAAAATTATGTTAGTGTACTAAAACTGTTTATAACTAGACCTTGCATCTAAAACTGAACCAATCATCCATTAGATATTTAAACGTTCACGATCAGAATCTTTTGCCATGCACTATAAGAGAAGTACATAAGAGAATTAACACACATTTTGGTCGAGATCTTGAGAATTTTAAAAATTCTAGCCAGAATTCAGATTGTGATCTCTATTGAGTTTATGTTATTAACAAAAATAATTGGAGACCTTGAAATTGTACCAATGATAACATAATAGAATTACTTAACATATTCATTTGAAATTGTTTTGTCCAATTATTTTTTTGAAAGCTGCTTAACAATGATTTCAGATGGATTAATGAGTGTCCTCCAGAACAGTAAAATTGCAAACAAAATTTCAGTCTCAAGTGTTAAAATGAGATGGCATGCTCAAGTTAAATATAAATTGTGTAGTTTTGATATCAAAACTTATCATTTGTCATGACGTAAGATATTCCTAGTACTGGAAGAATGTAGTTCTTCTGCCATAATCTTTGTGTTAAGCTTTTTTATTTGGCTGTCAGTTGCTTTCTTGTACTTAATGCAAATAGATTGAGACATTCATTTTTAAAAGTATTCATTTTATCGCTGCCAAACTTATTATTGGTCTTAGAAAGTAAAGTGATCAGAGACTTCTTAAGACTAAGAATAAAAACTGAAGGATCAGGATTTAACAGCGATGCAGTGGATCCTGATTCTCATTCCAAAAGTTGGAGGCAACCTTGCAACTACTAGCCATTGAAGCCATGACTGAATTTTACATTGATCATGCAATTAATTTGCTGCAGACTGATAATTGAATTTGAAACTAGATAGCAAAGCAAAAAACCAAAAGCAGTTTTACTGAATCTCATCTTCATTTACACCATGCAATATTACATCTGTCTGCCTGTTCCACAATAGCACCCAGTGTCCGAGAAGTCACTCCTTTTAAGTACATTTTAAACCAACCTTTTCAGACCTGTTATGATGTCTCTCCAAGTCAGTTGGAACTTCTGGTATCTCTTGCCCAGAGGTAGGGACACAGCCACTGTGCCACAATTTACATCCTCTTGAATGAATGCTGACTTAAAAAGGTGGCACTCTGACACAGTCAATCAATGATGGTGGATTAATGAGTCTTGAGGGTGGTGGGGACTTTCCACAGTGTTGGCTGTCACTGCTGGTTATGCTTCATGATCCACTTCTTTTCTGTTTGTCCATAAGAGGTTTTTATCTCTATTCTTAATTGACATGGATAAGAAGGTATTGAGCTGCCTTCTTGAAGCAATGCAATTCTTGTGGTAAATGGACAACCATTGTGCAGTTCAGAAAGGAGTTTGAGTCTAGACCCAACAACAGTGAAGGAATGGAGATATAGTTCGATGTCAAGATGATGTGAAGCTTGGAGGGGTACTTGCAACTGGTGGTGTTGCCAAATATTGTTACCCTTGCCTTTCGCTTTGGTAGAGGTTGCAGGTTTGGAAAATGATGTTGAAGGAGACTTGGTAGGCTCTGCTCTTCCTGTGCATCAACAATCACAATTGGGTGAATGTTGAAGGTGGTGGATGGGGTGCCAATCAAAGGGGCTACTTTGTCCTGGATTACATCAGGTTTCTTGAGATTTCTTAGAGCTGCACACATCTATTTTAGTGGAGAGTATTCCATTACACACCTGTCTTGTGTATTTGGTGATGGTAGGTGTTGGGGAGATTGGCACTAACTTGGTCAGAGCAGGCTTCCCAGCCTCTAACATGTTCTTGTAGCTACAGTATTTATATGGTCGGTCCATTTCTGGATTTTCAGAAGACTTTGATAAAATCCACCACAGGAGTTTGGTTAGCAAAATAAAGGCACGTCCGTTAAGAATTACTGTACTGGCATGGATTAAGCATTAACCAAGATGTAGAATGAGAATAAATTGGTCATTCAAGTTGGCAAACTAATTAGTGTGTTACCACAAGAATCAATACTTGGAGACCTTTCCGCCCCCATCCCCTCTCCGGCCTATCACCCTCACCCTCACCTACTTCCACCTATGGTATTCCCAGTGCCCCTCCCTCAAACTCCCCCCCCCCCCCCCCCCCCATCCCCCACCTTTTATCTCAGCCCGCTTGGCACACCAACCTCATTCCTGAAGAAGGGCCTGAAACATCGATTCTCCTGCTCCTCAGATGCTGCCTGGCCTGCTGCGCTTTTCCAGCACCACACTTTTCAACTCAATACTTGGAGACACAACTGTTAACAAATGATGTCAATGATTTGGATGTGGGGACCACATTTGCAGATGTTTCAAAACTAAGCATTATGAAGAAGACGTAAAGTGGTTTGAGGAAGATTTGAGGCCCTCCAGATAGATTCAAGCATCACAATGTCCACTTCACCAGACTAGGAAATGGTGATGAAGACAATGGACTCTGGGTCTCCTGCAGTTCCTCTGTGTCCTGAGGGGACCTGTAGTGGTGCATACTTCATGTGGAGGCAGTATGAAAACCACTGCAGGTTGCTGCTGGTCTTGGTTTTGGTGGCACATTGTTCCTCCTCAATATTTCTGCACCTCCATAGCATTGCAGCCAAAGCAATGATAATCCATTGATCACAGTTCCAATGAAACTGTATATGGAATAAAAGAAACCAAATTAATGTGAGCAGTCAGCATTTGTATCACACACAAATGACAGTTTAACATAGTCTTCCATACAGTGGGAGATAGCACATTTAACAAGTAGGGTCATGGAATGGCTCTACATATCCCTTTGACATAGGATGTATGCAACACAAGCATCATGCAAGTACATGCAAGTGTGGCAGGATTGCGGAAACTTTTTCTGACCATCCTCACCCAACACATCACCTGAGAAATTTAGCATTACGTATAAGAGCATGTTGTTGAATACTTACAGTTGAATATGAGGAAATTAGCTTCTCAAGGAGCCCTCGGCCTTATCCTAGATTGGTCCCTACCTACTCCTTTGGTGGTCCAACTGTTTTTCTCTCTCTTTGGCCGCTATCTCCACCTTTCGTTGACTCTTCCCTCTCCCCACCCTATGTTCTGCATAAAAGCCATCCTTTTCTGAGGTACCATCAGTTCTGAAGAAGGGTCCTGGATCCTAAACAGTAACTCTGACGTCTCTCCACCAGTGCTCCCAGGCCTGCTGAGATTTTCCAGCAATTTTTGTTTTTGTTTCAGATTTCCTTCTTTTCTCATTTTTTTTGAAGAAAGCAGTTTTATTTTGTCTAGGAGCTCTTAGATTGCGTTTGTGAATTGTGGGTCTGCAAGGCCATCTTTGGTTATTTTCACTTTATAGATAAAGAATATGGTCAGCCAAAGATATGACATGTGACATAGTTGGATACGGCATGTGTTTCAATAGCATGGCACTATGGTTATAAATGTTTTCAACTACTGTTATCTAAATGTGTGATTAATGCAGCCTTGCAGGGCTTTTTGGCCCTCATAAGTTGAGTCCACATGTTCAGACAAAAATAAAACTACTTATCTTGCCTACTCCGTGTTTTATCATAGCCATTTCTCATTTCTGTTGTGTATTTGAGATTTAAATGATTATGGAAAGCACAGAAATCATGCTTAGCAGAATGAGTTGCAGTCTTAGCCAATTAATCAGAGGCACCGATCCCTTCCCCCCAACCTTGTTGTACCTTTTCTCAATGCACTCCTGTCAATCCCATCAATATGAACTTGCACATGTTCTGCTCCCAACTCTTTCATTTAAGTCTCCATCTCCCAAAGATTATCCCAGTTCCTGGCCCCACAGTTTGATCCTGACAACCAATGTACTGTATTTTCCCTTCAAGGTGGTTGTGACCATCAATGACATCTCCACCACGATAACCCATCTCCTCCAATGCTTTAATGTCTTCCACCATTATTTATTGAGTTGTTTCCCTTCACTATTATTGATCCTCTGTATCTGAGCAAGCTTGGGCAGACTGCCCAAACAAATGAGTGATTGGATGCCTGACTGTAGATCTGCAACTGACTTGGTGGAAAGCTCTGTACTGATTACACTGAATCTTCAGGACTGACCTTAGCCATTCTCTGGACAGTAGGGATGCAGAAACCTTGACCCTGATCACCCCAAATCAATGACTGACTATGTATAAGCCCCTCGACTGAGATCCAATTCTGACCATATCTGACTTAGGCAGGAACCCCTGATTGATGAGAGTCTACTTTTACTTGACTGAGGATTACTACCCTTAGAATTTGAAGATGGCCATTTGGCTGAAGCAGAAGACAGTGTGTTTCCTGCATCTGCTGCTGACACCTGTTGCAGTTGTGGCATTAATATAATAATGTACCTATCCCCTTGGACTGATCTCTGCTGATGACCAAGTCAAACTGCCTGGCTTTGTATCTGTGCTAAAGGCAAGGCCTCACAAAAATGTTGTGAGCCTCTAAGTTCTGAATAAGGCAACAAAGCTCAAAAGGGCAAACCAGGGCAGAGATGCTGAGGCACCAAAGTAGATGCAGAGTGAGTGAGCGAGCTCTAAGAAAGTAAATGAAAACATTTGGGATGAACCTTGCTCTGATTCATGAGATGGGAGCCTGACCCTGTGTCCAATGTGGCCTGGCAACAGCATTACAGTGCAAGGTATAGAAGCAGATATGGGCCCTTTGACCCAAGCATTCTACTTTTTGAATGAGCTGTGGTTGTTCTATTAGTCCTTAACTCAGGTTTCCTGCCTCATTTCTATAGCACTTGATTTCCTAAATGATTATAAATCAGCCTATCTCAGCCTTGAACATTAACTAGCAACTGGCCTGAACAGCCCTCAGTGGTAAAGAATTCAACAGATCCGCTACCACCTGAGAGAAGAAATTCTTCCTGATCTCTGTCTTAAATGGGTGACTTGAAATGGGGAACCGTATTCTAAATGAGTTGAAGATGTGCCATAACGATGTGGTAAGGTCTTGATGGATGTGTGATGTCAACCTCTGTGGATGGGGAGGTGTTGTATAGTTGATTTCTACCCATAGAACAAATACTTTGATGTTGGGGACTGCTGTCCAAGAGGGAGGCATTTTTCTGTTCTTGCCATATTTTCAAAACTGAATCTCCATTGCCCATATCAATCAGAGCCTGGGAAAATTCAATCTTGTGCTGTACCTTTCTGAAGTTGTCAGGTTAGTTTGATGGAGCATTTTTGGCTTATTCAAATCTGTTACAGTTGCCAAGAAAATATCAAGGTGAAATAAGAATAACACAATAACATTCAAACAAGAACCAAAACCTTTGGCAATTGCATTCCAAACCCAACATCCAAAGTAATGCTTCATTTTCCCACCATTAGATTACCTGAACCTTTTGATGAAGAATAAACCTCCTAAATCATAACCGCATCCAAACACAATGGCACTGTTGCTTCATAGGGGATAAATACATATATCCACAAACAATATGTAATCTGTAAAGCAGCATATACTCTTGTTATTCTATAGTGACCTGAGAAAACAGGTGAATTCTTTGGCAATAGTAATATAAATGTATGAATGTTGTACAAGATCACCGTATAATTTCTGATCAGCTAGCACCCTTCTGCTACTACTCTCTGTCTCCTGTTGCCAGCTAGTTCTCTATCCATCCAGCTCGTAGACCCTAGCCCCCATGTGATTTCACTTTCTCCATTAGCCTACCATGGGGAACCTTATCAAACGCCTTACTGAAGTCCATGTGTATGACATCTACAGCCTCATCAATCAACTTTATCACTTCCTCAAAGAATTCTATTAAGTTGGTAAGACATGAACTGGGAGAAGTAAAGAAAAGTTGATGTTATTGTGTCAACTATTATCTGTAGGTACTCTTTACAAAAAAGGACTGTTTTGCTCTATGTAGAAGTTGAACTTTATAGACTACAATATTGATATTAAGTAACATTTCAAACTTTAAATGTTAAAATTTTCAAGATACATACAGTTCTGACTGTTCCCACTTACAGTTGTCACAATATTTTCATTGATTTCTCTAATTCTGCAAATGCTAATTATTGTTGTTTTATTAAGTTGAGTAAAAATCTTATTGGGGCCAGGTATAATGAATGCCAAGGTTGAGGTCTAGAGTCACAGTGGAGGTTGGTTTGATAATGGGTATGGATATTGGGAGACTGGCTGATTTACAGAAAAAAATAAATTAAAGTTAAAGCTAGGAGTGCAGTACAGTGGGCCTAAGAGATGAGGTGGAGTGGCTGCATGGGTTTGTTCTTGTCAAGGTTTGTAAAACTCAAAGGAACCCACTTATGCATATAGTGAATTCAATAGCACATGAAGAAATGATGTACAAAGATGAAGTACTGATTTTAAAAAAGAAATTAGATAAATACTTGAAGGGGACGTAATTACATAACCATGAAGAGAAAGCAAGCAAGGAAGAAAGATGAATTGGATAGCGACTTAAAGGAGCTGTCACCGGTCTGGTGAGCCAAATGCTTTAAGGTTTTTGAAAAGTAAATACTAGCTGTATCAAACTCGTATTTGAGAATACCTCAAACCGACTTTTCAGTCAGTCCTAAGTATACTTGCCTGTTGCAGAGGTAGAATATAGATTTGTATTTAAGTGTAATCTCAGCCTGGGTCAAAACCAAGCACCTCTTCTGTAGGAACATAAAACTGCCAAGCAAACCACTGCTCTTTCACAAATCTGAGAAAAGATACACAATTACAGTGCAAAAGGCTTTGGAACTAATCTTGTCTCTTGCCTGTTGGCTGTACCAATATTTGTGGCACAGGATGTTTAAAATAGTTGAGAGGAAGAAATAAGAAGGAATTAAGTATCTTTACCAGAATAAAATACTGATTTTTTAAAACTGTTTTTGCTAAGTAAGCACCATAGGGCATACTTAAACAATATAGTGCAGTTTGAGAAAATACACATTTAAGTAGTAATCAAGCAATATCACTTTATTTTGAATAATTTAATTGCACAGTCATAAGGTAAATGAGAAATATCTGTGAAACTGGTGAATTAGTGTTTGAGTTTGTTTTCTGTATGCATTGTAAAGTGCCTTTTAGACAAAAGCTGTGGTTGTATTATTGGATCCTGCAAGTGTTGTGCCCTTTGGAAGCAAGCCACCCGTGTTATTGTGAGCAGCTTGCAATGTATTTTTCTTTAATTTATCAATGATATCTTTCAGTATCCTATGTGTAGTTTCTGGTGACTACTTTACCTTCTTTGGTAAGCTTTTTCTGGATCTCCCACTGCTGATAGAATTGTAGACATGCAATAGGGCATCAAACTTCTACCTGAATGTTGTTGGTGGTTTAAATGATAAATTTTCTAAACTTGCTGGATCTTTTCCTGGAACAATGGAAGGCTTGTGTGCATGCATTTTTTTCAAAAACATTTGCTCCCTGCCATTAGTTAATCTCTCGCAGTTTGACCAGCTGCGCTGTGATGTCGCCAACTTGCATAATACAACTTAACTTGGATACCCAGTCTGAATTTTTGGAAATGGTACTGCTTTAAATGGATTTATTGTCTTTGGCATGAATTTTGTAGTTTGATCTTTAGTATGATTTATCTGAGGTTCAAACAAAATTGCTTGCTGCTATAAATGTATGAAGAAAACATTGGCTAATGCGCTGCAATTTTTTCATGAACCAAGTGCATGTGTAGTAGTAACAGAGACTTGTAAGATTTCATCTCCTGACTTAAAAAAACAATGCTGAAGCTGTGAGCATAATTTGATATTAAAGTTATTCATAATGTGCATATAAAAAGAAACATTGTATTTGAGAATATTTAAAAGGTTAGAATTTGGTGTGGCATAACTTGTGATTTAGAGTTTAATAATCAGTTCAAAAAGATTGATGCTTTCCTTTGTTTTCATAGAATAAATAGGATTAGTTGAGTTACAAGTCTTCAAAGGGAAACTCAAAACTCAAAATTAGCTACAGGACTTTGTAAATTAAACTACTAACTGAAAACTTCTAAATGTACATGTACTTGATTTTTTTTTTATTGGTACTTTTATACAAAGAAATTTTAGTTTTGCTTTGATGGAAGAATAATTGTACAGGTGGATAAGTCCATTAAGCACAATGGGTGGAAATTTCAGACTTTGGTGGGGTATGGTAAGATGAGTGGTAGAACTTGGAAAGATGTTCGGCAATGCTCTTATTGACATTAAGATCAGCTCACCACGTCTTGTATACTTTGTCCAAACAGTTTGGCAGATTCTTGTTAGTCGACGAAGGGTTCCCAGCTGATGATCATCATTGCTTTTAAACACCTTGTCGACAGTTCAATTTATCATGAGTTGCAAAGTTGCCATTAGGAAAACTTGACATGGAAACCAAAAAAGGATCTTGGTGGTTTCAACATGACTGTTGCACCAAAAGATTTCCATGGACATCAGGCACCAATATCTCGCGCATACAGCATAATCACGAGCCACGTGTACCCCACATCCATGAACATTGGCATCTGATGTTCCAGCCTCTATGAAACCTCATGGCACGTCTCTGATCCACCTACAGATTGCTTCAGTACTTCAATGCTGCACCATCAATTATCATTATGTTACTACAGCAAGAACATTTTGCTCTCAGGGACATGCATATATTTCATGAACTGGACCAGGCTGTTTCTGTGGGCTATTTGATAAGTGTCATAGCAGTCACTGAGTTTGAGCCTATCTGAATATTTATAGTATCCCTGTTTTGCATTGTCTTCTCGTTTTGAGCATTGCCCCCTTAGACATAGATACATAGTTTATAATACTGTTGAACTGCCATCCTGTTTAGACCAGATGCAATGCCAGAAAGCTTGCCACAGTTAATGTTTTGAGTCTTATCCTTCAGAACCGAAGAAGAGTTATACTGGATCAAAACATTAACTTTGTTTCTCTCTCCACAGATTGTACCAAGCCTGCTCAGTTTCTCCAGCATTTAAAGTTTTATTTTGGATTTCCAACATCTGCAGTTTTATCGTTATTTTAGTTTGCCATGATTGCCAGAAGCTTTGTTCCAGTTAGTGGAACATAGGAACAAGAATAGGCTATATAGCTCTTTGGTTTCAGTATTCAATGGGATACCTGCCTTTAGCCCATATCCCTTCATACCTTTGCTTAACAAAAATGTATCTTTCTCAGATTTAATATTATCAACTGATCCTGCATCCACTGCTGTCTGTGAAAGAGAGTTCCAAACATCCACCACCCTTTGTGCCCAGAGGATGTTGTGAAGGGTTCAGAGAATATTTACAAGGATGTCACCAGGGTTGGAAGATTTGAACTATAGGGTGAGGTTGAATAGGCTGGGGCTGTTTTCCTTGGAGGGTCGGAGGCTCAGGGCTGACCTCATAGAGGTTTATAAAATCATGAGCGGCATGGATAGGATAAATAGACAAAGTCTTTTCCCTGTGGTGGGGGAGTCCAGAATTGAAGGGCATAGATTTAGGGTGAGAGGGGAAAGATATAAAAGGGACCTAAGGGGCAAATTTTTCACTCAGGGTGGTACGTGTATGGAATAAGCTGCCAGAGGGAGTTGTGGAGGCTGGTGCAATTGCAACATTTAAAAGGCATCTGGGTGGGTATATGAATAGGAAGAGTTTGGAGGGATATGGGCCAGGTGCTGTCAAATAGGACTAGATTGGGTTGGAATAACGAGTCGGCATGGACGAGTTGGACTGAAGGGTCTGTTTCCGTCCTGTACATCTCTATGACTCAATGACTCTAAGTGCTTCCTAACATTCCTTCTGAACGGTCTGGCTGTAATTCTCAGACTATGCCCCCTTGTTATAGAACCCCATCCGTTGGAAGTAGTTTATCTTGATCTGCCTTTTTTTGTAAATACCTTGAAGATTTTGACCCCCTTAACTTGATAAATTCTGGAGAAAACAGACCTAATTTGTATAATTGCTCCTCATAACTTCACCCCTGAATTCAAGGTACTATTCTTATAAACACAAGGTATCGTGCCCAGATCTGCTGACAGTACTCCAAGTGGGATCTAACCAGGGTTTTATGCACTGCAGCATAACTTCTGCATCTTTGTATTCCATCCCCCTGGGGCAGCATTCCATTTGCTTTCTTGTTTATTTTCTTCATCTGTTCATGACATTTCAAGTCAACAAGGCTTGACTTCACTCAGGGGATCCTGCCACAGTAAGTCAAGGACAGCCTTTGGTACCAGTGTAGGCCCTGCTTGGGGTGATCAGAGTCAGGATTCATTGCTTATTAAGAGTGAGAATTGGATATAGTAGACTTTCAGTGAGCCATAAGCATACCATCCTACAGGTTTGATTTAACAATAAACCAGAATTTTCTTGCACAAAATAAATGAAGATCAAGTTGAACAAACCATGCTAATACTTATATAAAATACTTACATTAAGATAACCTATTTTCTCACTGCTCTGAACTAACTCCTTTTCCAGGATAAACCGTTCTTATGTTTGACCCTCACCAGGTCTAGTGTTAACCATAAATTTTCAAATCCATTTTCTTCTCAAGCAAAAATCAATTTTTGATTCTTCTAAACTAAACACAAGCTAATGCCTTTCATTATTTGCTGTCTCTGATTATAAATTCTCAGAACACAAAAAAAAATTCCTATTGTCACTCCAGAAGGGCTCCACTCACCTCTTCTCCAACATATGGTTTATGCCACTGGTTTAACAATCAGACTCAAAGATGAATGATATGAAAATATTATAAATCACACAGCTTACATGATAACAAAATGAGTGCTGCAGTGAAAAGATTGTAATTGACTACTTCCATTGATTTTGAACATTCTCAGCTTAAGGCTAGATGCATGTAGATGTAAATGAGCCATTATGATCCCAGGTCATGTTACTGCTAGACAAGGCTGATCCAGAATGAAACCTTGTTTGATAAATCATATGTTTTCATTTTATTTTCATTAATGTGGCAGTCAATCACTGAAACATAGTCTCATGAGGCTGCAGAGTTTTTTTAACAACAGGGCAGAATTTTATTACACAAAAGGTGAAAACAAAGGAAAATAATACAAATTAAATGAAATAATTGTAAAGAGGCCAATATACCATCACCAAGTCAGCGTTTATTTACTTGTGCACAGTACACTGATGTGGCCAGCCAGCTCCGAGTCAGCCCCTGAATTAAGGAGATTCAGAATCCCTAGTTTACATCTGTTTGCCAGGTCTCCCGGATTGACCCAGCTTAACACCTCCAATCAAGGACCTCACGGTCAATGAGATCCACCAGGTTCCAATCACTACACTAAACTATCCAAATATAGAACATGGTTAGAAAGACTTTAAAACACATAGGAAAATAAAATATCAACCTGTTGCCAGAGATCATCCATTACAAAGACTCAAATCCAGAGAGATTGTCTCTCTATATCAAATCAATAACTTTCAATTAATCAATCCTCCCAGATTTCTGCCCTCTGCACTGTGGTATCTTCTTATATGAATACACACAAAATTGAAACCTTTATAATTTTTTCAGCTTTTAATACCTTGCAGATTTCTAAACGCACACTCCTAGTTTGGAAATTTCACAAACTAAACTTTTTTGCTGAAGTAGCTGTTTTTTCCCTGATCTGTTTTGAATTCTCTTCTAGGAACGAAATAAACTGCTTATGACCATTATCACATCTACCCCAAACATTCATAAGTACTTTCAGTCATTAGGTTTTCTAAATCATTGATTATTCTGGATTGAAAACAAGCTAATGTTTGCTCTAGTTGTTGTGAAATTTCGCAGTCGAAACAAGTTTTGATTAACTCCTCCAGGATTTTGCAGTCACCTGTTCTCTGACATACGCTGGATTAGGTCACTGATCCAGGAGGACCATCTAACCTAGGTTTTTTTTAATAACACGCATTCACAAAAGTAAGCATGTCATGAAACATAAAATATGTAATTATTTTTAAATCTGAACTCTAAAAATGAAAAATTATTCATACAAATTTTACAGCTTTCTTCACAGAGTCCACAACTTAATTTATTTTAGTTTTTTAAAGAATGACTCTTGAATAAGTTAATCTTTTTACTCATTTAGTTGTGCTTCAGTTTGAGGGATTATTGGCTGCTTTCCATCTCGACTTTCAAAAATATGTTAGGTTTATTTATTCACTCATTTCTTTTCCAGCTTTTCTTTTTAGTTTTGTTCATGGGCTGGTAAGTTCAGCATTCATTGCCAACCCTTAATTTCTCTTGAGAAAATAGTGTTAAGCCACCTTCTGGAACTATTACAATTTGCTTGATGAAGGTGTACCCACATTGCTGATAAGTAGAGTTGCAGGATTTTAACCCAGCAATGCTGAAGGGACAGCAATATATTTCTAAATTGGGGTGATATGAAACTTGAAAGGGAACTTGCAGGTGGTGGCATTCTTATGCATCAGCTGCTGATGTCCTTCTAGATGGGGGATGTCTGGGTTTACTGCAGTTGTGATTATGAAGTAAACACAGTTGTCACATGTGCAGTGTTGAAGGGAGCAAATTGGTGAAGTAGTGAATGGGATGCTGATCAAGCAGGCTGCTCTCTGGAATGGTGTTGAGCTTCTTGATTGATGTTGGAACTGCATTTATCTAGGTTGAGAGGGATTCTTCCATTCCATCTGACCTATGCATTGTAGGTTGTGAACAAACTTTGGGAAATTAATTGAGAGATGAGCACTTCTACAAAATACCCATTCCTGCACCTGTTTACAATAGCCAACAAATAAAGGGCAGGAATATTGAACTGATATTTTGTAACATCATCACTGTAGAAGGCAAAAAGGTCCCAAGAATGCTTAAAAAATCAAGAAGAAAATCATCTAGAGGAAATTGAAACAGTCATAATCACCAGGGGAAAGCTCCTGGGAAAACTATGAGAAATAAAGAATGGCAGGTCCCCTGATTTGATGATCTATATCATAGCATCTTCCAAAGGTTGCTGCAGCAATAGTAGATGTCATTGTTTGTGATCTTTCAAAATTCCCCAGGTTCTAGAAGAGTCTCAGTGAATTGGGAAAATTGCAAATGTGACACCCCTAATCATGAAAAAAGAGAGAAAGAAGGCAGAAATCATACATCACGTACCCTAACATCTGTTATAAGCAAAGTACTGGAATCCACTATTAAGGAGGCAGAATCATTGTGGTTTTGTGAAACGGAAATCATGCTGACTAATTTATTTAAGCTATCTGTGTGAAGTAACATGTAGTGTGAGTAAAGACAAACCTTTAGCTGTGGCGTACTTGATTTTCCAAGAGATATTTAATAAGATGCCACATCAAAGGTTCCTTCACAAAATAAGAGCTCATAGTAAACGGTAACATACTAGCATGGAAAGTGGATTAGTTAGATAACAGGAAGCAGAAAGTAGAGATAAAAGCATCATTTTGAATTAACAAACTCCAAATAGTGGAATGCAATGGGGGATAGTGCTGGTGTCTCAAACATTTACAATCTTCCTCCTTAATAATGTTTTTGGTGAAAGGACTGAAGCATGCATCACAACAACTTATTTGAGAAGCACAAAAACTGATTAGGAAGATACATGGAATGTTGATTCTCAATTCGAGGGGAGTGAAGTATAAAAGTAGGGAAATGTTGGTTCAGCTGTACAGGCCATTATTGAGATCACATTTGGAGTATTGTGTGCAGTTTTACTGTCTTAAGAAAGTTGCATTGGGAGCAGTTCAGATGTTCACTCAACTGGTTCCTTGGTAAAGGAACTTGCTTTTGGGGAAAGATTGGACAGGTTGGGTCTGTATCTACTGAAGTTCAGAAGAATGAGAGGTAATCTTATTGAAACACATAAGGTGACAGGGTTGATTCTGCGAGTATGCTTCCTTTGTAATTGAGTAAAATGATGTAACTAAGACAGAGAGAAACTATTACTCCCTGTTCTTTTGGACATGTCTGCAACTTTTGGCAAAGTTGACCACATTGCCTTCCAACATCAACACCTCTGGAACATCATCGAGTTGCATGAGACTGCACTGACCTGGATCTGTTCTGAACTATCTTAATTATAACCAGAATATAATCTGTAGTGTCTTCTCTTCCTGAATGTCTCCACCTATTTAACGTACTTTATTCCTTTAAGATATTCTTTAAAAGCACAGATTTGATTAAATTTATATTCATCTGCTCTTTTTTATTGGTGTATGTGCCTTGGTGTCATATTAAATGTATAATATTTCCATGTAGCATCTGAAGATGTCTTATTAGGATAACAGAATGATGCAAGGCATTTTCATTTTGTAGCAGAAGTTGAGTGGGCCTAGTTCCCTGTCTTGAGGAGGTCAAGCATGTCCTCAGACTCCATAAATCAGCAATCATCTTCCTTTGAGCTATGCATCACATCAGCTAGCAGACAGTTTCTCCCTCCACTGAGTTCTGATTGACTTTAATTTGCTAGGGGTCCTTAATGTCACCTGAATCAGAGACTGTCTTGAGGGCGAGGGCAGTCACTTTCACTTCACTTCTGGAATTAATCTTTTTGTTTATTTTTAGGCCAAGAGCACACAGAGATCTGAAGCTGAGTGGTCCTGACAGAACCCAAACTGAGCAGGTTATTGGTGAGTAAGTACTGCCTAATATCCATCAACTAAACCTTCCATGACTTGACTAATTGAGAGTAGGCTGATGGAGTGATATATTGACTGTTTTTTTTAAGACAAGAAATATTGGGCAATTTTGCCATTGCCACATAGATGCTAGTATATGAGCTGTATTGGAGCAACCTAGTTGGAGGTGAGGCTAGTTCTGAAACTCAAATCTAGTTCCAAATGAGCAATTTCTTGAAATCACGTCGAGTGAAGCAAATTCATTGAAGATTGCCTTCTATGATTGTGGGGACCTCAAGAGGAGGATTCTCAGTATCATATACTTGGCACTTCAGGCTGAGGATGAGGAATGTTCATTAGAATTCCTGCCTCCTGTTGATTACTTGATTCACCATTCATGACTGTGGCAGCACTGCAGTTTTTGTTAGTTCCAGAATCATTTGGCTGTGTCTGTAATTTGCTGTTTCTGCTGTTTGACACAGCATATAGCCCTGAGTTTTAGCTTCATATTGTGAGTTCAGTTAAAAAAAAAACTATTTATACTTAGTTTCTCCAGTCAGCTTTTCTTCTTTGCCAAAATATTACCCTTACATCAGTCTTTATTTTCTGTAATAACACTTGATATGACACTGATCACATGCATTCTGGAAATGGAGAGAGGGAATGAGGGAGAAAGTTGAGGTGACAACATTGCCTTCCAACATCAACACCTCTGGAACATCATCATTGTTATTTTTGACAATATTGTCCTATGCTTTTGAATGTTGTGGCATTCTTGATAAGGGGCAATAGCATTGTCAATCAGTCTTCAAAAAACAGTGGGCTGATCTTATGATTTTTGGCTACTTCCAAGTTGCATTGAATCTTTTGGAGGGTTTTGCACTGCTGGCTTAGCGAGTTCTCAGACTCAACACATTAATTACCTGGATTAGTGGTGCTGGAAGAGCTTTTATTCCTGATGAAGGGTTTTTGCCCGAAACGTCGATTTCGCTGCTCGTTGGATGCTGCCTGAACTGCTGTGCTCTTCCAGCACCACTAATCCAGTATTTGCTTTCCAGCATCTGCAGTCATTGTTTTTACCACATTAATTACCTGTTTCACCCCATGGCACCTCTTACACCTGGTTTCCCCATTTTACCCTATGCTGTTCCTGGAACAACTTACCATTCAGTGGATATCCATTGAAGACTGGCATCCCCTTTGCCATGCCATCTTTGAAAGGCTGCTGTCCACCCAGACAACCACAGTTAGCCTGCAATGCCCTGCTCAGCTCCTGACATGTGACCTAGGACAGATGGTCTTCTGAAGATCCTGCTGGACATGTGGAGCCAGTGCAGGACTTCCTCTTCCCTAGCCCTGGCAATGGAGGCCATGACACCAGATCATGCCAATCTGATCCAAGTTACCATCTGGGTTAAAGCAGATTCAGTCATCTGGAAGAAAATCCAGAAATGTAGGATGAAGGTCAATGTCTCTTTCCACTCCACCAGGGTAACCGTCACAGTCTTCTCTCCACCTCATAAACACTATCTGTGCTGCTGTATTCTTTCTTGCCAAAGTTCAAGCTCTACTACTCTCCTTGCCTGTGTTATCTTTCCCACTTGCTGTCATCTACCCTATCCCTGACACCACGAGTCCTGTAATCCTCTGTGCTGCCTGGTGACTTGTTCCATGAGCGCCAACAGTAATAGCTGTATGATGTCCATCTCTCATAATACCTGCCTGTTTCCTATTCCAGGAGAAAAGAGCCCACAGGGCAGAAGGAGACAAGACCGATGGTTTCATTTGCCCATCACTTGACTCCTCACTCCTTCGATGAAAAGAGTCCTGACTTTGACTGCTCTGAGCAGGGCCTGGTCTTGGAATCAGTGTAGGCGAAAGTGAGGACTGCAGATGCTGGAAATCAGTCAAGAGTAGAGTGGTGCTGGAAAAGCACAGCAGGTCAGGCAGCAACCGAGGAGCAGGAAAATTGATGTTTTGGGCAAAAACCCTTCACCAGGATTCCTGCTAAAGGGGTTTTGTCCGAAACGTCAATTTTCCTGCTCCTCCGATGCTGCCTGACCGGCTGTGCTTTTCTAGCACCACTAATCTTGACTTGGAATCAGTGTATTTAATCCACTCGGTGCTCACTCTGGTTTCCTTGTTGAGCTATCTTGATGTCAGGTTTATTTGGTGAATTTGGTAAGACAGAGGTATGACAATTAATGAGGTCTGATAACAAGGCTTTCAAAAAAAGTTAATGAGCATCACATGATCTCACTGTTGCTTCGCAAGAATCTCACCACACTGCTTGTGAAAAATGTAAGAGGTGGAAAGAGATGTTATCAATGTCGAGATAGTCCTCACCAAACTGTTCTCTCAATTCTGTCACGTGTTTTGACTGAGACCCCCATAAGGTTCCACTCCTCATTTCTTGTCATGTTTGTATCATAGTCCATTTTTAAAGAAAATTCTATTGTTGGTCTCAGGAAGTCAGCCATCAAGGGCACATTCTTTCTCCAGAAATAAATCCTGATCTTGTGCAGAAAGCAATTCTCAAATCTGTTAACATACATTGTTGCAACACACATACTGCTGTTGAGCTTGTAATAAACTGGGAAAATAGATTTAATTTTTCTTTTAAGAGCTTGAGGGTTCTGACCTATAAATGAGCATTAGTCTATACCTGGAACAGAACCAGCTTCATCTGCTTTAAAGACCTGTTTTGGCTGGTTCTTTCTCCTTCGTACACTTATACAGCTCCTCTGGGATTTACATGCATCTGCTGATCTAACCTCTCTCACTAACTTCACATTTTGAACACTTAAACACTTTTTGAAGCAACTAAAAACCTTTCTGTACCGGATGCAAATCCCCTGGAAGGTAAAGAGGCCATCCCGTATCTCCTTCATCTCCTCTGAAATCATCAGCAATATCTTTATTACTTTTTACATGTTGGTACAGTATAACAGCCTATTCTAATTATTGGGCAATTAACTGGGAATTTTTGATTCTCGTGGTCAGTCCATATATCAGTCAGCTTCTCAATTTCTTTAAACTGCGTAACTCTCCTATTCGCAGAAAATTAACCTGGCAATATTACTACCAGAGGAGCGAACATTGATACTTATTTATCCTTAGAATGCTAAACGTTCTGAATTGTAGATTCCTAACAGTGTATTCCCTAGCCAACATAGTTATACCATTGCAGTTCCTTCATTTAATACTGTCATGTCTTCAGCAAGTGTCATCACTTTCTTGGGCTATTTACTGGTTTATAAACCCACTTATTTTAAAATAATTATGGTTTACTGATCATCTGTACTGTACTCACTGATACAAATGATTAAACTTATAGTAATGCAATTACAGCAGCGCACTTAAACACAAATTATGGCTATGTGGGTCAATGTACAACATGGCAGACATGCAAAAGCATGTTTTTGGATTCATTCATGGAATATAGGTGTTGCTGGTTGGGGCAGAATTTATTGTCCATCCCTAGTTGTCCCTTGATCTGAGTGGCTTGACAGGGCCATTTCAAAGGGCAGTTGTGTCAGCTACATTGCTGTGAGTCTGGAGTTACACTTAGACCAGATCAGGTAAGGATGACAGATTTCCTTCCCGAAATAAAATTAGTAAACCAGATGGATTTTTACCACATTTGGCAATGCTTACATAGTTGCCGTCAAGCTAGCTTTTAGTACAGATTTTTTTTGTTTATTGAATTCATTTCATCATATGCCCTGGTGGGTTTTAATCCATATCCTCAGAGAATTAGTCAAAGGTTCTGGACTACTATTTTAATTATATTACCACGACATCACCACCTCTCCCTATTTTAGAAAGACAATATGCCATCAACTCCATATTCAATTGCCTATTTTTCTCCAGGCACTCCTTTTGTTCCAAAAAAAAAGTGAATATTGAAGCCAAAATGGGCAAAACGAAGTGAAATATTTTGCATGAGTAAGTAAACTCACAAATGAAGATGACACAAATAGCAGAACTTAACTGTAATCAGAAAGGCATGCTGTATGAGAAGTAAAGTTTTGAACCTATGAAGAACCGCATTACCGAGATGATTAACTTTTTGAAAGAACACAAATTCAGTCAAGCTTTAAAATAGAAAATGCAATGTTAATAATTTCTCAAATGCATTATTGCAAATAAAAGAATTGATCAAAGCAGTTCACTTGAGCAATTGATTCTTTGCAGTCACCGTGATAAATGTCACTCTTATAAATAACAGCACACCAAACTATTTATTGTCCAAGCAAATAAATAACTTAATTAAATTAGAATTGAGTAGTATTGTGTTTACCCATTATAAATGAATAACTATTAATATCTCTTGACTTTGTGTGAAAATACCTTTTTTGAATAATTCAGATATATATCAACTCAGGTTATGTCTAAAATTGATTCAACATTTTGATTATTTGTTGCGTGACCATTGATCTTAATCCTGGATCACCTGTGGACACAAAACATTGGATTCCAATATGTATTTTTTAAAAGGGACTGATGTAACTAAAATGACCACAGGTGAAATTCAATGTCTGTCTGGAGAGAAATTCTGGAAAGTGTCGCAACGTCACGCAAACCCCCTCTTAGCAGGAGGCATCACCTGCGGACATGTTTGTGTTTTATTCTTCCAGAAATAAACAAAAAATCTAGTTTTTTAAGTGAGCTTTAACTCTGGTCTGTGTGTATTCATAATCTGACATCTTAGACAGTGGGCTAGTGTTCTGTAAAGTTCACAGGTTTCAAAACAGCCATTAGACACACTTGCACTCCAGATAAAGAAAAGGAAAAGACTCTGTCTCAGTTTGAGTGCTGCCTGCCAGCCACTACCAAAAGGACAAAGAAGTTAAGAATCTTAAAATCAACTATTTAATTATCAATGTTAATGTTATCAGTAACATCCACTGTAACAGCCATGACATTGAATTATCTATTTTTCACGAATGAATATAAGTGAACAGGATAAATACTACTACCCATTGTCTACATAATTAATTTATTAGGAATTTTACTGATCCTCATGTAAGTAGCTTTTGGAAGACATGCTAATTCATCTTTGATCTGGTGATTTGACTGTTTAGCTAAGGATCTTTACTCCTGCTGTCTCACTCAGCTGTATGAAAAAAGTCAATGAAATATATGAGAAAATAATAAAATAATCCAAAAATGATTTCTTAACTAGCTAATTGCTCAAGAAACACTGCAAAGCAGCAATCTTTTGCATTACTATATTATTATAATATGTTTAAATGCTCATGTTTAAATGGTACATTAATTTATCCTTCTTTCCCTCTGCTGAGTGTAACATGGGGCAGTTAATTTCTTTCATTATGTTATATCTGGTCACTTGTGCTCCAGCATGTTTCTATAATGAAATAGACAGGTTGTTAGTCTGATTCATGATGCTGTATTTAGACAATTGTCGCAATTCAATGGGGGTCAGTACTGCACTGCAGTCAGATGAGAGTACCTCGCTGGATGTCAACACATTATTCATATGCCATAATTTTTGCTTTTGTTCATCAGACCATTTTGATGTGTAAACTGCAGCGAATAGATGGCTGCAGCAACTAATAACCCAGTGACACAAAAAAAGTTCCGTCACATTGTAGAACAAAATAATATGGCATAGATTTGTGTCCAGAACCAAGAAGGATCACAGATTTTGTTTTATTAGGAGTGCATGTGCTCCCTTCGTTGGATAAAAGAAAATGTGTCATCTGCACACAGAATAATATGCTGGTGCGTGTTGCTGAGTGTTGCCATCTGGTTGTTTTTTTGAAATTGTCAATTATTCATTCCTGATTTGATTTATATGAAAAAAAAGCAAGACTGCATTTATAGTTGTTTTAACCATCCTGTTCAAACATGTCACAACACATATCTGGTGCAGGTAAGACTTGAACTCAGTCCTTCTGTCTCAGAGGTAGGGCCACTATCACTGCACCACAACAACTCCTAAAATTGCATTTATATAATGAGCTACAATTTACTGTTACTAATTTATGAATGGTCCCTAAAATAAGTTTCACAAGGCTTTGCTTGCTTAACCTCTCTGATATTAAGTGGCAAGTATGAGCTGCAAATGACATTGGCCACTGTCCTATCACACTTTTGAATGATCTCTCACAGTCTTTCAAACACAAAGAATTACTTTAAAATGCAATTCATGTTTTTACTTAACTTTTGTTGAAAGCAGAAATAGTTAAACAGATGTGAATTGTGATGAGTCATTGTGGTTATACAATGATAAACAAAATTTTTAAATAATTTAAAATTCAGCATAAAACTGACAAACTGCTTTTAAGTAGATAGGTATTCTGATGGCACATGGACAAAAACATTATATTCTTCACCACTAACAAACTATTTGTCGGTTCTCATAAATGAGGCGAAAAACATTCAATTATAATCAGCAGCTCTTCAGTCAATAATGTTTTCTATGTTGATTCAAATATTTCAAAATTTATATTCTTCAAAGATAACATTCAAAACATATCTTTTAGAGTCATAGAGTCATAGACGTGTACAGCACGAAAACAGCACGAAACATCGACAGGTCCAACCCATCCATACCAACCACATATTCCAACCCAATCTAGTCCCACCTGCCAGCACCTGGCCCTTATCCCTCCAAATTCTTCCTATTCATATATCCATTCATGTACCAGCCTCCACGACTTCCTCTGGCACCTCATTCCATACAGGTTCCACCCTCTGTGTGAAAACGTTGCCCCTCAGGTCTCTTTTATATCTTTCCCCTCCCACATTAAACTTATGCCCTCTAGTTCTGGACTCCCCCACCCCAGGGAAAAGACTTTGTCTATTTACCCTATCCATTCCTCTCATAATTTGTAAACCTTTAAAAGGTCACCCCTCAGCCTGCGACACTCCAGGGAAAACAGGCCCCAGCCTGTTCAGCTTCTCCCCATAACTCAAATCCTTCAAACTTGGCAACATCCTTGTAAATCTTTTCTGAACCCTTTCAGGTTTCACAACATCTTTCCAATAGGAAGGAGACCTGAATTGCATACAACATTCTAACAGTGACCTAACCAATGTCCTGTACAGCTGCAACATGACCTCCCAACTCCTGTACTCTATACTCTGACCAATAAAGGAAAGCATACCAAACACCTTCTTCACTATCCTAACTACCTGTGACTCCACTTTCAAGGAGCTATGAACCTGCACTCCAAGGTCTCTTTGTTCAGCAACACTCCCTAGGACCTTACCATTAAGTGTATAAGACCTGCTAAGATTTGCTTTCCCAAAATGCAGCACCTCACATTTATCTGAATTAAACTCCATCTGCCACTTCTCAACCCATTGCCCCATCTGATCAAGATCCTGTTGTAATCTGAGGTAACCATCTTCACTGTCCACTACAGCTCCAATTTTGGTGTCAGTTGCAAACTTAGTAACTGTACCTCTTATGCTCGAATCCAAATCATTTATATAAATGATGAAAAGTAGTGGACCCAGCACTGATCCTTGTGGCAATCCACTGGTCACAGGCCTCCAGTCTGAAAAGCAACCCTCCACCACCACCCTCTGTCTTCTACCTTTGAGCCAGTTCTGTATCTAAATGGTGAGTTCTCCCTGTATTCCATGAGATCTAACCTTGCTAACCAGTCTCCCATGGGTAACTCTGTTGGACGCCTTACTGAAGTCCAGATAGTTCTAGAGTATGTGGAAACAGACTCTTCAATCCAACTCATCCATGCCACCCAGATATCTTAATTCATCTAGTCCTATTTGCAAGTATTTAGCCCATATCCCTCTAAACCCTTCCTATTCCAAAACCCATCCAGATGCCTTTTTAAATGTTGTAATTGGACCAGCCTTCACCACTTCCTAGCAATTCAATTCATACATGCACCACCCTATGTGTGAAAATGTTACCCCTTAGGTCCCTTTTTTCCCCTCTAACCTAACCTTAACCCAAAACCTATGCCCTCTAGTTTTGGAGTCCCCCAGCCCAGGGAAAATACCTTGTCTATTTATTTTATCTATGCCCGTCATGATTTTATAAATTTGTAACAAGGTCATCCCTCAGCCTACGATGCTCTAGAGAAAATAGTCCCAGTGTATTCAGCTTCTCCCTGTAGCTCAAACCTTCCAGCCCTGGCAATATCCTTGTACATCTTTTCTGAACCCTTTCAAGTTTTACAACATTCTTCATATAGGAGGGAGACCAGAATTGTATTTAGTATTCCAAAAGTAGCCTAACCAATGTCCTGTACAGCTGCAACATGACCTTCTAATTCCTGAACTCAGTGCACTGACCAATAGAGGAAAGCACACCAAATGCTTTCTTCACTATTTTGTCTACCCTGACTCCATTTTCAAGGAGCTATAAACTGGCTCTCCAAGACCTTTTTGTTTCAACAACACTCCGCAGGAACTTACCATTAAGTGTATAAGTCCTGATTTGCCAATCCAAAATGCGGCTCCTCACATTTGTCTAAATTAAACTCCATCTGCCACTCCCTGGCCCATTGGCCCATCTGCTCAAGATTCTGTTGTATTCTCAGGTAACCTTCTTTGCTATCTGTTACACCTCCAATTTTGGTGTCATCTGCAAGCTCACTAACCGTACCACCTATGTTCACATTCAAATCATTTATATAAATAACGAAAAGCTTTTGAACAAAACTTTAAGCTTATTACAGCCATACAGCATAGACATAGACCCTTTGGTCCAACTAGTACGCGCCAACCATGTTTCCAAATTAAACGAGTCTCACCTGCCTACATTTGGCCCATACCCTCCAAAGCTTTCTTGTTCATATCCTTATCCAAATATCGTTTAAACATTGTAACTGGACTTTCCTCTGCAGTTCATTCCACACACAAACCACTCTCCATGCAAAAACAGTTACTCCTCTTGTTCTTTTTAAATCTTTCTCCTCACCTTAAAAATGTCCCCCCTCATTTTGAATTTGTCCACTTTAGCAATAAAGCCTTTTTATTCACCTTGTCAATGCCTCTCATGATTTTATAAACTTCTATAAGGTCATCCCTCAGCCTCCTATGCTCCAGTGAAAGAAGTTCCAGCCTATCCAGCCTATTTCTGCAACTCAAACCTTCCATTCCTAGTGATATATTCGTAAATCTTTTCTAAACCCTCTCCAATTTAATAATATCCTTCCAATCATAAGGTGATTCGAATGACACACAGTACTCCAGAGGAAACCTCACTAACATACTGTACAACATTAAAATGACATCCCAGCTCCAAAACTCAAAGGTCTGAGCAATGAAGGCAAGTGTGCTAAATATCTTCTTAACCACCCTGTCTACATGTGATGCAAATTTCAAAGTATTATGTACCTGAACCTCTAGGTCTCTCTGTTCGATGACACTACGCACTGTCAAGCACCCAGTCAATCTTCTGGTTATCTGCAAATTTACTGATCTACCTCCCCAAACCCCCAACCCCCAACCTCCACATTAGATAAACTAAGCTATTGGAAATCTTTTGTAATCTCCCGTACACACTATTTAGACATAGAGTAGTCTCCTCCGTGGTGTGGGATAAGTAATGGAAAGAAAGGTGAGAAAATACAATGAGGATGGAAAATCAAATTCTCAGTGTGGAGAAGGATTTCTCAATTTTCCCCAAAGCTTACATGGTGACTTCAGAATCTCGGCATTGAGTGGTGTCTGACTTATTTTCGTGTATTTCCACTTCCACCTGTGTCTGGAGCACAATATCCTTGCATGTTCCAACATTCTCAACCTTTCGTCCACGCAACTCAGCATCAGAAGATCACCAGCCTCAATATTGTCATGCCTGTACTTGGACCAACTCAGACACTCTTCAGCCTTTCAGCACTTTAATTTGGAGCTCAGTTGATCCTGTGACTTGCATGCATTTGTCAGGTTGCTTTGTGCACAGGGATACACATGTATCTCATACATTTAGGAGAAAGTGAGGACTGCAGATGCTGGAGATCAGAGCTGAAAAATGTGGTTGGAAAAGCGCAGCAGGTCAGGCAGCATCCAAGGAGCAGGAGAATTGATGTTTCGGGCATAAGCCCTTCTTCAGCAATGAGGAAGGTGTGCCAAGCAGGCTAAGCTAAAAGGTAGGGAGCAGGGACTTGGGGGACGGAGGAAGGAGGTTAAGGTGAGGGTGATAGGCCGGAGAGGGGGTGGGGGCGGAGAGGTCAGGAAGAAGATTGCAGGTCAAGAAGGCGGTGCTGAGTCCGAGGGGTTGGGACTGAGATAAGGTGGGGGGAGGGGAAATGAGGAAGCTGCAGAAATCTGCATTCATCCCTTACATCTCATACATTTACACCAGATACATCATATCGCTTTTAGCTTGCTTTCTTAGTGTTGACTCATTTTGTTCTTATTTTGCTGTTACCAGCCTCTAGGCACTTCACGTTGCTTTCTTAGTGCTCAGGATCTTTAGTGCTTAGTTGCAGGCTGCCAGGTTCTGTGACTTTCATGGCTGTTTAAGCTTTTAAACAGAGGGAGAGGCAGGCAGCTTGTGACAGTGTAGAACACTGAACGATCAGGGGGCAGTCACATAGCTTTGTGTTATGTTGATATCATACCTTCAGAACGTGCCATCACTTTATGTGGCAGGTAGACACAGCGCAAGACCTGTTCAGGTTCATAGTTCCTTGAAAGTGAGTCGCAGGTTGACAGGGTAGTGAAGAAGACATTTGGCATGCTTGTCTTTATTGGTCAGTGCACTGAATGTAGGATTTGGGAGGTTATGTTGTGGTTGTACAGGACATTGGTTTGGCCACTTTTGGAATATTTGTATTCAATTTTGACCTCCCAGCTATAGGACGGATGTTGTAAAACTTGAAAGTGTTCAGAAAAGATTCACAGGGATGTTGCAAGGTTTGGAGAGTTTGAGCTGTAGGGAGAGGCTGAATAGGCTGTGGCTATTTTCTCTGGACCATTGGAGGCTGAGGGGTGACTTTATAGAGGTTTATAAAATCATTAGGGGCATGGATAGGGTGAGTAGTCAAGGTCTTTTCACCAGCTTGGGAGAGTCCAAATCTGGAGAGCATAGGTTTAAGGTGAGAGAGGAAAGATGTAATAGGGACCTAAGGAGCAAATTTTTCGCACAGTGTGGGGCATGGTGCGCAGTATGGAATGAGTTGCCAGGGGAAGTGGTGGAGGCTGGTACAATTACAGCATTGAAAAAGCATCTAGATGGGTTTTGGAATAGGAAGGATTCAGAATGAAATGGGCCAAATGCTGGCGAATAGGACATGATGAATTTAGGATATCTGGTCAGCATGAGTGAGTTGGACCAAAGAGTCTGTTTCCATGCTCTGCACCTCTATGATTCTTTGACTCCAATTTAGTACAATGCCTGGCTGAGACATCAGTATCACTGTTCAAAGATCTCTGAATTCTAATATAATCTGCTGACAAGGACTTGATTACTTATGACAGATAAACATAGCCGTTACTACTCTTTCATTCTTGTGATGTCTGATGAAGTTGTTCATCTATTACTTGACTGTGACTAAACTAGATCTGGCAGTGACAATTAGACCACAACAGATGTTTTAAGTATGATTGGACATGTATTTACAAAATTAAAAAGTTATTTGCAGTGATGTTTGTGCCATGCCACCGAAGCCCTCTTATTGAGTTTTCTTCTTCCTCTGCCTCCCACTATATCCACATGCTGTTCCAACTTCCACAGCTAGCGTGGAGGAAGCTTGCTCTATGTCAGTTTGGGATGAATTAGCAGATTGTTCGCATGTAATCTTGGGTCTAGAGGACCGAGGTGTGCTGATAGCCACCAGCATCTGAGCAGGAGACTCACTCTCCTCGGCTTTGGCTTCAGAGACAGGGAGAAAATGAATGGGCTGGGCACCTCTTGAGTATCCTAAAGGAATTTTCTGAAGGTCTTGGTGTCTCTGTTCCTCCCAATGGGTGCATATTGGCCACACCCTGCATCCTGAGCTGAAGGGGCACATGGAATAAGATTAAGGTCCCTCAGGTCTATCTCTTTTCACCGATGCTAAATACCTGTAGCAAGAATGACAGAATGCCAGAGACCGAGGGCATTTCCTGCTAAACCAGCTGCAGAAATATTTCATTGATGTGCTCACTACATTTTCTGAGCCTAATCTAGAAAGGGGACTCATAAAGGTGAAAGTCTCTTCGCTGATGGTGTGTACACTTGTTAGTGTATCCTCTGAGGTTTCTGTGGTTTTCTCTTCAGAGGTGAAGGTGGAGCTGAAGTTCTCTGATGCTGGCCTCTTTGTGAAAGTTACATTAGAGAAGAAAGAGCATTAGTTGTTGAAGAGTGATAAAAGCTTGTGCAGGTTAAGAATGAGTTAACATTGACATTAAGGAACAGTAGCAAATCACAATTTGTTTGGCTGCCAATTGAGATCTCTCCATAATGAACCACATTGTACGAGTGTCAAGTGACAAGGAACTGATGAAATGAGTGTCTCTCTCCTGGATGGTGTGAAGATTCTTAGGTACAACAATCCAAGTGACTGTTGAATATGTCACCACTTAATATACCTTCTAGATCGGGGAGGTCAGGACATCAGTCATTTATCTCTAAGCAAGTAGCTACTGACTTGTGGTTGTCATTGTAGTATTGATCTGCATCACCTTTTGTTTAACAAGCTGCTCCAATTCTGATCTGAATCCAACCCAAACAGATGGAGTGCTAGTTGATAAAAATTCAGAATCAAATGGATTTTTCATCATGTATAATCAAATTCCTGCTAGATAAATGATCTAGGCAAATCTGCCCTTTAAATTTGACAGAGATCCTGCGTCTTACGATCTTATACTCCACAACCATCTGATGAGGGAGCAGTGCTCTGAAAGCTACTGTTTCCAAATAAACCTGTTGGACCATAACCTGGTATGTAATTTTTAACTTTGTACACCCCAGTCCAACACCGACACTTCCAAATCATTGCTAACAATGGTATGGGATCTAGTCATACTTAACAGTAGCAATACGGTGCACCCCCAATTTATGAGTGTCTGGCTTATGAATGCTTGTACTTATGAGTGTGATCCCATATAGGGTGTAATTTTAAAGATCTGACATTTGAACATTTCCTGTACTTATCAATGGTTATTTTACATTGTTCTAACTTGTGTACAAACCAATTTTCAAATGAACTCAAGATTGGAACTGTTTACAACTTGGGGACTGCCTGTATTTAACAATTCAGAGTGCAAATAAAAAAAATGTGTAAGTTTAACATGATTCAGTAACTTCAGCAGCTGAGTTTGCAACTCCCATCCAGAAAAAAGTTTTAAATCTATCTTGCTTCTGAATGAACTGTGACTGCTTGTTCAGGGCAGGATCTTGGTTTAACACATCATTTGAATGATGGCATCTCCATACAAATTAGGAAGAAATAGCAGAAATTTTGTTGTACATTAATTATTTCTAACTTACGAGTTTGATGAATTCATCATCACATTTTTTTTCTTCATTTTAATGGAGTTCTTATGAGAAACTGGTTGTAAATTCAGAAAATCCATAATTACTGTTGACTTGATTATTGGGTGGAAGAGCAGGACTATGAACAATTTTGCTCAGTTCAGGCAAGGATACTATGATATGGTGTGAACTGGTTGTCCGAGAAAATTATATTATGGCTCAACTCACTGGGCTCATGTTTCCTCAGCCCAATGTCATAAATGTGCAACTAAAATTCTGAAAGAATTAAATTACCTAGGTTTAATACTTCTTCCTGATGGACCAATCGAGCGTTTTATGTGGAATACACTAGGGGTGGGGGCACAATTCATATTGCTGTATATTAATATATTCACTAGCATGGTCAGCAATTTTTAAAAATATACTTTGGGTGATGTCTGCTGATACATTTGTTGTCGTGATCTTTGATATGCAAGAAAAGATGCTTTTGTTTTCACAGTCTGCAGCCCAGCTGAATGATGATATAGAATCGTCGGAACTTGGAAAACTGAATAACAGCTGGATTTTTCTCTGCAGTTAGTTGTTAATGATGGTTAATAATTCCTGGCGAAGGCACTTCCACATCAGTGCAAGGAGGCTGAAATATTGACTTGCATGTAAATGAATGCAAGTATTCAGGGCAAACAGAATTGCTCAGCTATCCTCCATGAGTACTGAAATGACACTCAACATGTTGAATAGATTTTCTACTAAGTATAAAATATTCTGCTTCAAAAATGATAAAAATAGAGGAATGCTTTTTCCATAAATATTCTACTCTTCTCAGTCCAGTTACATCTTGAAGTAAAATAAAACAAAGAATTGTCGACTCTGGAAATCTAAAACGAAAACAGAAATTGCTGAGAAACTCAGCAGGTCTGGCAGTATCTGTGGAGAGAAAGCAGAACTAATGATTTAGGTCCAGTGACCCTTCTTTAGAATTAGAGCTCTAACTTGAGTTCTGAAGAAGAGTCATTGATTCTGAAACACCTACTCTGCTTTCTCTGCACAGATTCTGTTTTTGTTAACCTTGAACTTTTTTTAAAATTGATGAAAGAAATATGCCTCAGTAAGCATAGGAGTTGGGAGGTCATGCTGCGACTGTACAGGACATTGGTTAGGCCACTTTTGGAATATTGCCTGCAATTCTGATCTTCTTCCTATTAGAAAGATGTTGTGAAACTTGAAAGGGTTCAGGAAAGATTTACAAGGAAGTTGCCAGGGTTAGAGGGTTTGAGTGACAAGGAGCGGCTGAATAGGCTGGGGCTGTTTTTCTTGGAGCATTGAAGGCTGAGGGGGTGACCTTATAGATGTTTATAAAAGCATGAGGGGCATATATATAGGGTAAATAGATAAGGATGGGAGAGTCCTAGTGGGCGTAGGTTTAGGGTGAAAGGGGAAAAATTTAAAAGGGACCTAAGGGATAATGTTTTCATGCAGAACGTGGTGCGTGTATGGAATGAGTTGCTGGGGGAAGTGGTGCAGGCTGGTACAATTACAACATTTAAAAGGCATCTGGATGGGTATATGAATAGGAAGTGTTGAGAAGGATATGGGCCAAGTGTTGGCAAATGAGACTAGATTCGGTTAGGATATCTGGTTGGCATGGACGAGTTGGACCGAAGGGTCTATTTCCATGCTGTACATCTTTATGACTCGATACAGCTATTTGTTTAAACAAACGGCTGTGACTACCATCCTATCTCAAAGAAAATACCAGTAGAATACTTTTAGAAGGAATGGGGGTTAAAGGTCATAGAATTTGCATGCAAATTAGGTACTTTACCAAATAATACTTTAATTTAGAATGGGACTAATGAAAGGAAAGGACATCATTGAGATCCTTTAATACACAATCTTTCTCCTTGATAAATAGATTAATTCTGCTTGTATTTCTTCTCCTGTTATTGGTGCAGTCAGAAATATAGAATTGTTCATTTTGTTATATTTAAGATTTGAATTAAGGCTATAGTTAGCAGAATTTTTTGTGGTGTTGCTGTGGATAAAAGCAAGTATATCTATGTTTGGGCTCTCAATTGGTCTTATTTCTTTGGTGTATTTAATATGCTACATGGTTGGATTGCAACCATATTGTAATTGGAAGTGTAGTGTTTGATTTTTTTTTAATCAGGAGTTTGAAAAAGGTTACCATTTTAAAACGTATTAACTAGTTAAACAAAGTGCCTATTTTAAAAACTTTGATAATGTATAGTTTGTAAACTGAATGCTACAACGAGTTTGCATGGCTATGGAACATCATTTAATTAACTCCACTGACAAACTCTCTAATGTTACAGTGTTTACCTTGGTCTAAGAATAGCTAATCCCTGGAGAAATTTGCTCCATCAATCTGGCTAATGTTTTGCCAATACTAAGTACTGTTAAAATCTTCAGCAACAAAATTGAAATGCATATGGCGAGAGTCTGACCAGAAGCTATGACCCGAGGGGTCCTGCAGCAGTGATGCGTTTGAATTCTATCAATGTATGACAGAAATAATGTCCATTGCAGAGTTTCATGGAACAGAGCAAATTGATCCAGAGACATTGCTACTTAGAAGTACAAGTGGAACTTGGAATGTATAAAAGCAAATTACTGCGGATGCTGGAATCTGAAACCCAAAGAGAAATGCTGGAAAATGTCAGCAGGTCTGGCAGCATCTGTAAGGAGAGAAAAGAGCTGACGTTTTGAGTCAAATTGAGCTTTGACAAAGGGTCAGTTAGACTCAAAACATCAGCTCTTTTCTCTCCTTACAGATGCTGCCAGACCTACTGACATTTTCCAGAATTTGGAATGTATATCTCTTATATGCTAATGTCACTAATATTTTGTTGATTTGTTCATGCTTAGTAGCAATTGTATAAAATCTGGTTGCAGTAAGCAAAACTGGAATGAAGGTGGCTTAACTACAGAAGGCAAATATTAATCAGTTGTGTCTTGCAGTTTGTTTTATACAGTGCCACCTAATGCAGTGTTAATTAATGCATCAAGCATTTGTAGTATGGTAAATTAATTTAATATGTGTTTTCTCCAGCAATTACACATAATACTAGAAGGAATAGGAGAATGAGGGGAGGAGCGCCAAAGGAGAGGAAAGGGGAAAGAGAAAAGAATTTAAACAAGGAGAGAATGGGGATTAGAGATGAAGGGATAGAGATAGTCTGGATGAGTGACAGAATTTGGAAAGGCCAAAGGTAGACTTGAAGAACCAGGTATTGAAGTGCAAGGAAGCGTGGAAGACAGGAAGAGCAAAGGGAAAGAAATGTTGGTGAGGATAAAGAAATGGAGAGGCAGGGACAAGAAAATAGTTAGATGAGGGCATTCATTCAGTTTGACTGAGGACGAAGTGATTGCAGTGTTGAATAAGAAATTGTAAATTTTTATTTTGATCAAATTTAATTAGGTTAGTAGTTTGTGTTAAATTGAAATCTACTGTTTAAAATCTGTGGTTATCAGCCTTAACAACTTCTCCAGTGGAAGAGCAGTTGTGTTTAATTAAGAAGCAACTAAAACTGAATCCTCATTAAATGAGTCATATAAGGCTTTTATTTTGGAGCATATAAATTAACCAATGTTAGTGCAACTTTTAAGAGAATGATGAAGTTCAGTGATTAAGAAAGGAAAGGAAAGATGTGTTCTATTGCTCTTGCTTATCCTAAGCTTCTTCAGCTTTAGGAATGCACTTATGTGGTGAATATCTGGTAAATGACAAGGTTTATTTCATTCTTAAGATTCAATTTAATGTAGCCTCTGTTGCTAAAGTCACTAAAATACATAAAACCTTTCATAAATAAATGATCAAATAAAATAATTCAGTGGTTTGTTTGAAAACATAAGGCTGGTAGGAAAGAAAGCATTAACATGGCAGTCAATTTCATCAACTGGAATAAACATTCTAATGATGACCATGAAATCATTGTTGGTTTTTGGAAAAATCTATTTGGTTTCTTTTGGGAAGGAAATTGCCATCCTTACCTGGTCTGTATTGCACATGATTCCTGACCCACAACAATGTGCTTCACTCTTAACTATTGGTGTCCTTGTGCATGAATCACAAAAGGTTTGTAGATACAGCACACAATTAGAAAAGCGAATAGAATGTTATCATTTATCACAAGAGAATTGAATACAAAGGATGGGTGGTTATGCTTAAGTTACACAGAGTTAAAAGTCACATAACACCAGGTTATAGTCCAACAGGTTTATTTGGAAATATAAGCTTTGGGAGTGCTGCTCCTTCGTCAGGTGGGGCAGGATCATAGAACATGGAATTTGAAGTAAAAGATCAAAGTGTCATACAACTGATGTGATGTATTGAACAACCCCAGATTGCTGTTAAGTCTTTAATCACTTAGAATGGGGAAGCAGGTTTTGATTGATTAGTATGTAAATCCCAGAGGTTCTTTCATGTCACAGTCCTGAGATGGCTTAAGATTTTATCGGTATTATAAAAAAGTGACATCTCAGCTGAGACAATGCATTAAAAGTATGAGGTTAGAGTCTATTCGTATCCCAACCTACACAGGGCACTGATGAAACTGCAACTGAAGTACTGAGCACGATATTGGTCAGCTTTTATAGGGAAGAATACAGCTGTGCTATGAGGATGTAAATGTTTGAGAGGAGTGGGTGAGCTTAGAATCCCAAGGCAACAGTCGACTAGTTCAGCTAAATGTAAAAAAAAAATCACCATAGAGTCATAGAGATGTACAGCATGGAAACAGACCCTTCAGTCCAACCCGTCCACGCCGACCAGATATCCCAACCCAATCTAGTCCCACCTGCCAGCACCCGGCCCATATCCCTCCAAACCCTTCCTATTCATATACCGATCCAAATGCCTCTTAGATGTTGCAATTGTACCAGCCTCCACCACATCCTCTGGCAGCTAATTCCATACACGTACCACCCTCTGCGTGAAAAAGTTGCCCTTTAGGTCTCTTTTATATCTTTCCCCTCTCACCTTAAACCTATGCCCTCTAGTTCTGGACTCCCCGAGTCCAGGGAAAAGACTTTGTCTATTTATCCTATCCATGCCCCTCATAAATTTGTAAACCTCTCTAAGGTCACCCCTCAGCCTCCGATGCTCCAATGAAAGCAGCCCCAGCCTGTTCAGCCTCTCCCTGTAGCTAAGATCCTCCAACCCTGGCAACATCCTTGTAAATCTTTTCTGAACCCTTTCAAGTTTCACAACATCTTTCCGATAGGAAGGAGACCAGAATTGCATGCAATATTCCAACAGTGGCCTAATCAATGTCCTGTACAGCCGCAACATTACCTCCCAACTCCTGTACTCAATAATCTGACCAATAAAGGAAAAGCATACCAAACGCCTTCTTCACTATCCTATCTACCTGCAATTCCACTTTCAAGGAGCTATGAACCTGCACTCCAAGGTCTCTTTGTTCAGCAACACTCCCTAGGACCTTACCATTAAGTGTCCTGCCGAGATTTGCTTTTCCAAAATGCAGCACCTCACATTTATCTGAATTAAACTCCATCTGCCGCTTCTCAGCCCATTCACCCATCTGGTCCAGATCCTGTTGTAATCTGAGGTAACCCTCTACGCTGACCACTGCACCTCCAATTTTGGTGTCATCTGCAAACTCACTAACTGTACCTCTTATGCTCGCATCCAAATCATTTATGTAAATGACAAAAAGTAGAGGGCCCAACACCGATCCTTATGGCACTCCACTGGTCACAGGCCTCCAGTCTTAAAAACAACCCTCCATCACCACCCTCTGTCTTCTACCTTTGAGCCAGTTCTGTATCCAAATGGCTAGTTCTCCCTGTATTCCATGACATCTAACCTTGCTAATCAGTCTCCCATGGGGAACCTTGTTGAATTTACTGAATGCCATATAGATCACATCTACCGCTCTGCCCTCATCGATCTTCTTTGTTACTTCTTCAAAAAACTCAATCAAGTTTGTGAGAAATGATTTCCCCTGCACAAAGCCATGTTGACTATCCCAAATCAGTCCTTGCCTTTCCAAATACATGTACATCCTGTCTCTCAGGATTCCCTCCAACAACTTGCCCACCACTGAGGTCAGGCTCACAGGTCTATAGTTCCCTGGCTTGTCTTTACCACCCTTCTTAAACAGTGGCACCACGTTTGCCAACCTCCAGTCTTCCGGCACCTCACCTGTGACTATCAATGATACAAATATCTCAACAACAAGCCAAGCAATCACTTCTCTAGCTTCCCACAGGTCCTGGGCATTTATCCACTTTTAACCGTTTCAAGACACCCAGCACTTCCTCCTCTGTAATCTGGACATTTTGCAAGATGTCACTATCTATTTCCCTACAGTGTATATCTTCCATGTCCTTTTCCACAGTAAATACTGATACAAAATATTCATTTAGTATCTCCCCCATTTTCTGTGGCTCCACACAAAGGCCTCCTTGCTGATTTTTGAGAGGCCCTATTCTCTCCCTAGTTACCCTTTTGTCCTTAATATATTTGTAAAAACCCTTTGGATTCTCCTTAATTCTATTTGCCAAAGCTATCTCATGTCCCTGTTTTGCCCTCCTGATTTCCCTCTTAAGTATAATCCTACTTTCTTTATACTCTTCTAAGGATTCACCGATCTATCCTGTCTATACCTGACATATGCTTCCTTCTTTTTCTTAACCAAACCCTCAATTTCTTTAGTCATCCAGCATTCCCTATACCTACCAGCCTTTCCTTTCACCCCGACAGGAATATACTTTCTCTGGATTCTTGTTATCCCATTTCTGAAGGCTTCCCATTTCCCAGCCGTCCCTTTACCTGTGAACATCTGCCTCCGATCAGCTTTCGAAAGTTCTTGCCTAATACCGTCAAAATTGGCCTTTCTCCAATTTAGGACTTCAACTTTTAGATCTGGTCTATCCTTTTCCATCACTATTTTAAAACAAACAGAATTATGGTCGCTGGCCCCAAAGTGCACACCCACTGACACCTCAGTCACCTGCCCTGCCTTATTTCCCAAGAGTAGGTCAAGTTTTGCACCTTCTCTAGTAGGTACGTCCACATACTGAATCAGAAAATTGTACACCCTTAGGGAGTTCCTCTCCATCTAAACCTTTAACACTATGGCAGTTCCAGTCGATGTTTGGAAAGTTAAAATCTCCTACCATAACTACCCTATTATTCTTACAGATAGCTGAGATCTCCTTAAAAGTTTGTTTCTCAATTTCCCTCTGACTATTGAGGGGTCTATAATACAATCCCAATAAGGTGATCATCCCTTTCTTATTTCTCAGTTCCACCCAAATAACTTCCTCCGGATGTATTTCCAGGAATATCCTCCCTTAGTACAGCTGTAGTGCTATCCCTTTTCAAAAATGCCACTCCCCTCCTCTCTTGACCCCTTTCTATCCTTCCTGTAGCGTTTGTATCCTGCAACATTAAGCTGCCAATCTTGCCCATCCCTGAGCCATGTTTCTGTAATTGCTATGATATCCCAATCCCATGTTCCTAAGCATGCTCTGAGTTCATCTGCCCCCTCTGTTAGGCCCCTTGCATTGAAATGAATGCAGTTTAATTTATTAGTCCTACCTTGTCCCTGCTTGTCCTGGCTGTTTAACTCACTTCTGTTTTCAGCTGTACCCGAGGTACAGACAGACGTTTCTGTGGTCAGCAGAGAAAAAGGAGAATGGTGTGTTGTTTCCCTGGTGTCAGCATCAAGGATGTCTCAGAGAGGGTGCAGAATGTTCTCACGGGGGAGAGAAGCCAGCAGGTCATTATCCACATTGGAACCAACGACATTGGAAGGGAAAAGTTTGAGACTCTGAAGGGAGATTACAGAGTGTTAGGCAGAAATTTAAAAAGGAGGTCCTCAAGAGTAGTAATATCTGGATTACTCCCAGTGCTACGAGCTAGTGAAGGCAGGAATAGGAGGATAGAGCAGATGAATGCATAGCTGAGGAGCTGGTGTATGGAAGAAGGATTCACATTTTTGGATCATTGGAATCTCTTTTGGGGTAGAAGTGACCTATACAAGAAGGATGGATTGCACCTAAATTGGAAGGGGACTAATATACTGGCAGAGAAATTTGCTAGAACTGCTTGGGAGGATTTAAACTAGTAAGGTGGGGGATTGGGTCCCATCCCCCCATGCATTCATCTGCTCTATCCTCCTATTCCTGCCCTCACTAGCTCGTAGCACCAGGAGTAATTCAGATATTACTACTCTTGAGGACCTCCTTTTTAAATTTCTGCCTAACTGTCTGTAATCTCCGTTCAGAGTCTCAACCCTTCCAATGTCGTTGGTTCCAATGAGGACAATGACCTGTTGGCTTCTCTCCCCCGTGAGAACATTCTGCACCCTCTCTGAGACATCCTTGATGCTGACACCAGGGAAACAACACACCATTCTCCTTTTTCTCTGCTGGCCACAGAAACGTCTATCTGTACCTCTGACTACAGAATCCCCTAACACAATTGATCTCTTGGAAGCCGACGTACCCCTCATTGCATTAGAGCCAGTCTCAATACCAGAAACTTGGCTGTTCGTGCTATGTCCTCCTGAGAATTAATCACCCCCTACATTTTCCAAAACATTTCAAACCTGTTTGAAATGGGTATATCCACAAAAGATATAACCTAGGTGCCCTCGGTGCTGACCTCTCTCACCCTTCCTGGAGTTAACCCATCTATGTGACTGTATCTGAGACTTTCCCCCCCTTCCTATAATTGCCATCCATCACATACTGTTGCTGTTGTAAATTCCTCATCGCTTCGATCTGTCTCTCCAACCGATCCACTCGATCTGATAGGATTCGCATCCAACAGCATTTATGGCAGATATATTCTGCAGTAACCCTTAAACTCTCTTTAAACTCCCACATCTGACAAGAAGTACATATCACTGCAAAGGCCATTTTTGCTCCTTCACAATCTACAGACCCAGAAAATAACACCGTCTTATTCCTTTACAAACACTGATTAAATTAATAGCTATGGCTTATATTTTAAGTTAATCAAGAGGCTTATCTCCAAAAACATATAATCAAGAATGAATCCACTATACTCACTACTGCAGCCTTTCTCTTGGACAGACTTAAAACAACAATTAACTTATCTGATTCTGTGCTGTGAACTTCGCCCAACAGTTCCTCCAAGATTAGTTGTGAATTTCACTGTTTGTTAATTTTCCCAGATGCACTCCAATGTCCAGCGATACATGAATTCAAACAGCAAAAGTGGTAACTGTGCAGGTTCTCACCAGTGACAATAAAGTTAGAAGAATTTGCATGCAAGAGTCTGTCGACACCATGAAGTCATGTACCCATAAAGAGAGAAGGGCATACTGCAAAACCTAGAATTCAGAGGTTATCAGAAGCATAAAAGATGTGAAAAAGCAAGAAAATAGAGCTTAAGACAATCTGAAAAAATATTTTAAGAAGCTCGGAAGGGTATCAAAAGTGAGTAGGGAAATTAAAATAGGGAGGCATTATCAGTGCATTAAGAGTAAAAGGTGACTGTGGTAAAGAGTTGGACCAATCAGAGATATACATGGTAACTTGATGCATAGATATAGATGATGTGGGCAAGGTTCTAAATTAGCATTTGGTTTACATCTTCACGAAAGAGAAAGATGTTGCAAACATTCCAGTTAAACAGGAGAAGTGTGAAATAAATAGATAAATTTAGGAAGTCTAGATCAATGAACCTCTTTGAAGGTGTTGTGTGATTTTTAACTTTGTACACCCTAGTCCAACACCAGCATCTCCAAATCATTTTATATTTGTATCCATGTGATTTTTATGCAATCATTGGAGACAACAAAGGGCTTATGCCCGAAACGTCGGTTCTCCTGTTCCTTTGATGCTGCCTGACCTGCTGCGCTTTTCCAGCAACACATTTTTAAGCTCTGATCTCCAGCATCTGCAGTCCTCACTTTCTCTTCCTTGCAGATTCATAGCTCCTTGAAAGTGGAGTCACAGGTAGATAGGATAGTGAAGAAGGCATTTGGTATGCTTTCCTTTATTGGTCAAAGTATTGAGTACAGGAGTTGGGAGGTCATGTTGCGGCTCTACAGGACATTGGTTAGGCCACTGTTAGAATATTGCATGCAATTCTGGTCACCTTCATATCGGAAGGATGTTGTGAAACGTGAAAGGGCTCAGAAAGGATTTACAAGGATGTCGCCAAGGTTGGAAGATTTAAGCTATAGGGAGAGATTGAATAGGCTGGGGCTGTTTTCCCTGGTGCGTTGGAGCTGAGGGGTGACCTCATAGAGGTTTGTAAAATCATGAAGGGCATGGATGGTTTAAAAAGGCAGAAGGCGGCACAGTGGCTCAGTGGTTAGCACTGTAGCCTCACAGCACCAGGGTCCCAGGTTCAATTCTAGCCTCAACAACTGTCTGTGTGGAATTTGCACATTCTCCCTGTATCTGTGTGGGTTTCCTCCAGGTGCGCTGGTTTGCAAGGTTGGTGAATTGGCCATACTAAATTGTCCATAGTGTTAGGTACTTTAGTCAGACGGAAATGGGTTTGGGCAGGTTACTCTTCGGAGGGTCGGTATGGACTTGTTGGGCCGAAGAGCCTGTTTCCGCACTGTAGGGAATCTACTCTTTTCCCTGGGGTGGGGCAGTCCAGACTAGAGGGCAAAGGTTTTGGGTGAGAGGGGAAAGATATAAAACAGACATAAGGGGCAACATTTTCTAGCAGAGTGTGGTACATGTATGGAATGAGCTGTGACAGGAAGTGGTGGAGGCTTGTACAATTGCAACATTTAAAAGGCATCTGGATGAGTATATGAATAGGAAGGGTTTGGAGGGATTTGGGCTGGGTGCTGGGAGGTGGGACTAGATTGGGTGTGATATCTGGTTGACATTGACGACTTGGACCGAAGGCTCTGTTTCCATGCTGTACATCTCTATGACTCTTAATGGGAGTTGGGGGAGGGGATGGAGACCAAGGGCAAATAATACTGAGGAAGTCTGCTTCATGTGTGCCTCAGCTGGAATAAATATGACAGGACTGCAATTGATTTGAAACTGTATTGATTTAAGTAATGTAATTTTTGAAATTACTTAAAGATCATAAAAAAAGTCAATAAATTATGCCTGTGAGTTACCATAATCAGTTGGAACTGATTCATTTGATAGTGTCTGAAACACAATGGAAGACTGAATCGGTATTGTGTAATTGCAGCTAGTTTTATTGCTTCCAACAATATTGGCTGAATTTTCCCAATTTCTGTCTGTAAATATTTTGCGTGAGACTCATGGTGCCAGTCTGCCATTGATTAAAGTAATGTTTCTCTCTCAGTTTTCTGCTCTTCACTTCAGTAAATATGCACCTGGTCTTTTAGAAAATTACATAGCTGAAGATATAGAAGTGCTCACCATTTCTGGAACCTCCAGCTTTCTCATTATTGGTGCCATAGGATTATTAAAGTCTACTTCAGATGTGTTACACAACTTCAGATTCTGCAAGGTGGAAATGACAACTTACACTGTGGGGCTCGAACCTCTATGTTTAGTATATGGGCCAGAGGAAAGGAGAGCTCACACTCCTTCTTGTGAACAGGAACCTGGCAGTGTTGATCTGCAGGTGGCGGAGAGGAGGGCCATGCCACCAGACCAAGCTAATCTTGGCTGAATTTACAGCCTAGGTCAATGCTGTGTCCCAGGTGAAGCAGCACATCCTGTAATGCAGGAGAAAGGTCACTGATCTTCAGCACGCTCCACAGGGTAAATGCCGTTATGTTCTCTTTGCTAATTCATAGGGGTCACCATTCACCCTAATTCTGCCAATGTTCACACCTCTCACCAAGTCTCAAGACTACGCTTGTTACTATTGCATGCATCATGTTTGATCAATGGTACTCAATCACCTTATTGTCCCAAACCACTAATTCTTCCTGCCCTCTGGTGTAGCAGGTAGTGTCTAGGCTCCTGTGCCTGAGCTTGTCATCTTCATCTGCTTTTGCTATTCTTTTCCTTTTGCCTCTTCTCCTTTTCTTTTTTGTTTTGGTTTTTGCTTATACTTACTTTCTTTTAGTCAGGACGGTAGCTTCGCTGGGGTCTGGAGAAGCAGTGTGTTCAGACGCAGCGTGGCTACAGAAGCCTGGAGTGACACTCTTGATTTGGCATGGCATGGGTTCGTGAAGCTTGGAATGGGACTTTGGTGGCATGGCGTGGGCTGGTGAAACCCAGAGCAGGACTATAGCAGCAGAGAAGGAAAAGTTGGACTCTTTTTCTTTTAAGTTATCTTTCTTCTTCTTGTTTTATTTAAGTTAATGAGAATGGTGCTGAAGCAAGGCAATGGTATAAATGTTCACTATCTTTTATATTTGGTTAAAATCACACAACACCAGGTTATAGTCCAACAGGTTTAATTGGAAGCACACTAGCTTTCGGAGCGTCGCTCCTTCATCAGGTGGTATCACTTGATGAAGGAGCGTCGCTCCGAAAGCTAGTGTGCTTCCAATTAAACCTGTTGGACTATAACCTGGTGTTGTGTGATTTTTAACTTTGTACACCCCAGTCCAACACCAGCATCTCCAAATCATTTTATATGTGATTCTTATGCAATCATTAGCGACACATCACAGATTTTCGTGCTCATGAATCACCATAAATTGTTCTTCCATCATACTCCACTCCTCTTTTTGTCTCATTGCAAACAAATTTGGTTCCCAATTAGACCAAGGTCCAACATCAGTGAAATGACGACAGTGATCAGGTTTCTCATTTTGTATGAGGAAAGCATACTTGAGTTGACACAGAAGAGCATGGCTGTTTATCTGGGACTAGGGCACAATCAAAAGCCTACCAATACAGTGAGGTTCCTTCTGTAATATTGTTCATTTTTTTACCACTGGTTCTAACTCATTCTTAGTTTGTGCAAACTTTATCCCACTGAGACAATCAATTCCTTCTTCTCTTGTGTAGGCTCTAGTGGCATCCAGTGATCCTCCATAAAAGGACCAATGTTGGTGCCACCTCCACCTCTGAGCAGAAAGCCGCTGAACTCTCAGGCTGCAGCAGAAAGGCTTTCACCTGCACCCTCCTCCAACTCAGAAGCTTTCACTTCAGGGATTACTCTTTAAAATTGGGAGCAGAAATCTGATGAGCATACTAGATTGATTTCTGTGTTTGATGCTGGTTGATGAAGAAACACTCCGGGTCTCTGACACTCAGAGGACTGCTCAGCCCCTGGCAAAAAATGATCTCATGATCTTGACCATTAATTACTTCAAAATGCAAACATGATCATCAGATTTGTCAGAGGCATTCAATGAGTGAGATTGAAGAGAGGAGTCCAAAGTTATTATGACAGAGCTGGCTCTGGCTGCCTCCGCAGAGAGGCAATTTCAGCAGACTTGGTGTCTGCAATATGTGCACAAAGATCTGCAATCCTTCTCTCTCAACTTAGGCAAGGCAAGAGAAGCACAAAGGACCTTTTCTTGACTCCATGTACCCCATCGTCTCTGGGAGTCATAATGGTCACAGCAGGCGCCAGAAGCAGAAGCCAGCCCCACATGGGTCTTTTAGGAGCTTCCTCTCCTGATCTACTGGTGTGGTTTTCAATTTGTTGGCTATGATGAGAGACGTCACTGCACAAGACTTTAATATGATATCCTGGTGGAAGATTAAAATCTACTTAACCTCAGTGCTATGTGATGTAACCGTACTGTCTGTCTTACTGCTGCTTTCCCCGAATTGTCAATAAAACATTGAATTGCCAATAGCTTATTGAAAGGTGGTATCACCTGAGGATATCAAGCTGACAATCATATGTATTGCATGTATATTCAAAACTTAAAGCTAAATGACTGCAAACGTTCTCAAGTCTTTGCACTAATCAGGGGCTGTTTGCCAACTCATCAACATGAAGTTAAACAATATACCAAGTCCAAATCAAGCTCATTCGTCCTGGAAGTGAGTTTTGAATGTGGTTATGTCTGCTTTCTCATAGAGTTATGGAGATGTACAACAGTAAAACAAACCCTTCGGTCCAACTCATCCTTGCTGATTAAATTTCCGAGATTATTTGGTCCCATTTGCCAGCATTAGGTTCATATCCCTCTAAACCCTTCCTATTTATATACCCATCCAGATGCCTTTTAAATCTTGTAATTGTACCAGCCTTCACCACTTCCTCTGGCACTCATTCCACACACACACCATCCTCTGCATGAAGAAGTTGCCTCTTAGGTCCCTTTTAAATCTTTCCCCTGTCATCTTAAACATAAGCTCTGTAGTTTTGGACTCCTTTACCCAGGGGTGATGTTACAGAGGTTTATAAAATCATGAAGGGCATGGATAGGGTGAATAACCAAGATCACCCCTCATTCTCCAATACTCCAGTGAAAATAGCCCCAGCCTATTCAGCTCAAACCCTTCAACCCTGGCAATCTTTTCTGAATCCTTTCAAATTTCACATCTTTCCTACAGCAGTGAGACGAGAATTGAATGCAGCATTCCAATAGTGGCCTAACCAATATTCTGTACATCTGCAACATGACCTCCCAACTCCTGTACTCAATGCACTGACCAATAAAGGAAAAGAAAGTGAGGACTACAGATACTGGGGATCAGAGTCCAAAGTGTGGTGCTGGAAAAGCACAGCAGGTTGGGCAGCATCTGAGGAGCAGGAGAATCAACATTTCGGGTATGAGCCCTTCATTAAGAATTCCTGATGAAGGGCTTTTGTCCAAAACATTGATTCTTCTGCTCCTCGAATGCTACCTGACCTGCTGTGCTTTTCCAGCACCACACTGACCATTAAAGGCATGCATACCAAATGCCTTCTTCACTATCCTGTCTACCAGTGACTCTGCTTTCAAGGAACCATGAACCTGCACTTCAAGGCCCCTTTGTTCCGCAACACTGCTCAGGACCTTACATTAGGTATATAAATCCTGACTTGCCCTCCCAAAATATAGTACCTCACATTTATTTAGATTAAACTCCATCTGCCACTCCTCAACCCATCGGCCCATCTAATCAAGGTCCCGTTGTTCTCTGAAGTAACCTTCTTCGCTATGACACCTCTTGCTCTCTGATGCATTGCTGTATCACGTTTTATTAGGTAGCCTTTCAGGTTAAAGTCATCATCCTCATCTTCATCCTTCGAAAATTGCCATCAATTCCTCACTTGTCTGTATCCATAACATACTCATCACTCTCCCCATTACGGGGGAAGAATCAAAGAGCTGTGCTCCAGAGAAAATGGCATTGGCCACTGGGATTGGATTGCCACCCAGCCCTTCTGCAGATGATAGTTGAGTAATAATGGACTTGAACATCCTCAACTGTCATTCAGATAGTTGAAGAAAATGACAGCAATGCCTGTAGATGTGAGGTCTCGTCATTCTCCTCTGCACCCATGGTGGATCTTGATCTGCTCCTTCTGTCTGGTAACTGTGCAGCATACACTGGAGTTTGCAGTTCTTGCTGATATTGCTGATATAGCAATTGTGTTGCTTTCTGCATTAGCTTCATGTAGCACCAATATACTTCAGTTACAGCAATTTCCATATAAGATTCATGACAAGTGATTCAGGATTGTCAGAAAGATAATGTAATTTTAATTAAGGACTTCTGAGCTCTCATATCCATCACACTGAAGCTTCATGTCATTCCCTCACAAAGTATGGCAAGGAGGCCTCCCAAGGAGGACAGTATCATTGCTGAGTAAGGAGTGCTGAGGTATTTCACCTTATCCAAAAAATGTTGCAAGACCAAAGATTTTAGGCTACAAGCTCAGCCTGAGGGACCAAAGCACTAAAAAGGCAAGACAGAGATACTGTATGATCATCATTAGCTAAACTTGTATCATTTTTATATAATTTCCCATTAAACCCACTGATTAATAGGATAGACTACTGATCCACTGTTCATGAAGATCTCACACATTCCACTAAATCCTCTCACTTCCAACAACTTGCCAATTGTTTTCATGTTGCAATTAAAGGGAAAAGGCTTCACCAACTATGTAATAACTATGACATATAAAAATGAACGTTAAATTAATTCAAAAGATACTTCAACATTGCATGCTTACTTGCTGCACGACAGTTTAGGTAATTACTTACAATCACTAATTCAATAAAAAAAACAGAATTTGCTGAAAAAGCTCAGCAGGTCTGGCAGCATTTATGGAGAGAAAATAGAATTAATGTTTCCGGTTCAGTGACCCTTCTTCAGAACTTCAGTTCTTTGTTTTTTTTTGTTTAGTGAGTTCAACATTTGTGAGGGGAATACTTTTAACATTGAGAATCTCATAACTACTTGCTTCTGTTTTCCCAACTTTATTGCCAATGCATTAGGTAAATTTACAATGTATTAAAACAGGTCGTGCAGACTGTCCAGTTAAGGCTAGCATGAATGATTTTTGTTCCAGCCTTCAGTCTGCCCCCTGCAACTAATTCATAACTCAATATCTTGTTCAGTGCTTTGCAATGTGGAAAATTCTCATCTTCAAATCCAGCAGCCCAAGGAAGCTGAGTGACTGTATCAGTAGAATTATAAAGCTTCAACAAAATCTCTAATTAGTTGTTGTGATCATTTTGTTTTTACTCATTAAGATGTGTGGCAACATATATTTGTTAAAATGAAAAGAACTTAAGTTTGTAAAAACAATGTTAGCATTCTTAAAATGTTACTGAGAGTTTTTTGTTGTTTTGCAATTTCACTTGATTTGTTTCTTGAAATGTAATCTAATGGACAGTTATTTATTTTAAAAACCTAATTGTTAATTTCTTTGTCTAAATGCTGCAATAACTTTCTCTATAATTTTGTTTGTAGTAAGATTCATTTAATGCAGAACTAGCTCAGGTAGAGCTTAATGCTGAACATCAGAAGTGAGAATTCAGGGCAAGTGTATCACACTTCAGAAATCTGTAATGTCCTTGAAGTGCATAATTAACATGTGCAGTCAGGGCAATACATTATTTAATTAACACTTCAAATGATTAGCACTAAAAATGTGCTCTCATCTAAAAGTTTAAAGAACTCACAAGATAAAAGGAGCAGCTGCAGTGTAATTTTTAATGATCACATTTATTTTGTTGAATTAATGATTGTAAGTAACTACCAAAAACATTGTTCAGAAAGTAAATATATAAAGTCGAAGTATCTTTTGAATTCATTTACCAATCATTTTTGTATTGTCATAGTTGTTAAATAGTTGGTTAAACCTTTTCCCTCTAATTTCAGCTTGAAATCTTCACTTTGCAAGTTGTTAGAAGTGTGAGGTTTTAGTGGAATGCCTGAGATCTTCATGGGCAGTAGATCAATAGTCTATCCTCTTAGTCAGTAGGTTTAAAGTATGAGCAAAGAAACTGAATACCAACAGAAAAGTAAGATCAATTTTCCAAATTAGGAGGAGTCAACAATGAAAATTTCATTAAGAAATGAAAAAAAAATGGAAAAATAAGGTTTTAAAATTGCGGATACCAGTTTACTTTGAGCAGGGATAAGATTTCACAATTTGATTTTCTCCTTTTTCAGCACAATGTATTGAATGCCACCACAGGAAAGTAAACCTTGTTGTTGAAGGGTTTTTTTTATACTGTTAAGTGCAAGTCCTAATTTTCAGTGGTGATTTTAATTTGTTTTACAAATCTTCCATTTCCATTGTGCTGACTCAGTGAAATACATAAACACTTCTATTAACTACTGTTAACAACCATATAAAAACTGTTAACTGTGTTTCATTATTCATGATTCTTGGTGCTTTCATAATTGAAATCATTAATTATTGTGATTGGTTAGAAGTTTATTCTTCATTATAATTATAGTGTGTACAATTGATTTCATGAAACTTACAGGATGAAATGTGACAGCATTTTGAATATTTTAAATTGGACTAGTGAGCATCAATAATTCTGCAATTTGAACAACAGAAGATCCTACATACAGACAACCTCTTTTCAATGGCCAAGTCGCTGCCTTCATTGTCTTTGAAAGAATACAATTTTCCTTTACATTTTTAAAGCACAACAATGAAGGGCTATCAACTGAGTCATTGCCTTCACAGAGACTTCAATTTTCATACGAGGGAGAAGGATTGTCTTTATCCTGTGATTCTTTGTAATGAGCCTAAAAGGTGAGGGAGCCCAGAAATAGCAGGGACAGAGGAAGCAGCTATCCACACAAATAGCTCTGGCCAGGCCCTGCCAGCAACTACTATAATGTGGAGCATGCTATGGGTTCCAGTGCTATGTTCAGATTTTAAATAGAATCAAGAATCATTTTGCAAAATTTTAGATTGAGAAACAAATATATGATGGAATAAAGTCACTCTTTCGGAGTTTGAGTGAGTGGTGCTTTAGGATTGAAGCAGAAATATGACGAAGAGAAGCAGAGTGGTTATGGTTTGTTCGGATGTTTCTTTTCTCATCTCATCCGCTTAATTTGCACATCACTTTAAATCTATGCCTCTTTCCTTTCTTTATTTTGCAAGCAGGAACAACCTCTCCCTATTTACTCTATTCACCCTGTTCATGATTTTGAAAATATTTAACAAATCTCTTGTTGACCTTCTCTTCGAGGAAAAATTCCCAACTTCTTTAATCTATCTTTATAACTGAAGTTTCTTATTCGTGGAACCATTCTTGTAAATCTCGTTTGTACTCTGTCCAATGCATTCCTATGATGCAGTACCCACAACTGTACACCACACTCCAGATCTAATAAATGTCTTGCATAAATTCAACATTGCCTCCTTGCTCTTGTACTCTATGCCCTTAATAATAATAATACTTTGTTAACTTCTCTCGCCAACTGTCTTGTCACCTTCAAGGATCTGTGCACATATATACCCAGGTCCCTCTGCTTTTAGAATTAAACCCCCTACTTTATATTACTTTTCAATATATCACCTATCTGCCCTCTCCACCAATTTGTCAGTATTCTTTTGAAGTTCCTCACTTCAATCCTCACAGTTTATAATTATTCCAAGCTTAGTGTCATCTGCAAGTGATGAAATTGTCCCCAGAACAGCAAGATCCAGATTATTAATATATATATCAGGATAATCAAAGACCCCGATACTGACCCCTAGTGAATTCCAGTATGAACCTGCCTCCAACTTAAAAAACATTCAATGACCATGACTATGTGTTTTCTAACACACTGTCAATTTTGCATCCATGTTGTTACTATCCCTTTTTATACCATGAGATACACCTTGTCTCAAATCTGTTAGGTGGCACTGTATCAAACGCTTTCTGGAAATCCATGGATACTACATCAACAGCACAACCTTTACCGACCCTTTCTACGACCTCTTCAAAAGTCTCTGTTGCATCTGTACAGGATATTGGTTAGATCACTTTTGGAATACTGCATTCACTTCTTGATTTCCTGATATGGGGCGTATGATGTGAAAGTTGAAAGGATTCAGAAAAGACTTACAAAGATGTTGCCAGGGTTTGAACTATAGAGAGAGGCTGAATAGGCTGGAGCTATTTTCCCTGGAGCATTGGGGGCTGAGAGGTGACGTTGTTGAAGTTTATAAAATCCTGAAGGGCATGGATAGTGTGAATAGCCAAGGTCTTTTCCCTAGGATAGGGGAGTCCAAAGCTAGAGGGTCTGTGATTAAGGTGAGAGGGAAAGATTTAAAGGGGACATAAGGGGAAACGTTTTCATGCAGAGGGTGGTGCAAGTCTGGAATGAGATGCCAGTGGAAGTGGTGGAGGCTGGTACAATTACAACATTTAAATGGTATCTGCCTGGGTATATGAATAGGAAGGGTTTAGAGGGATATGGACCAAATGGGACGAGATGAATTTAGAATATCTGGTCGGCATGGACGAGTTGGACCGAAGGGTCTGTTTCCATACTGTACTTCTCTGTGCCGAGTGCCCCTGCAGTTTCTCCCATCATTTCCCTCAAAATCCATGAATGGATCTCATCTGGTCCCAGTGTCTTGTTGGCTCTAAGTGCCAATAATCTGTCCAAGATTTCTTCCCCTTAATTTTGAATACACTTGTAAAAGAGTTTCCTCTCCTATCACGATTGCCTAAGCAACATCCTCCTTTTGGAAAGACAGATTTCATTTAACACCTCAGCCATGCCCTTTACCTCTATGTGTAAATCCTCCTTTTGGCGTCTGATCGACCATACTATTCCCTTAGCTACTCACCTATTGTTTGTGTGTCAGTAGAAGACTTTGAGATTTCCCTTTGTTAACTGCTAGTCTTTTCTCTTTCTTCGTCTTTGCTTCTCTTATTAGATTTTTCAGCTCCCCTTTCCTCCCATCTTACCACAAAATACAGTATTTCTGTTGATTGACAATTGTATTTTCTGCCTTACACCTGTCACATACACACTTTTTCTGCCTCCTCTTAATTTTTGCCTCCGTTGTTATCCAGTGAACTCTGGATTTGTTTGCTCTACCTTTTCCCACTAGGGAATTTCCCTTGACTGTATCTGAATCATCTTTGAAGGTGGCCCATTGTTCAGTTACTGTTTTTTTTCCTGTCACCTTCTTCTTCCAAGCAGTCCTGCTCAGCTCTGTCCTTGACCCGTAAAAGACAGCTCTCTGCCGATTGATTTTTTTTTCTTTCTCTGGATTGTTGCATGTCATTCTCCAACACCATCCTGAACCTCATGATACAATGATAACTTTCTCCTGAATCATTACATCATTCCCAAGGACCAGATCCAATTGGGTATTTCTTCCTTGTTGGACTAGGCATACGCTGCTCTAAATGCAGTTTTTGAATACTTGCCCTTTCCTGTCCCTTATGCTATGAAAATACATTTGGGTTTTTGAAATGCTTCAGTATAAGTAGACTATAGAGTTGGCATTTCCCTGTATTTCCTTGCAGATTTGATCCTGTGCATCCCTTCCACTAGTTGGTGATCTGTAGACGTCACCAAGCCATGTAAGTGAACCTTTTTTAAATTGGTATTCTATCAAAATTCATTTAGGTTCCTAAATTCTGACTGTTGAAATACATCGTCCTTTCTACCTTTTTTTGATAACAGTGTGGGTCACAATCTTTGGATGATAATACTCAACTAGAAGAAAGTCCTCGAGCTATCCTATGACATCCTTGACACTGGTACCCACCATATCAATCTGGAGTCATGACAAATGTTGCAGAAATGCTTGTTTATTCCCCTGATTAACAAATTCCCGGATCATTATTGCTCTGTTAATCTTCTTCATTCCTTACTGTTCAACTGCGAACTGAGCCACCGAATATGTTAGGGATGTGGCTGTTGCTGAACTCCTCTGTCGAACCATTAGCTTCACCAGAGCCAGACGGAAACCTGATCAGCAATTTTTTTTCTCCTGGGACTCATGCATTACCAACCTCATTGTCTTGGACTGCCTGACAGTCACTCATCCAATATCTGCCAGCATGCCCTGTGGTGTGACCACCTCTTTAAATATGATAACTCCTTGATTTTTAGAACTTTTTGCAAGTTCTTGGCATCTTGACATTCCTGTGTTGTACTGATTTGAAACAACAGAGAAAAGAGAAAATGGATACCCGAGAAAAGACTCTCCCACTTGTCACAAAACATACAGTTATCAGATACTGTTACAGATATTACAACTTGGTAAGCATGAAGCATCAGATCTACGCAGAGATGACGTAATCTGGGCTTTGTCTGCATTAGGAATTTACAGTCATAGAGACGTACAGCACAGAAACAGACCTTTCGGTCCAATTCATCCATGCCGCCCAAATATCCCAACCTAACCTAGTCCCACCTGCCAGCACCCAGTCCCTATCCCTCCAAACCCTTCCTATTGATTCATTTCCAGCTCCTGCTTCAATTTAGATATAACTACAGCAAATGTATCAACTGGCACTTATGGGACCAGGAGTGTACCAGTCGATCAAATATTCCAGGTAGTCAAGAGGTCCATGTAATCAGCATGACTGGGCTGTGTATGCCTTTTCCTGTGTCAGAGACTGTACCATCACTGTTTATGACATACTTTATCCTATTGACAGATCGTAGTCATAAGAGGTAGTATACAGAGGTGCACAGTAAGTAGAGAGTAGTCACATTGACTCTGGACATCATGGAGGTTTCTTGCATAAGTTCAAATATAGACAAGTAGCCTCCTGTTAATTACCACCTACTCTCGGCTGATGAATAAATGTTCCTCCACAATAAGCAACACTTGGAAGAAGCACTGAGGGTAGCTAGAATAAAGAGTGTATCTGAATAAGGGGCTTCAATGCTCATCATTAAGCATATCTTGATGGAACACCTACTGATTGAGCTCGCTGAATCCTGAAGGACATAACCGCTATGCTAGAATTGTGCATGAGGGAAAATCTTATTGGACATCACCTTACCAATCTACCTTTTTGCAGATGCACCACTGTATTATAGCATGGATAAATGAAACTGTAATACAGTCTTGTATTGACTAAATTCCATCTTCACACTGAGGAATCCATGCTGCATAACAAAACCACTGTGCTAAATAGAATAAACTCAGAACAAATTAAACAGCTCATAATTTGGCATCCATGATAGGCTGTGGGCCGTAAGCAACAGTATAATTTTATTCCACCATAACTTTGTGGCAAAGCATATCCTTCACTTTAACATTACCATCAAGCAGGGAGCCAACCCTGGTTCGGTGAGGAATGTGTACAGCATGCCTTGGCCAACATGGGCACATAAAAATGAGGAACCCCACCTGACAAAGCTACAACACAGCATGTTAAATAATGAAGAAGTATGCAACAAATAGAACTGAGCACAGGTATAGTGAAACAAAAGAGATTGAAGCTGAATTGTACAGTCACATTCAGTCATAATTGGTTAAGACCATTAAAAGATAGGAAGGGAGATTCCATGGACATCTCCAAACTTGATGGCAAAGCACACCATATGATCGTTAAAGGCAACAATGTAGTGTGTACAACCATATTCAGCAGAAGTGTGAGTAGATAAATCATTTGTCATGGACTTTTTTTTAACCGGATGGAAAACGGCCCATAATATCCAGGCCAATCATCAAATATTCTTCTAACCCCATTTTCCAGTACTTGGCCCATAGCATGGTTTGCCATGCAGTTCAAATGCTCATCTAAATAGTTATTAGATGTTTTGAGGGTTCCTACTGCTTACTTATTTGAATAGTGAGTTCCAGATACCCAAAACTGTCTGGGTGATAAGATGTTTTTTTCCTAAAATCCCCTCTTAACCTCCTGCTCCTTACTTTAAACTGTGTCCCCGGTTATTGACCTTTCTACTAAGGGAAAAAAAATTCTCCCTCTCTACCCAGTCTATTTCCTCAGAACTTTGTTTTAGATCCCCCATCAGCCTTCTCTGCTTTAAGGAAAATAACCTCAGATTATCTCGTATCTCTTCATAGCTAATCACTCCAGCACTGGCAACATCCTGGTGAATTTCTTCTGCATCCTCACTAATGCAGTCATTTCCGATAGTGTGGCGACCAGAATTAGACAAAGTACTCAAGCCATGGCCTGACTAGCACTATAAATATCTCCACATTAACCTCCTTGATGTTGTATTCAATGACTTATCAAATAATGGCAAGCCTTGTACATAGTATTTTAACTACCTGACCTACCTGCTGCCTTCAGGATCTTTACACACGTGTGCCAAGATCCCTCTGATTTTCTGTAATTTCTAGGATCCTGCCATATGGCAGAGTACCACCGTAAACTTTTTTCTTCACTTCTGTTAAAGTCTGGAAAGTGGCGGTTGAAGGAGGAGATCTCCAGCGGCAGCAGCAGCCAGGCCAGGATGAGTTGGTCATGACTGCACCCGAGCCCAGGATCTCCCAAAGAGATAGTGATTGGAGTGAGCCATTCCAGGCCAGCTGAATTATTTCTCTCTCTCTCTCTCTCTCCTTTAATTCTTTTATTCTTTTCCTCTTCATCATCTGCCTGATGTCACAGGGAAGCCACAGTGGTGTCGAAGGGGATTCCTCATTTCGTTGGCCCAGTGCGTGGACTCCTGGAATGGCAATGAAAAACCCTCTTATTGCAGAGTGGACACTCTTGGCTGCAGTAGTCCTGGAGTTGGACCTTGCAGAAGTCTTGGAGCTGTGTTTGGGCTCTGGCCGTTGAATATGAGCTCTATTTAAGTACTTTCTTTTTTCTTTTAGTACCTCAAAATTGCGGTTGTGGAGACAGAACACCTTTCACTGTATCTCTCTAGATATGTGACAATAAATAAATCATAAATCATTCAACATGTACTCCTTTGCCTTTTTAGTCCTCTCAAAATGCATCTCTTCAAATTTCTCTGGATTAAATTTTATTTGCCACTGTTCAGCCTATCTGACCAGCCTGTCTGTATTAGCTTGTAGGCTATGGCTTTCCTCCCTATTTACACACCAACACTTTTTGTGTCACCTGTGAACTTACAGATCAAACCTCCTATATTCATGTTGAGATCAATAATGTATACAACAGTCAGCAGTGGACACAAGACTGAACCTTGTATTAGGTTGTCAACAAAAGAACTTGGAGTAAGATGAGGCGAAACTTCTTTACTTAGAGTTGTTAGGATTTGCTACTTGGGAGAGAATTGGAGGCGGATTCTATAGGAAGTTTCAAAAGAGTCAGTGTCATACAGCATTAAAACAAGATCCTTCAGTCTAACTCATCCACGCTGAGCAAATTTCCCAAACTAAAATAGTCCCACTTGCCTGTTTTTGGCCCATATCCAAAGACAGCTGGATATATATTTGAAAGTGATGAGTTTAGAGAGATAGGGCTCGAAAATGGAGCTGGTCCAGAGCGAATGGTCTCCTTTTGTATTGTAAAATTCTGTGATTCCATGCTACTGGACACAGGTTTATAGTCACAATAACGTTCATTAAAAAAAACCCTCTTATTTCTGTCTTTCAGTGAAGACACCATGTGCAAAACATTTATTAATATAAACTTCCAAATGATCATTTTCACTTTCAAATTTGAAAATATGCTTTACCTAAGACAATGTAGAATATAAAATCAATTCTGCAATGTACTTCATCTTCCTTTTTATTTCAAGAGCCTTAAAGTACTCACTGATCCTGAAAAGGTTATTAAAAACTGCTCCAGATTATATTATATCTCTTAATTGAAACAGTATCAATTTCTTCTGATTAATTTTGCACGAGGGATATTTTCAACTCTTTGTCATGATTGTGTTCGCTCCACATTTGAGCTATCTCAGTACTTTCTTGGCTGGACTCCCAGTTTCCACTCTTCAACTTGATCTCCTCTAACACTCTGCTTTCCCCCTTAAACAGTTATTTAGAAAATATGTCATTGATTCTCCTGTGAAATTGGAGTTTTTGACCTATTGCAAAATTTTCACAGTCTGAAAATATTAGAATGAGCACAGTATGAATAGGTGCAATCAATGGTTAGCGCGTTGTCAATTTGAAGGAAATATTGTTGTCAGTATGATCTATTCAGATCACATTATCACTTTCCTAAATGTTTCAGTGCAGTAGATGAACATTCAAGTTTCTCAGATTAAAGAAGATTGTGATAGCATGTAGATTAATTAAGTAATCTGTTTAGGTTGATAATTATTTATGGTTAGGCAGGGATGCAGGGAGACAGCTGTTCATTGCCTTATTTTTTACACTTACTAATGCCATTTCAGCCTTTTGATCAGCTGCAGGTGTCAACTTCTGATTTTAATTTCCTGTTTTTGTTGTCTTTAATTTTCACTTGAAGCAACAGCAAAAAAAGCTTCAGGACTTCTACCCCATTGATGTGAAGTATTAACATCTGATGCACTAGGTCATGTGGAGAACAGTAGAAATGTTTGGAAAATTTCCATAACTTTCACATTTAGAAAGCTGAACAATATTATGTGCCGTATATTCATGTACTGTATAGTTTTCAATACCTTTCCAACCAGCCCTTCAATTCAGGTTTGTACAAAGCTTTGCTCTTTCCTCTTGGCAAGACCAGGATAGAACTTCTTTTGTTTCACTCAACTGAATCTTTTAAAATGAGCGGTAATTCACTATTCTCTAAATTCTCCCAAATGTCCCATTGTCCTTTAATGATAAGATATGAAATAATAACATTTAATTTTGAGTTTACCAAATATTAACCAGGTAATTAGGTGCCCCATAATCGCATCTTAAGCTTTCTTTAGAATCACTTCATAGAAGACCATTTTTATTAGTAACCTTAATAAATAATGATGTAGAAATAAATGAAAATGTGGTCAAGATCTCATGGAATATTATCTCATCGTTTATTCACAAAAACATTTATATCTTACGATTTCTTCACAAAAATAAAGATAACAGAATATATCTTATCCAAAGCTTAATTATGTTTATTAAACTCTTTGAGCGGGACATCACAGAGGCATGGTGCATTGGTAATGGGATAAGTTTAAGAAAACATAGGAACATAGAAGATAGGAGGAGGCCATTTGGCCCTCTGAGCCTGTTCCGCCATCATGGTTGATTATCCAACTCAATAGCTTAATCCTGCTTTCTCACCATAACCTTTGATCCCATTTTCACCAAGTGTTACATCTAGCCGCCTCTTCAAAACATTCAATGTTTTGGCATCAACTACTTCTTGTGGTAATGACTTCCACAGGCTCACCATTCTTTGGGTGAAGAAATGTCTCCTCATCTCCATCATAAAGGGTCCACCCCAAATCCTCAGACTGTGACCCCTGGTCTGGACACACCTACAATAGGGAACATCCTCCCTGCATCTACTCTGTCTAGTCATGTTAGAATTTTATTAGTGTCTCTGATATTTCTCCCTCAATCGCCTGAATTTCAGCGAAAACAATCCTCACCTAGTCATACGTCAGTCCCCCCATCTCTGGAATCAGCCTAGTAAACCTTCGCTGCACTCCCTTGAGAGCAACTTCATCCTTCTTCAGAAAAGGAGATCAAAACTGCACAAAATGTTCTGGATGTGGCCTCACCAAGGCCCTGTATAACTGCAACAACCTACCCCTGCTCCTGTACTCGAAACCTCTCGCAATGATAGCTAACATATCAATAACCATAGGCGAAAGTGAGGACTGCAGATGTTCCAGCCAGTGGCAAACTCATGCAGATTGCTACTCCAGAGTTTTTTTTCAAACTAAAGAAGGGAGGTCTATATTTCTGAAAGGAGATTTTCCTCTGGCAGCCCTCAGAAATGTAGAACCATGCTTCCAATCTGACAGTTCTTTAGTAAGTTAAAAATAACACAACACCAGGTTATAGTCCAACAAGTGTATGTGTCCTTTGATTCTGCCCCAGTAGCTACCTGACAAAGGAGCAGTGCTCTGAAAGCTTGTACTTCCAAATAAACCTGTTGTACTATAATCTGGTGTTGTGTGACTTTTACTTGACTCCCCCAGTCCAACACCGGCACCTCCACATGAAGTCCTTAGGTTGCTCAAGGAAAGCAAACTAGGACAACTTTTCACGGCAGTTAGCAAGCATATTCTGAAAACTAGCAGTCACTTTGACAAGGCAATTTCCCTAACAATTCCATTGGAGCATGCTACAAGTGGATTTCAGAGTGCAATTCCCATCTACACTGACATAAGGACTAGTGAGCAGAAAATCCGGACCAATATTGTTCACAGCCCATGGAAGAAATATGTTTGATTGTAGATCAGCAGCGTAGCTGGTGAGAGTGTGGCGCTGGAAAAGTGCAGCAGGCCAGGCAGCATCCAAGGATCAGGAGAATCGACGTTTCAGGCAAATGCCCTTCACCATGAATGAGGCTATGAGCGGAGGAGGGGATGAGATAAATGGGAGAGGGTGGAGCTGGGGGAAGGTAGCTACCAGTGGGATAGGTCTGAAGAGCTTCTGGGCAGAGGGGGCCACCTGGGAGTTGAAGTGAGAGAATGAGACTCACTGAGATCCTTGTAGAGAGAGGAGGAGAACTTCTTCGAGGTGTGGCAACCTTGGAAGAGACTTCGCAGTAGGATTAAAACCAACTCGGCTAAAGTGAGGACTGCAGATGCTGGAGATTAGAGTGACGCTGGAAAAGCACAGCAGGTCAGGCAGCATCTGAGGAGCAGGAGTATCGATGTCGGGCAAAAGCCCTTCATCAGGAATGAGGCTGTGAGCTGAGAGGGTGATGAGATAAATCTGAGTGTGTTTTCCCAGCGAGTGAGCTGCATTGCCCAGTTATACTCCATTATTTATGCCTCTGTCACTGGGGAGTCACAAATGACAATGTTCAAATTTCAGTGGCACTTGGCATTTTGGACAAGTACTGAGAAGGGAAATTAGGACGAAGTCACTGCTGTGTCCTGCACTTCAGATTCCAGAATTGCCCTGATGTTTTTTCCATTGTGGCTGCATGAGTTTAGGGTCTCATCCAATGGCGGAGCTGTAAATGGCCATCAGGACTTTTGGGGTGGTGGTTCCTCAGAAGTTTGGAGCAAAATCCGAATTAAATAATTCAGGCACAAAATACCAGCGCAGATATCAGCATAGCTGTTAAATATAAAGCCTGTTGGAGTTTTATTTTGTCACTCACATTATTGTTTCCTACAAACCTTTAGTTAAGTTTCAACAGCATAGCTGTTTGTAATTCTTTTTAGCAGCAAAATACTGTTAATATTTGGAGTTAAGTTGCCAAACTTCCTGGATTCCGAGTCAGTCAGTGGGAATCTTGCGCTGCTGCCAGCTAAAATCTGTAAGATAATTTTAGATACTTAAAAATTAAAATTTTATTTTTGACTTTTTGAGCACTTTTTGTTCATAAACGTTACAGGGACTTCTGACGGGGATTAGGTTATTGGAGGCAGTGGATTATTATTTTAATACAATGCTGCTTTTCCCTGTTTGACATGAGTTGCGCATTTCTGACTTCACGTACAATATCATATCCAAATGTGATTCTCAGGCTGAAAAAATTGTTTTGGCTGTATTGCATGTTCAATTAATTCTACTGACATTCATAGCACCAAAAGACACAAATCTTGAAGGTATTCAACGTTATAGCAGTAAATTGGAATCAGGCCCAAAGACATTCACAGCATTGAAATATACAAATATATGAAGTGTTTAGAAAATATGTATGCAGAAAATATTTTTTCCCATTTGGGGTGTTTGAAAACTAATTTCAACTGGACAGATTGGGAGATATCCTGGGAATAACTATCATTCTGTTATTAAGGCAACATGATCATTTATAACACCCTCCGATGTATGAAAAGAAAATTGCTTTAGCAGAGAATGGAGTATTGAATTGAATTATTTCTGTTTGGTGCTGTTGTCAAAATCTCTCCAAATTGCTAACTTTTCAGATAAACCATTTGCTGGATCTCCCATGAAGAAGCACCACCTGTGCTGTTTGTTTTGGCCAGGAGCACTAATTAACCACCCAATAATTAAACAATAGGAAGCACGTTAAGTGACACAGAAAAGGCTGTTAACACAGTTATCAAGCCCTATCTGAAGCTGTGAAGCAGCACAAGAGCTCAGCATCTGTTGGAGTAGTCTCTGCTCATTTATATTGTTTTTCTGCCCTAAAGATTAGTAACTTATAAATGATTTTGTATTGAATTTTATTTGCTCCTCCATCTTCTTACCTTTTATTTTGCTGTTAATCCTTTTACTGGGTTCACCAAGTACAAAAAAAGGGAAATATGACACCAGTGTTATTTTCTTATGCTATCAATAGATGTTCAACAGGTTTCCTACAGCAAGCTATGTGTTTATGACATTTGTGACACTTTCATTTTGTGCTTTTGACACGTGGCTCAGTTACTTGTACCTATCCTTAAATGTTCTGCTATAATCTTTCTCTACCATTCCCCTTCTTTTATTGCCACTACCTTTCTCCTTTCTACAATATGATTGTCTTTCTGTCATCAACCATCCTCTTTGAACCCTCTCTTACAGTCAGCTAATTCTGTGTCTGTCTAACTGTGTGATCTCTTCCTTCCATTTGTCTCTCTTCTATTATATTTCTGCTTTGTTCTATTTTTCATAACGTGGAGTATTATGTCCAATCTTGGCCCCTGATTTTGCAAAAGATTTGAAAGGTTTAGAGAGGGTACACAAGAGACGTATGACACCAGGGAGAAGGGACTTAAGTATATTGAACAAACTTGACTCTCTAAGAGAAGAGATGATTGAGAGGAGATTTGATAGTTGAGTTCAAAATCATCAGAGCTGTAGCCGAGGTAGATACAGAGAAACTGTTCCCGTCAGCTGAAGAATTGAGGGGGCACAAATTTAAGTTTGTTGGTAAAAGGACTGAAGATTACGTGAAGTAAATCATTTTACACAGTAGGTGATTCCGATCCAGAATTCACTATCTGAAAGGAGGGTGAAAGTAGATTCATTTGTGGCTTTCGAAAGGAAATTGTATACCCAAAGTGAAATTAATAGCAAGGCGACAGGGCAAATGAGTGTGGTGAGGAAGGAAATGGGATTATCTTAATTGGTCTTATAGTGAGTGGCATGGACTTGATAGGGTAGATGCCACCTTCCTTTTCTGTAATCATTCTAAGATGCTATGTGTAAAGTATCACCAATATGGATTTCCCACCCTGATTTCCTTTATCCTGACCAGGTGTCCTCAACTTTTTCTGAAACAAATCTAAGATGTTATGTGTATGCTGACCGCCAATACAGACTTCCTACCCTAATTTTCTTTGTCCTGTCTTTCTCATGTTGTGTTTTGCTCATTTTTTTTCCCGAATTCTTTGTCCATTCAAGCATTACTTTCACTCTTGCCAAAACAAATAGTAAAAGCTGAATTAGAAGTAGAATTCCTACAATGGCAAATTCACCTAACCTGCATGTCTTTCGACTGTGGAAGGAAACCCGAGCAGACATGGGAAGAATGTGCAAACTGCACACAGACAGTCACCCAAAGCTGGAATTGAACCTGAGTTCTTGGCACTGTGAGGCAGCAGTGCTAGCCACTGTGCCATCTCTAATGTTTAAGCTTGATTAATATACCTTTATCATGGAAGTGACTATTTTCTGTCTTAATGATGTTTGAGAATACTCATCCATTCATTGAGTGATGATAATGTGAAATACATTAAAGTTCAAGGAAAATAAATAGATACCTTATTTTAGGATATGTGATCAGAATATCTTCTGGAAATTTGATAGAAGATTATTTTTCTTAGATCTGTGGAATTTGCCTCATAGGTTCATTAAATTTGTGTTTTCATGCTGATTTCAGACATAGAGTCATAGAGGTGTACAGCATGGAAACAGACCCTTTGGTCCAAGCTGCCCATGCTGACTAGATATCCCAACCCAATCTAGTCCCATCTGCCAGCACCCGGCCCATATCCCTCCAAACCCTTCCTATTCATATACCCATCCAAATGTCGCTTAAATGTTGTAATTGTACCAGCTTCCGCCACTTCCTCTGGCAGCTCACTCCATACCCGTACCACCCTCTGTGTGAAAATGTTGCCCCTTAGGTCTCTTTTATATCTTTCCCCTCTCACCCTAAACCTATGCCCTCTGTTTCTGGACTCCCCGACCCCAGGGAAAAGACTTTGCCTATTTACTCGATCCATGCCCCTCATAATTTTGTAAACCTCTATAAGGTTACCCCTCAGCCTCCGATGTTCCAGGGAAAACAGCCCCAGTCTGTTCAGCCTCTCCCTATAGCTCAAATCCTCCAACCCTGGCAACATTCTTGTAAATCTTTTCTGAACCCTTTCAAGTTTCACAACATATTTCCGATAGGAAGGAGACCAGAATTGCATGCAATATTCCAGCAATGGCCTGTACAGCTGCAACATGACCTCCCAACTCCTGTACTCAATATTCTGACCAATAAAAGAAAACATATCAAAAGCTTTCTTCACTATCCTATCTAGCTGTGACTCCACTTTCAAGGAGCTAAGAACCTGCACTCCAAGGTCTCTTTGTTCAGCAACATGCCCTAAGACCTTACCATCAAGTGTACAAGTCCTTCTAAGATTTGCTTTCCCAAAATGCAGCATCTTGCATTTATCTGAATTAAACTCCATCTGCCACTTCTCAGCCTATTGGCCCATCTGGTCAAGATCCTGTTGTAATATTAGATTAGATTAGATTACTTACAGAGTGGAAACAGGCCCTTCGGCCCAACAAGTCCACACCGCCCCGCCGAAGCGCAACCCACCCATACCCCTACATTTACCCCTTACCTAACACTACGGGCAATTTAGATTGGCCAATTCACCTGACCTGCACATCTTTGGACTGTGGGAGGAAACCGGAGCACCCGGAGGAAACCCACGCAGACACGGGGAGAATGTGCATACTCCACACAGACAGTCGCCTGAGGTGGGAATTGAACCCAGGTCTCTGGCGCTGTGAGGCAGCAGTGCTAACCACTGTGCCACCGTGCCGAATAATATGAGGAAACCTTCTTCGCTGTCATCTGCAAACTTACTAACTGTACGTCTTATGCTCACATCCAAATCATTTATGTAAATGACAAAAATTAGAGGACCCAGCACCGATCCTTGTGGCACTCCACTGGTCACAGGCCTCCAGTCTGAAAAACAACCCTCCACCACCACCCTCTGTCTTCTACCTTTGAGCCAGTTCTGTATCCAAATGGCTAGTTCTCCCTGTATTCCATGAGATCTAACCTTGCTAATCAGTCTCCCATGGGGAACCTTGTTGAACGCCTTACTGAAGTCCATATAGATCACATCTACCGCTCTGCCCTCATCAATCCTCTTTGTTAATTCTTCAAAAAACTCAATCAAGTTCGTGAGACATGATTTCCCATGCACAAAGCCATGTTGACTATCTCTAATTAGTCCTTGCCTTTCCAAATACATGTGCATCCTGTCTTTCAGGATTCCCTCCAACAAATTGCCCACCACCGAGGTCAGGGTCACTGGTCTATAGTTCCCTGGCTTGTCCCTAACACCTTTCTTAAACAGTGGCACCACGTTTGCCAACCTCCAGTCTTCCGGCAGCTCACCTGTGGCTATCGATGATACAAATATCTCAACAAGAGACCCAGCAATCACTCCTCTAGCTTCCTACAGAGTTCTAGGGTACACCTGATCAGATCCTGGGGATTTATCCACGTATACCTGTTTCAAAACATCCAGCACAACTTCCTCTGTAATCTGGATATTTTGCAAGATGTCACCATCTATTTCCCTACAGTCTCCATGTCCTTTTCCACAGTAAATACTGATGCAAAATACTCGTTTAGTATCTCCCCCATTTTCTGCATCTCTACACAAAGGCTGCTTTGCTGATCTTTGAGAGGCCCTATTCTCTCCCTAGTTACCCATTTGTCCTTAATGTATTTGTAAAAACCCTTTGGATTCTCCTTAATTCTATTTGCCAAAGCTATCTCATGTCCCCTTTTTGCCCTCCTGATTTTGGTCTTACGTATACTCCTACTTCCTTTGTACTCTTCTATGGGTTCACTCAGTCTATCCTGTCTATACTTGACATATGCTTCCTTCTTTTTCTGAACCAAACCCTCAATTTCTTCAGTCACCCAGCAAGCCCTATACCTACCAGCCTTTCCTTTCACCCTGACAGGAATATACTTTCTCTTGATCCTTGTTATCTCATTTCTGAAGGCTTCCCATTTTCCAGCCATCCCTTTACCTGCGAACGTCAGCCCCCAATCAGCTTTCGAAAGTTCTTGCCTAATACTGTCAAAATTGGCCTTTCTCCAATTTAGAACTTCAACTTTTAGATCTGGTTTATCCTTTTCCATCACTATTTTAAATCTAATAGAATTATGGTCGCTGGCCCCACTGTCACCTCAGTTACCTGCCTTGCCTTATTTTCCAAGAGTAGGTCTAGTTTTGCACCTTCATAGGTACATCCACATACTGAATCAGAAAATTGTCTTGTATGCACTTAACAAATTCCTCTCCATCTAAACCTTTAACACTATGGCAGTCCCAGTTGATGTTTGGAAAGTTAAAATCCCCTACCATAACCACCCTATTATTCTTACAGATAGCTGAGATCTCCTTAAAAGTTTGTTTCTCAATTTCCCTCTGACTATTAGGGGGTCTGTAATACAATCCCATTAAAGTGATTATCCCTTTCATATTTCTCAGTTCCACCCAAATAACTTCCCTGTAATTCTGGGAATATCCTCCCTCAGCACATCTGTAATACTATCACTTATCAAAAATGCCACTCCCCTTCCTCTCTTGTGTACCTTTCTGTCCTTCCTGTAGCATTTGCATTCTGGAATATTAAGCTGCCAGTCCTCCCCGTCCCTGAGCCATGTTTCTGTAATTGCAATGATATCTCAGTCTCATGTTCCTAACTATGCCCTGAGTTCATCTGCCTTCCCTGTTAGGCCCCTTGCATTGAAATAAATGCAGTTTAATTTATGAGTCCTACCTTGTCCCTGCCTGCCCTGCCTGTTTGACTTGCTTCTGTTCTCAACTGTACCAGTCTCAGATTGATCTCTTTCCTTACTATCATCCTGGGTCTCCACTCCGCCCCCAACAACCTTACTAGTTTAAATCCTCCCGAGCAGCTCGAGCAAATTTCCCTGCCAGTATATTAGTCCCCTTCCAATTTAGGTGCAATCCACCCTTCTTGTACAGGTCACTTCTACCCCAAAAGAGATTCCAATGATCCAAAAATGTGAATCCTTCTTCCATACACCAGCTCCTCAGCCATGCATTCATCTGCTCTATCCTCCTATTCCTGCCCTCACTAGCTCATAGCACTGGGAGTAATCCAGTTTTTACTACTCTTGAGGACCTCCTTTTTAAATTTCTGCCTAAATCTCTGTAATTTCCCTTCAGAGTCTCAACCTTTTCCCTTCCTATATCATTGGTCATGGTTTATTGAAATCCATGTTTTCTTTATTTTAATTTCTTCCTCATTTTTGTGTTCTTCCTTTTGTTTTCTTGCTGTTTTTCATTTTCATATGAGTAATCCCAGATATTTGTCTTGAAAATATTTGACATGTAAACAATATTCAAATCAATTTGTCCTTGGCTCATTGATAAGTAAAAGAAACTTCAGAAGTAAGACGTTAAGCAACATTTAACATTTTAAGATTTAATTTTTGCAAAAAAGTTATTTCTGTAAGTTAACCCTTTTCATCAATTGTTTAATACGATACATAACAAATATTATATTCTAATTGTAATGTGCTGTATGTATTTTAGTTGGTAAAAATTGTATGAAATGTACTCCTGGTGGAGTGACAAAGTTAATCCTCTCTGAATTTTGCTATTTAATAACATACATTAAGAATTTGCTATAAATTAAATGACAGCTAGACCACAACATTCCATCTTAAAATGTACTGAAATATATTTTGTTCATCTGTTTCTAGAAAAGATATGATAAAAGCACCTACATTTAAAAGTGACAGCTATTAATTCCGTTGATGGTGCTGTGATAGGAGATTTCAACATAAAAATTTGTTCATACTATTCACAATGTAACACCTTATCTTGGAATTAAACCTGGGGACGCTGATGCCTGTTCAGAAATAAGGAAATCATGTTAGCAAGGGGAGGCATCTCTCCATGTTAAGATGGCCTTGGCCATCTTTAACCACATACGCATCAGGAAACTATTTTACTGAAATGACCATCTGGTCAATCTTCTAAAATCAAGAATAAACTTCTGATGTGTCTGTCAATCAGTACTGTGTACTGTGTTGATCCTTGTTAATTACTCAGGCCCATCTGTCATTAGACTCCCACAGTCTCTGAGCAGTGACTTCTTCCATTCCTGAGCCCTCTCTTTAGTATCTATGTAAAAGTTTAAATTGTTGTGTGGGCTGGTAATGACCAAATTTATTTTGATGGTTTGCAAACAATTTTGATGAAACATTTTGTCCTGACAAATTGGAACGCAGGAAAGGCTGAAATCAGAAGAACTTGTGAAAGTATTCTTCAGAAAAGACTTAGACTAGGCATACAATTGGGCAGTTGATCTGTTCCAGTCAATTTCCATCCAGGGTGGTTTAAGTTCTATTCATCCCTTATCTTTGAACCTTATTCTCAGAATAGGCATAAAAGAACAAGTTTTCTGTAGTGTAGGAATAAATATAGGTCAACAAGTGGCATGGCTAACTATTTCTTCATTCATGAGGAAATCGTTTATACTCCACAAATGGTAGTTTTTTCATTTTTTTTGTTTTTGTGGGGACAGTCATGTAAAATGGTGACCAACTTGTGACCCCCAATGCTGAGGAAGAAAAAATCCCAGTCAGCAGGATCTGGCATCAGGAATGTAGAACTTCTTATTCTCTGGCTGGGGGCATTTGGGGTTGGATAAGAGGCAAGAGTGAGGCCTGGCTTTCAGATGTCCTTTTGCCTCCCATCTGTACTTCCATTGTCCCTGTTGAAGCGATGGTGAACCTCTCCAAAGTGGCAGGCAGATCATCCTGGTTTCCCACTCAGGAAACTAGCTGCCTATCTTGCTGAAAGGGAAAGAAGGTGATCAGGAAAACAGTGTATTAAGGCCCTTAAGTGGCTATTAATTGACCCAGCTGCAACACAGTGGGAAACAAACAAATAGACTCAATTACAATGTGACGACTGATTATTGTTTATATTTTTTAGATCCTCTGTGTAAATCATTACCTATGGAGTTTTTAAAAAAACTCATACATGCCTCCTGATTGCTGTAGTTGTAATTACATGGCAATTAGTTTGAACCAAGGGACAGTTAAACAAATTTAAATTTGAGTTTTTTAAATCTAAACAATTAAGTCTTGAACTTTGGTCATTTTTTTCTTAACTTGATGCAGTACGAAGTTAATGTTCTTTGGCGTGTTAATTTATCCATTTAAAAACAAGTTTAAAAATCACCTGCATGGCATCAAGAGAAAAAACTCAACTTTGGAGAATGAACTGGTTGTATCATAGAGAATAATCAATTGTTAATAATATTAATGTAAAACAAAGCTAAGTGTAGATAGAGTCGATCTGTCACTTTACTTTCTCAGTGCCTGCACATTAATTACAATGCTGGTGATTGCTGAAATCGAGCCCTTCCTACCTTGGTTAGCACTGCTGCTTCACAGCGCCAGAGACCCGGGTTCAATTCCCGCCTCAGGCAACTGTCTGTGTGGAGTTTGCACATTCTCCCCGTGTCTGCGTGGGTTTCCTCCGGGTGCTCCGGCTTCCTCCCATAGTCCAAAAATGTGCAGGTTAGGTGCCCTCCGACGCATTTCGTCTACATCCCGCACCTCCGCCCTCAGACTCCACCCCTCCAACCGTAACAAGGACAGAATGCCCCTGATGCTCACCTTCCACCCTACCAACCTTGGCATAAACCAAATCATCCGCCGACATTTCCGCTACCTCCAAACAGACCCCACCACCAGGGATATATTTTCCTCTCCACCCCTTTCTGCCTTCCGCAAAGACCGTTCCCTCCGTGACTACCTGGTCAGGTCCACGCCCCCCTACAACCCACCCTCCCATCCTGGCACTTTCCCTGCCACCGCAGGAACTGTAAAGCCTGCGCCCACACCTCCTCCCTCACCTCTATCCAAGGCCCTAAAGGAGCCTTCCACATCCATCAAAGTTTTACTTGCACATCCACTAATATCATTTATTGTAACCATTGCTCCCGATGTGGTCTCCTCTACATTGGGGAGACTGGGCGCCTCCTAGCAGAGCGCTTTAGGGAACATCTCCGGGACACCCACACCAATCAACCACACCGCCCTGTGGCCCAACATTTCAACTCCCCCTCCCACTCTGCCGAGGACATGGAGGTCCTGGGCCTCCTTCACCGCCGCTCCCTCACCACCAGACGCCTGGAGGAAGAACACCTCATCTTCCACCTCGGAACACCTCAACCCCAGGGCATCAATGTGGACTTCAACAGTTTCCTCATTTCCCCTTCCCCGACCTCACCCTAGTTTCAAACTTCCAGCTCAGCACTGTCCCCATGACTTGTCCGGACTTGTCCTACCTGCCTATCTCCTTTTCCACCTATCCACTCCACCCTCTCCTCCCTGACCTATCACCTTCATCCCTTCCCCCACTCACCCATTGTACTCTATGCTACTTTTCCCCCCCCCACCCTCCTCTAGCTTATCTCTCCATGCTTCAGGCTCACTCGCTTTATTCCTGATGAAGGGCTTTTGCCCGTAAAGTCGATTTCAAAGCTCCTTGAATGCTGCCTGAACTGCTGTGCTCTTCCAGCACCACTAATCCAGAGTAATGTTCTTCAGTTTGAGCTACAGCGTAAGGAAGTATTCGCGGTTTTACTGGGTTTAAAAGTGGTCAGATCCCAGTCTAGATGAGTTATATCCCAGGCCGTCGTGGGAAGGAGAAATTCAGTGTGGCTCTGACTCAAACTTTTAATTCTTGTCTGGCCATGGGCAATGCTAGAGGGCTAGAAGTCAGCTAATGTGGTTCCATCTTCAAAGAAAGTTGTTGGAGATGGTCCACTGTGTCTCACACCAGTGGTAAGAAAACTTGTGGAGAAAATTCCAAAGGAAAAAAATTAATCTTCATTTTAGAGATGCAAGGTTTGATCAGGGTAGTCAGCATGGTTTCATTAGAGGAAAGTCATGCCGCTCAAATCTTGTTGAATTCTTTAAGGAGGTGACCAAGCATGTGGTTCGGTTGGTTAATATGGATTTTAGTAAGGCCTTTGACAAAGTCCCAAGGTTCATAAGGTCACGGGTGAAACAAAGTTTGCTGCATATATAAATGGTGCAGGTGACATGGTGGGTGGATAATGATCAGTTTGGAGATGATACGAGCTATGCCTGGTGGTTGACAGTGAGAAAGAAGGTCTTAGGTTACAGGAGAATATAGGAAGTTTGGTCAGATGGGCAGATTAGTGGCAGCAAATTAGCAGTCCTGGTTAACAGTGAAGCGATGTTACTTTTTGCAAAGTTCAAGACAAGCAACCATTCAATGAATAGCAAGACATTGGGAAGCTCAGAGGCACAGAGTGATCTCTGAAGGCAGTAGGCAGTTAATAGGGTAGGTAAGGCATATGGGGCACTTGCCTTTATCAATAGAGCTTGAGTTATGCCACAGCTGCAGTATTTTGTGCATTTCTGGTCTCCACATTATAGGAAGGTTGTGATTGGACTGGATGGGGTGCAAACGAGATTCACCAGGGTGTTACCTGGGATGGAGTATCTTAGTTACAAAGAGAGGCTGGATCGGTATGGATTGTTTTCTTTGGAGCAGTGAAGGTTGGTGGGGCACCTCATTGAGAGTTACAAGATTTTGAGGAGCATGGACAGTGAATAGGAGGCAGCAGTTTCCCTTATTTGAAGGGTCAATAACAAGGGGGCATACTTTGAGGGTGAAAGACAAGAGGTTGAGAGAGTAGTTGAGGCAGGTAACCTCACAACTTTTAAAAAGTACTTGGTTGGGCATTTGAAATGTCTTAATGTTCAAGGTTTTGGGCCTTGTGCTGGAACGTTTTAGCATAGTTTTGGTGGTGCAGACTTGATGGGCCAAAGGGACTCTTCTGTACTGTATGATTCTTTAAAAATGTGCTAAATAGCCACAGTCACCACTGTCAGATTTTTCTACATATGTGTACTTTTTATTATATACAGGAAAACCATATTGCTGAATTGCTTTGATACAAAGCTGAAGGTTCATTTTAAATTTTAGTTTCTGTGTTATCTGCAAGGCAGCTCATTTAAAGTGTTGGGACAGAAATGAATAACGTTTATATCCTGAGAACAATTTGTGTGGATTTGAGCCTGAATAATAATCTGTATAATAAGGTTAGAAAAGGTTTTTTTTTGTGTCGAATTAGATGATTTAAAAAATGCTTGTACTATTTTCTGCCTGTTTCAGCATTAAGAATGAATTATGTTTGTAATACTGAAAGTACAGCTTGGTATTTAGATTTGAACATTTCTTTTATTGAACCCAACCCAAACAGATCGGATCAAAATCTCTTTTCCACACTAATTTTGAGGGTCTTGGATGAAACTAGTTTTACAATTTTCAATCAGTTCCAAATATATACAGGTAGTTCTCCTATAACGTGCATTTTGTAAATGCGATTTGGCTTTAACGCAATTTGTGAATTGTGGTCTTTTCTTTCATAAAGTGAACGCTTGTCCGCTGTTACGTGATTCCACCCCTATGTTACCATCTGGCTGTGAATTACGCTGTTAGCGCATCTCTTGCAACAGGTTGTTGTGTGTGTGTGTGTGTATTTTTTTTTGCTTCTATCTGCAACTATGGTAGAGGAAACGAACATTGGAATATTTTACTGGAATACTTACTGGGATCGTGCATGGACTTGGGAAGGGTGGGGGCGGAGAAAAGGGAAGATAGAGAGATAGGGAGCGAAAGAAGGTGCAAATATAGAGATGTCCATTGAGTGTTGGAGAGTAAACAGGGTCTTTTTCTAAACAGAGGCTCAGTTACTAGCTATCTGAAGCTTTAACACACAGTGACTTTACAAGAAAGGGGCAAATGTGAAACTAAGCACGAACCATTGGTGCTCCTTATCTCTCCCCACCCCACCCATCCCCAAGTTATACCTGATCCAGTTCACCCAGTCTCTGTATGGGGGCACAGGCAGGATCTAAGAGTCTCGGTTCTTCATTCTCTCTGAAATCCAACACTCATCCGAACCTCCAGCCGTTCAGAGCATCCCAGCCCTTTAGCCACCACTTCAAAAAAAATATTTTATTTGCACTGAAGAAAAGCTTCCAGAAGTTCCATAAACTTTAATGGCTGAGAACTGGGTTCTGGATAAACTCCATTCCACAAGGAGCAGGGAACACAACAATACATTGGGAGATTTTGCTTGTAACAACTTGTCATTTCTGTAACTGACCAGAAGTTGACAGGTTCGCTAAACTGGTGTCCCGCACCCTGTTGTTCCCCATAGCTTCCATTACCTCTATTGCACGATTTTCTATAGCACAGCATTGCATGGGTACGCAACTACCACATCATAGGCAAACTACTTGCGTGTGTGTATATATACCACACACACATATATATGCAAGTCCACAATTTGCACTTACGTGCCATTCAATATAAAATGGGATAAGTTTAATTTGAAAGGAATTTTCAAAAGGATCTTTCAAATAAAGAGAATGTTTAGCCTCATGAACTGCTAAATGGTTAATCCTAAACATTCTGAACCAGAATAGATGTTGCAGCAGATCCACAGCAGATGCTAATGACACCACTGTTGTAAGTCGGATCTCAAACAAAGATGAGACAGACTATAAGAAAGAGATTGAGTGAGTGCTTAGAGGCATGGTGGAAAGATGACAATCTCTCCATCAATGTCAGCAAAATGATAGAGTTGGTCATTGATTTCCAGAAGTGGAATGGAGGGCATGCCCCCGTCTGTATCAATGGTACTGAGGTAGAGATGGTCAAGAGCATCATGTTCGTGGGAGTGACAATCACCAACAATCTGTCCTGGTCCACCCATGTCGACGTGACAGAAGAAAGCACAATAACTTCTCTGCTTCCTCAGCAAAGGCTAAGGAAATTCAGCATGTCCATAAAGATTCTTACAAATGTTTTTGTTGCACCATAGGAAGCATCCTATCTGGATGCTTCACAGCGTAGTCTTGTACATGTTCTTCCCAAGACCACAAGAAAGTACAGAGAATCGTAAGCACAGTCCAGTCGATCATGCAAACCAGCCTTTCATCCATTGACTCCACCTATGTTTCCTGCTGTCCCAAGAAAACAACCAATATAATCAAAAACCCCTTCCACTCGAGTTATATTCTCTTCCACTCTCTTCTGTCAGGCAGAAGATATAAAAGTTTGAATACACATATGATCAGATTCAAGAACAGCTTTTTCCCTGTTGTTATCAGACTTTTCAACTGACCTCTCAAATGTTAATGTTGATCTCTTTCTCTCTCTCTGCAGCACCTCTGCACTTGTAACATTGTATTCTGCATTCTGTTCTGCTACCCAGATATGCTTTGTATGGTACCATCTGCCTGTATAACATGCAAAGTAACACTTTTAATTATATCACATGCATGTGATAACAATAAATCAAACTCAAACGCAAACCCCACCACATCACTTTGTAAGTATGATTATTCATGAAGCACAGTATCTTGAAACTTTTGCCTTACATACCCTCCTGTCTATCAGGAATGATACAGGATGATTTGAATTTCCTTTAAAACTGTATCCCGTGTAATATCACAGTTACCTAGTCTGAAGCAGTGTATTTGGGAGATTTGCCTGCAATACCAATAGCAAAATTGACTTGAGACATTGGTTGTTTTGCCTGCTGGTTGGCAGAAGAAAGAGCCTTTTTGTTAAGATTCACCACACCACAAGCCAATCAGGCTGTAGTGAGACTGCTGGCAGACCTACCCCAGAAACAAGAACTCAGCAGCATGATACCCATGTAGCAAGACGTGTCAGTGATCCAGAGGCTCAACAGAATCACTGGGGAGGTTGTGGCTGCTGCAGGATTAACACCCACCGGATTTTTAGGATCATGGAATGACCTGGGCCATGAGTTATACGGCATGGAGGTTTCATTAGAGAGGGGTTGAGAGTAGAGGGGGTGCAGGGTTATCGGCAGCAGGTGAAGGTTACCTCTTTTGATTTCCAATCTCTTAATCAGTTACCAATTGCCTGAGAGTGAGGGACCTTCATTCTCCCAACTAGTTTATCGGGTGGCAAATGTGTGAGTGAAGGCGTAGGACTCCAGGTGGGTGCACAAGAAAGAACCTTTCATTTGGTTCAAAAGATGGATATTTGGCCATGAGAAATTTAAGCTTCTCTGCCTATATGCAGTCTAGATGACCATGTCCTTAACTCATGTTAAAAATGTGTTAGCATATTAAAAATGAAAATCTTCTTTGGCTCATTTTATGAAGTCAGTAATGTCAATATGGTTGAACTTTATGTCAGAGTACTACAAACGTGTAGTACTGATGTTTAGGATTCTGGGTAATTCAGTTGATGTTCTCTTTGGCATTTAAGGAAGACTGTGAAAATAAATGACAATGCTCTTGTAAAAAGTATTGTTCAAATGTTGGAATTCAATTTGTCAACACCTAGCTAGTACCGAGCATAGAGGGAGATTGTACTGCATCTAGCTTTGGGGTGTTAAATTCATTTTACATTGTGAGCTTAATTCAAGATCCTGGCACTTTCATACTCAACAAAAGTTATATAGAATATCACAATTGAAGTTGGCATGCATTGTCACTGTAAAATGAGAATAGTGATTTGTTTCTGGATGCAAGGTCCAGGAGCTAACTAGTAGAAAAAAAAGATCAAATCAAAGAATTTACAATACAGAAGGAGGCTATTCAATCCATTGTGTCTGTACTGGCTCATGAAAGAGCTACCCAGCTAGTTCCACTCTCCATCTGTACCTCTATAGCCCTCTAAATTCATGATTTCCAAATATATATCCAGCTGACTTTTGAAAGTTCCGATGGAATCTGTCTCTACCACTCTCCCAGGCAGTACATTCCAAATCCTAACAACTCTCTGAGTAAAGAAGATTTCCCTCATCTTACTCCTGGTTCTCTTGCTGACAATGCTGAAATTGTGACCTCTCATTACTGACATACCAACTAGTGGAAACCATAACCTTCTTTACCCTGTCAGAATTGCTCAGAATTTTGAGTACTTCAGTAAGGTTACCTCTTAATCTTCTCTGCTTCAAGGAGAATAGGGCCAATTTCTCTAATCTTCCCTTGTATCTAAAATCCCTCATTTCTGGTATCATTCTAATAAATCTCCTTTGTGTGTTCTCCATGGCTTTAAGATCCTTCCTTAAATAAGATCTCCAGGTACTCCAAATATGTTCTGACTAATGCTTTGTCGAGATGTACCACCACTTCCTTGCTTTTATAGTCAGTGCCTCTAATTATTAACCCATGAATCCTAAGGTTTCTCTGCTCCAGTACTCCCGTATTGTCTCTTCCTGTTTGTTCTACCAAAATGTATTAGATTACATTTCTCTGCATTGGAATTCATCTGCCAGGTGGCTGCCCATTTAACGAACTTGACAAAGTCTCTTTGAAATCACATAGTGTCATCCTCAGAATTCACTATTCTCCTTAGTCTAGTATCATCTACAAACTTAGACATTTCATCCTCAACACCCAACTCCAAATTAGCTATGTAAATGAGAAAAACTTAACCAACCTGCCATGTGGCACCATTTCAATGCCCTCTGAAAGTCCAAATATAAAACATCGACAGCAATCATCCACTGTTTTTGTCACCTCGTCAAAGGTCTTAAGGACATGACCTTGACAAAGCATGTCGACTGTGAAATACTAACTTCTTGTTCCCTGTATATATTTGCCTTGTCACATATTATGACCTCCATCAGTTTTGTGACTAGTGACATCAAACTAACTGGTCTTCAGTTTCCGAGGTTAACCTTTGCTCCTTTCTTCATCAGGTTTGCAATTCTCCAACCCCCGGGACTAATTGTGTGTTCAGAGATGCCTGGAAAATTTCTGACAACAGCTGTGTAATTTCCTCCTTTATCTCTCTCAGCAATCTAGGATGCATCTCATCCGGGCCTGGTGACTTCTGCACCTGGAATGCTCCTAGCCTTATTTATCACCTTCTCTTTATCTATCACTATACTGCTTCGTTGGTCAACACCCGCACTTTCAACTGGGACATTATCAGTATTATCTAATTTGGTAAAGACTGAAGCAAAGTACTCAGTTAGTACCTTTGCCATACTTTTTGGTTCAGTAAGAGCTTACTCTACTTGTTCCTTAACTCTACCCTTCACTGATCTTTTGTTAATAAGATGTTTAAAGAACATTTTACTATTTGTTTTAGCACAGCTGCCATTCTTTCCTCATGCCTCCTTTAAGCCTTCCTTATTCCAGCCTTAGCCTCTCTACTGCTTCCAAGTAAACCTGTTGGACTATAACCTGGTGTTGTGTGATTTTTAAACGTTGTCCACCCCAATCCAGCACTGACACCTCCAAATCATGCATTTGAGGTACTCTTCCCGATTTCTATAGCTATTATCATTCTGGTATACATCATATATCTTCTATATTCCTCATCAATATCTTTAGTTATCCAGAGTGCTTTAGCTTTGGAAACCCCATATTTATTTCTTGTGGATATGTAGGTAGCTTGATTCTTAGTTAGCTCTTTTTTTGAAATTCTCCCATTTTAATCAACTGTTTTAGCTACTAAAATATATTTTCAATCAACCTGCTCCAGTTCAACTTTTAGACCCCTAAAATATGCCCATTTCCAGTCTGGAATCTTAATCTTTGATTTTTATCCTTTTCCAACTTAATATTGTACCTTATTGCATTATAATCACAATTTCCCAAAGGCAGCCCTACTCTGACATTCTCCACTTGACCTGCCTCATTTCCTAGGACCAGATCCAGCACCACTCTGTCCCTGTCAGGACTGGAAATGTATGTTCTCCTGCACACTTCTCAGGAATTTCTTCCCTTTCATGCCCCATACTCTACTTTTTTCCCAGTCTCCTGTCAGGCAATTGAACTCACCAACTATCACAACCCAATTTGTCCTGCAGATTTCTTTAATCTGCCTACAAATGTTTTCTTCTACTTGCCACTATTTAGAGGCCCATAATAAATACCTAAGAAGGGCACTGTTCCTTTCCTGTTTCTCACCTCCAAGCATATTCATTCTAATTCAGAAGCTACATGTTATTCAAGGGCAATAATACTATCTTTGACCAAGAATGATATACCTCTTTTTTTTACCCACTCTGTTTCTACTAAAAGCCTAATGACCTGAGGTGCGAAATATCCAGGCCTATTTTGACTTGAGCCGTGTTCCTGTCAATGCAAATAATGTAATTTTCCCCAGAACAATTTTGTTTCTATTTCCCAATTTTGTTCACTATATTCCATGCATTTATGTGCATACAATTTAACTGTGTCCTTATATATCTTACTTGCTCATTGGAAGGCAAGCATTAATTTCACTGTTAACACTCAACCTTCCCTCACTTCTTTTTCCCAATTCCCTATCTTCTCCTTTGCCTTCTCTGATATTTCCAAAACTAGGCTGATTAGTGAACCCACACCATCAGGTTTTATTCCACTCTGCTTCACTATTTACTCTGACAGGTGATTAGTTCCATTTCTACTCCGGTGAAGCTCATATTTTCTGAACACACAAAGTGATTCCAGCATCCAAAACATATAAACTCCACTCTTGTTCACCATCCCTCAAGCTACACATGTACCTTCCCAACCTGCCTTTGCCTAAATGCAGGTAGTTCTGGGATAATATGCATTTCGGCAACGCAATTTGGCTATAACATCGCTGAAGGATTAGGGAACGCTATTTTTGAGAATGCTCACCTCCATTCGCAATAACGAGATTGCCAGCAGGAATCGATCCATGAACTTCGTTCTGCACATGTGCCAATGTCTGTGCCATTCTGCTTCTGCACTGATGTCTGCGCTGAAGTCTCCATGCTGTTCTGTACATTCACAACATTAGCACCGGTCTTTGTGCCCTACTGCATGTGCGCCAATGTCAACTGCTGACTGAGCAGCTTTCTGTGAGTTATTGTACAGAGAGCAGCTTTCTTACACTTTTTAAATATACTGTGTTAACTTTACTTTTGTTTCATTAATAAATATGATTCCAACCTTCATTCAGGCTGTGCTATACTTAGCATTTAACTTTTGGGTGATTTTTGAGCAATCTTGAGTGATATTTCTTGCTGGTCTGCCCTAACAGTACTTTTCCCATAGGCACTGTTAATTCCAATAAGTGAAGTTTCACTGGAACGCAATCTACAGTGTTATAGAACTACCTATAGTGAAGGTTGTGGCATAGGTAGTATTTCTGAGATTACTATTGTGATGGTCCTGTGTTTCAACCTACTCCTTAACTCCTGAAACTGATATGTCAAGATCTCCAAGCTATCTCACCCTATGTCATTGCATCTCACATGAACCATAACCACTGGTGGTTTACACACCCTGTCCAGAACTTTATCCAGCCATTCCATTATGTCCCAAATCCTTGCACCTGGGAGGCAATAGACCATATGGGAATCATGATCTTGGCTGCAAACTAGACTATTGATCCCTTGAATTATTGAGTCAACCACAACTACTACCTTTTTAATCTGCCTACCAACCTCTCTCTTTTCCCAGAGTAGCCTCAGGCACTATAGTACTGTGGATTTACCTCAAGTCAGCCATCTCCAACTGAATTGTGCTGTTCACTGAATAGGCATCTAAAATTTCATACCTGTTAGACAGCTCAAAGGAATCCTGAGTTTCCTGGACCTGATGTCTCCTTTCCTTTCATCAAATGGTCACCACTCATCGGCTATCTCTACAGTCATTCCTGTGGAGTGATCACTTTCTGGTATGACTGTTCCAGAAAGCTCTCTCCTTCTTGTTTGGTACGTAGTCAGGAGAATTGCTGTTCCAAATCAGCCACATATTGTTCAAGAACTGCTATCTTCTGGAACTTCAAGCAGATATCGATGTCTTATGGATGCAAAGTCTCCCACATTTTACATGCCGCACAGATCACAAGCTTTCCCTGGCATCTTTCCAATCAAGGTGATGCACACAGCAGAGTCTCAGTTGTTTCTTAATCACAAACAAATATTGTTCCTGATCAAAATTGTCCCCTGAGATCTGCATTGGAGCAATTTAAATCTACAAAGAATGGTCCTGTATTTGCCACATAGGTATGGCTTTTCTTCCAGCCATTTGAGTTTCTTAATTTAGCTGTAGTATTATAAAGTATGACAAATCCTGTAACATTTTATAAAATTGACAGCGGACGAGTAAAAGGCATCATTCAATCTCTTCAGTTTCCTGTATTCCTTAAGTGTTTATAGTATCAGTTGCCTACTTTTAGAAACAGTTCTTTCTGGGGTGTTAACTAGTTCATGAATGGGATGGATGCTTCATCAAGCTCGTGCTTCCCTGATGATATCCTGACTGAATTAACATGAACTTGACAACATGATATTGTTTGAAATTAACTTTGAAGTACAATTGTGAAATAGTCTCATTGAGTGGCATATAATTTCTTAAATAAAGTATGCAATTTAGTCAAGTCCTGAGACCCTGCAAAGATATAAACATGTATTGTGAGATATTTATTACATTATTTAGTCAATTCAGTTGACATAAAACACTTTTTTTTAAATCAGTGTGTTTGACTTTTTGATTTTTATCCTGATAAAATCAAATAATTTGCTGTGGTCAACTATATTTTCTCAAAACCCCCAGGTGACTTTGCAGTGTTGTATGCACATACTAAATTAATACTGGAGTAATGTATCCATTAAAGTATTGAAGCAGATGGTGTGAGTAATTCTTATGAAGTGGTCCCGGATCAATAAGAATTTTCTTACAAGTCACCAAAAATATATTTATCACCATGGTTACAAACATCATTAAGATATGCAACACTAGGAATATATTCCTGAAACAGCTGGTCATGTTGTGTGGAAGAGAAAGGTGGCTTGTAATGCAAGATATCAATAATAAAAAGGTGTATGTATTGTGTAGGGGAATGTCTAAGAGGGACTGTTACTCATTGTGCATTTTTGTTAAATATTAAAAAGGAGGCATTAACAGTCTGAGTGCAATGATACATTATATCATATCTAACGTTGAAATTTAGTCTTGTTGAGTTTAACATTGAAGTAATGTGGTAAATGTGAACTAATTACTAATTTGGCTAATTAGGTTTAGCTATCTCATGCATTGCTGTTTTACTGACTTAATCATATCATGTGATTTAATAGATTGGCTGTCATCTTGGTCCATTAAAGTAGTTCCTTTAAAGTATATATTTTAAAGTATATTGATTTGCAGGTGCAGCGAGTAATTAAGGAAGCAAATTGAATATTGTCCTTCATCTGTAGAGGGATGGAGTTTAACAACAAGTCAGTTATGCTGCATTTATATAGGGTGCTGGTGAGGCTACACCTGGAGTATTGTGTACAGGTTTGGACTCCTTACTTGAGAAGGAATGTACTGACACTGGAGGGGGTGCAGAGGAGATTAACTAGGTTGATTCCAGAGTTGAATAGACTGGGTCTATACTCATTGGAATTTAGATGAATGAGGGGTTTTCTTATCGAAACATACCAAATTATGAAGGGAATAGATGAGATAGAAACAGGGAGGTTGTTTCCACTGGCAGGTGAAACTAGAACTAAGGGAGATATCCTCAAAATAAGGGGAGGAGATTCAGGACTGAGCTGAGGAGTAACTTCTTTACCCATAAGGTTGCTAATCTGTGGAATTCCCTGCCCAGTGAAGAGGTTGGGGCTACCTTGTTGAATGTTTTTATGGCAAAGATCACTTTGTGAACAGTAAAGGGATTAAGGATTATGGTGAGTGGGCAGGAAAGTAGAGCTGTGTCCACAAAAAGATCAGCCATGATCTTATTGAATGGCAGAGTAGGCTTGAGGGCCAGATGGCCTAATCCTGTTCCTATTTCTTATGTTTTCATGTTCATATCCCTTTTGAAAAGGTTTCCCAACATACTTTTAGGATGCATGCTGTTACTTTGAGTATTACAAACTTATTTTCTTTCTGAAATAATTCCAAAAAAGGCCTGTATTCCATCACCAAGTCACTGTTTATTTACATGTGCATAGTACTTGACACTGGTCTAGCTTCCTCAGAGCCAGCTCTCGGGCTGAACAGAACCTCTCTCACTCCTGGTTATAACTGTCAGCAAGGACTCCCTGAGTGGACCAGGTTAACAGCTGCAATCAGGGAACTCATTCTGTGATATCCAACTGGCTGACCTCGTTATAATCGCTATACTTTCCAAATGCAAAATAGATCTACATTGCTGAATGTTAAAGACATAGAGTGAGTGAGTGACACATTTGTTTATTTTCAGCATGGCAGTTGTAAATAAAGAAAAGACATGAAGGGATTTATTTTACTTTGATGTTGATCTGTAATAATGCATAATAAAACAGATCTTTGTTTCATTACTGGCTTTTAAATCTAATCATATCCGGAGGTGTATACTAGAGACTTTGTTTGAGCATACACTGCAAATTGTAGTCAGTGGATTCATATTGGGAGAAGCAAAAATTATTTCAAAATGGAGTTGTCCACTTGAAACTGCAGCTTTCAGCTTTGGTACTGAGTAGTAATTACATGGAGTAAAAAAAGTAGTTTTTGCAGGCTTTTATATGCCATACAGCAATTTTTGTGTCGCAAGTAGTTGTCAAAAGTGAGGAAGAAAATTAATTTACATTCTTGCCTGGAAAAAAGGAAAGTAGGTGGCATTACTTTTGATCATTTTTGACACAAGCAACTTGACAGCTGTTTAATATCATTACAGACACTTTGAGAGCTGCTCTGGTACAGTTATCAAAAAATTGTCAAGGTAGAGCTGAGACTATGGTAAAAAGGAGGGGGTGAAAAGAAGAAAAAACTTGACATTTGTGCAATGAAGTGTGACGTTTTGAAATGAGGTTTCTGAATAAATTTAGTTCTTGAAGAGAATTTCAGTGCTTTGTAGTTGCTTTAGCTTCTGTGCTAATTTTTTTGAAAGGATGTTGTACGATGTTAACTCTTTAACTCCAAAAATAGCAGGGCAAGACAGACACAATATAATGGATCATTTTCTGAAACTTCAAATAGTGGATAACAGGCTGGATTTTCTTCCCTAATAAAATGACAATATGTAGGTGCAGTGCAGCATGTCCATTTACTTTTTTGCATTTTTCATCGGACATGGACTTCATTCTTTGCCTATTTCTGGCAGGCCTTGAGGAGGTGGTTGTGATCTGCCTTGTTGAATCATTACCATCCCTTTCACTAGGTAGACCCACAATGTCATGAAGGAGTTCGAAATGACAGTAGTGGGGAACAAGGAAATGGCTGACGAACTGAATAATTACTTCACGGCAGTCTTCACAGTGGAAAACACAAGCAATATCCCAAAAATTCAACAGAGTGAAGGGGCAGAGCTGAGTATGATAGCCATGACCAAGGAGATGGTTCTAGAAAAACTGAATGCCCTAAAGGTGATAAATCAACTGGATCAGATGGACTAAACCCCAGAATTCTAGGGAAGATAACTGAAGAGGTAGTTGGAGGCATTAGTGGTGATCTTTCAGGAATCGCTAGAATCAGGGACAATCCCAGAGCTAACATGACACCCCTGTTTGAAAAGGAAGTTAGGGCAAAAGATGGAAAATTACAGAACGATTAGCCTAACCTCAGTCGTGGGTAACATCCTGGAATCCTTTGTGAAGGATGAGATTTCTGAATACTTGGAAGTGTTTGGTAAAACAGGGCAAGTCACCATGATTTCATCAAGATGAGGTCATGCCTGAAAGATTTGCTAGAATTCTTTGAAGAAGTAACAAGCAGGGTCGACCAAGAGGAGCTGATGGATATTATCTATTTGGACTTCAAGAAGGCCTTTGACAAGGTGCCACATAGGAAGCCAATGAGTAAGATAAGGGCCCATGGTATTAGAGGCAGATGCTAGCATGGATAGAAGCTTGGCTGTATGGCAGAAAGCAGGGAGTGAGGATAAAAGGGTATTAGGATGGCATCTGGTGACAAGTGGTGTTCCGCAAGGCTCAGTGCTGGGACCACAACTTTTCACTTTATGTATTAATGATCTAGAAGAAGGAACTGAGGGCATTTTTGAGATTAGATTAGATTCCATACAGTGTGGAAACAGGCCCTTCAGCCCAACAAGTCCACACCGACCCTCTGAAGAGCAACCCACCCAGACCCATTCCCCTATACCTAACACTATGGACAATTTAGCATGGTCAATTCACCTAACGTGCACATCTTTGGACTGTGGGAGGAAACTGGAGCACCCAGAGGAAACCTACACAGACACAGGGAGAATGTGCAAACTCCACACAGACAGTTGCCCGAGGTGGGAATTGAACCTGGGTCCCTGGTGCTGTGAGGCAGCAGTGCTAACCACTGAGCCACTGTACCGCCATTCTGGCTAAGTTACAGTACAACGATAGGGAGATGGACAGGTAGCAGTGAGGACATGACAGAAGGATTTGGATAGGTTAGGAGAATGGACAAAGAAGTGGCAGATGAAGTACAATGTGGGAAAGTATGAGGTCATGCACTTTGGTAGGAAGAATAGCGGCATGGAATATTTTCTGAATGGCAAGAATGTTCAGAAGCCTGAAGTGCAAAGGGATTTAGGAGTCCTAGTCCAGGTTTCTCTTAAGGTAAACTTGCTGGTTGAATCAGTAGTGAGGAAGGCAAATGCAGTAATGGCATTTATTTTGAGAGGTCTTGAATATAAAAGCAAGGATGTACTTCTGAGGCTATTTAAGGTCAGACATATGGAGTATTTTGTGCAGTTTTGGACCCCATATCTCTGGAACAATGTACTGGCCGTGTAGAATGTTCGGAGAGGGTTTACGAGAATGGTTCCAGGAATGAACAACTTAACATTTGAGGAACATTTGAGGACTCTGGGTCTATATTCGATGGAGTTTAGAAGGATGAGGTGGGATATAATTGAAATTTACAGAATACTGAATGGCCTGGACAGAAGGACCCGAGGGCATAGCCTTAGAATAAAAGGAAGATCTTTTTAGAATGAGGATAAGGAAAAACTTCTTCAGCCAGAGAGTGGTGAATCTATGGAATTCATTGCTACTGAAGGCTATGGAGGCCAGGTCATTTAAGACTGAGATAGATAGGTTCTTGAGTATTAAGGGGATCAAGGGTAACAGGGAGAAACCGGGAGAATGGGGTTGAGAAACATCTCAGCCATGATTGAATGGTGGAGCAGGGGGGATGGGCTGAATTGCCTGATTTTTGCTCCTGTGTCTTGTGGTCTTATGGCTGTGGGTTGGAAGGTGCTGTCAAAGAACTTTGTTGAATTTCTCAAGTGCATTTTGTTGGTGTATGCATCACTGACTGACCATTATTGGTGGAGGGTATGACTGTTTGTGGATTATCTTTCCTGGATTTTATTACTCATTGTCAAAAATCAGTGCCTCATTCTTGACTCTCCAGCCAGGGAAAGTAGCCTCTCAACATTTACCCTGTCAATCCTCTAAAACTGTTATATATTGCAGTGAGATCATTCTCAATTTCCTAATCTCCAGAGAATGTAGGACCAGACTGCTACTACTCAAAAGACAGTTAACCAACATAAGGTTAGTGAACTGCTTATTCCACACTTTCAAATTTTTTACCTAAGGGAAACAAAACTGTACACCATATTCCTGGTGTGGTCTCAGAAAAACCATAATTTATTGCAGCAAGATTTCCTCACCCTTCTGCTCCAACTTCCTTACAAAATAAGTTAACATCATTTACTTTCCTGTACTTGCATGTCAGTTTCCTTGTGTGCAAGGATTTCCATATCCCCTGCATACCTAGACTTATTAGTATATCACATTTCAGAAAGTATTGGCTGGCTGAAAGAAGACAGCAAGTGGTAGTGGATGGAAAGTATTCCGCCTAGAGGTCAGCGTCCTGCAGAGATCTGTTTTTGGGCCGCTGCTTTTTGGAGTTTTTATAAATGACTTGGATGAAGAAGTGGAAGGACGGGTTAGTAAGTTTGCTGATAACACAAATGTTGGTGGATTTGCAGATAGTGTTGAGGGCTATTGCAGGCTACAACAAGACATTGACAGATGCAGAGCTGGGCTGAGAAGTCGAAGATGGAGTTCAACCTGGATAAATGTGAAGTGATTCATTTTGGAAAGTTTAATTTAAATGCCGATTACAGGGTTAAAGGTAGGATTCCTGGCAGTGTGTAGGAACAGCAGGATCTGGGGGCCCATGGTTCCCTCAAAGTTGCCACCCAAGTTGATAGGGTTGTTAAGAAGACGCATGGTGTTTTGGCTTTCGTTAACAAGGGAGATTTTGCTGCAGTTCTATAAAACCCTGGTTAGACCACATTTAGAATGATGTGTTCAGTTCTGGTTGCCTCATTATAGGAAGGATATAGATGCTTTAGAAAAGGTGCAGTGGAGATTTTACAAGGATGCTGCCTGGATTGGAGAGTTTGTCTTATGAAGAGAGATTGAGCGAGCTAGGGGTTTTCACACTGGAGAGAAGAAGGAAGAGAGGTAACTTCATTAACTTGTACAAGGTAATGAACGGCATAGATAGATAGCCAGAGACTTTTCCCCAGGGCAGAAATGGCTGTCATGAGGGGTCATAATTTTAAGGCCTTTGGAGGAAGGTAAAGGGGAAATGTCAGAGGTAGGTTCTTTACGCAGAGAGTGGTGGGTGCATGGAATGCACTGCCAGTGATGATAGAAGTGTCAGAGACATTAGGGCCGTTTAAGCGATTGCTGGATAAGCACATGGACGACAGTAAATTGAGGGGTGTGTAGGTGAGGTTGATCTTAGATTAAGGTAAATGCTCAGCACAACATCATGGGCCAAAGAATGCTGTACTGTTCTAAGTTCTATTTGATTTCTCTGTTATTTCGAACAAAAATCAGTAATTTCCGAACCCTCCTATAATCTGTCACCTTTTTGCCCAATTGTTAAACAGATCTTTATTCACTTTCAGCTTCCTTGTATCCACCTTACAGCTTATATTCCCACCTTGTTTTGTTGGTTGGCAATTACTGGATACAGTCATTCCTCCATATCCACAAGGGTTCTGTTCCTGAGAAACCCTGCAAATGATGACATTTGTGAGTGCAGAGCGGGTTTTGCCACGAATGTTGATTTTTGTTGTTACTTTTTTTTATTCAGACAGGCAAATTTCTGATTCATGATTTCACAGACACAGAGGATTTATGGTTGTCTCATCAAAATCATGGACATAAATAGTAAATAGCTGAGGCAACTCAGTAATTACATATTGTAATCCTGAAAGTGACATATTTATTCTTACTGTTTGTTTTTCCTCGATTAACCAAATCTCAGATGTGACTGGATTTTATATATGTCTACTGGATCTATTTTTGGCAAGGCTGGGTTTGGGAATAGGTTGGCTAGCTAACTCACATCTTCATACTTGCACCAGAACACATGAAGTTAGGCTGAAATTGACAGCCCACCCACTATACTCAAGTCATTTAGGCTCTTGAGAAAGTTTATTGGCTTGAATAAGACAGCTTCTGCTAAAATATGACTTGCACAGGTAGTCAGGTGGCTATTTTCAATGGCCCTTATGAAAAAGTGAGAACCAAGGGCACATTCCTTCAGGGTAGCCTTGTGTGCATTAGGAAAAGCCCCTTTCAAGATGTTACCTGCCCCTTTTACACCATCTGCCTGTCTGTACCATGCCCTCCACTCCTCTAGATCCCCCTGGGGCTCTGGGATACTTTCCCTTTATCTGGCACTGTTAGGAGTGATGGGCTCCTGATGACAGGACTTCCTTCCACTGAAAGTGGAAGCCCTCAAGTTACATTGGAGGTTGGGTAATTTGCTTGTTGTGGTTGCAGGCCAGGATTTCTTCGTACAGGTCAATGTCTGACAGAATCAACCACCTCCCCCCCCCCCCCCCCAATAATACTGAGAGTGATGCATAAAGTGTATTTAATAAGCCTCACCCTTTGTGGCACAACCTTCTGATTGCCATAGTACTGAATGTCTTGTGAAACCATTTTTAAATCTATGGAACGTGAACTTTGCTGCCAAATCCAATATTTATTACTAACAGAGTGCCTTGTTAAGTCTTTTATGAGACAATTAACAGTCATTTGCATGGTCATAATTCTCAGGCAGGTGTTGTTCAATTACATCTACACTAAAGAACAATGTATGCTTCGTCCTGAGATTTCGATCCAAACCCAAAAAGAAGGTGCCCATCCAATATTTCCACAGAAAATGCTGGAGAAACTCAGCAGGTCTGGCAGCTTCTGTGAGAAAGAAACAGATCATGTTTTGAGTCCAATATGACTTCTTTGCTATCCATTATCAAAACAAAGTTTGTCAAACATGATTTCCCATTCACAAATGCTTGCTGACTACTCCCAATCAGATCATTATCAACCAAGTGTCCCATCCTTTGTAATATTTTCTTGCACTTCCTGTGCTACTGACTTTAAGCGAACAGGTCAGCAGTTCCCTGTTTTCTCTCTTATTTCTGTCTTAAGTAGTGAGGCGACGTTTGTAACCTTTCAATCTGCAGGAAGCATTCCAGAATCTATAGAAGTTGGAAAATAATTAACAACTTTTTGAATATATCTGTAGCCATCTCCTTCAACACTCCTGAATTGTCATGGGGATTTATGAACTTTTAGCTCCATAAGTTTCTCTGAGACAAACTTCTTAGTAATGCTAATTTCCTTTAACTTCTCATTCTCCCTAGCCACTTGGATCTCTACTTCTGGGAGATTTCTGATACCTTCTTTAGTGTAAAAAGACGAAGTAATCTTTTAGCTGCTCTACCATATCTGTATTCCTCAAAATAAATTTACCTGACTCTGACTGTATTCTATAGTATCATATGATTCTATCAGTTTCTTGGTCCAAAATTATTGTAATTTGCTGTAAGTGGAGATGACTCTATGTTAGTCAACAAGTACTTCTCCAAATTTGAGATTTTCAATCAGATAAAGGATCTTTCAAATGCGTCCGTGGTAAACACATTGAGTACCATGTTGAGTCTGCTTGTCAGAATTGGTTTCTTCAGGTGCAACAAGACACTACACAATATAAAATCAGATGCAAACTAAATTCATTTTAAAAAAAATCACATATGGAATCAGGTCAGCATTTATTACCTTTCCCAAATTGTTCTTGAGAAATAGTCCATGAAAAGGCAGATGCAAAGTAAGTTTAGTTTCTCTGCCATTTCCATGTTATTGATGATATTCCTGCCTACAGCTGTAACAGGCCCACATTTATCCTTGCTGATACTTTTCCTTTCAAATACCAATAAAACAGTCTGTCTTTATGTTCCTCACTAGCATTCATATTTTCTCCACCCTTTCTTTATCAGTTTCTTGGCCTTCATTTGTTGTGTCCTGAATTGCTCCCAGTCCTCAGGTTTACGAATTTTTCTGACATTGTTGATGCTGAGCTGGCTTAGGACTGATAGACTTTTCTTTGTTCTTAAAACTATTCAAAATGGCACTAAATTGTGGTGACAGTGGAAAACATTTTTCACCGTATTTTGCTGTTTTTCTCACTAAAATACATGTGAGAATAAAATCATTCATTCATTCTTTTAGTTATTTTGTAGTCCATGATTGAGTCACTTTTCCCTTTGTATATTTTGTCTTGGAAGAATATATATCTTTCTTGATCTTGTAGAATTTAAGTACCAACCATTGCCTATCTACTGTCAATTATTTGAGTGTGTTTTCCCAATCCACCCGAGTCAATCTGCCTCCCATATGCTGTTTGTTCTGCTCAGATCGATTACCTTGATTTCAGAATGAACTGTGTCACAAATTTCATGTAAAATTCTATCATGTTGTGTTAACTACTTTCCAAACGTTTCTTTCAAAGCAAGGTTTTTAAATATCCCTTTCTCATAAAATAACACCAAATCTAAAATAGTCTAATTTCTGGTTCGGTCCAAAACACACTGGTCCATAAATCCATCTTGAATACAGTCCAGGAATTCATCCTTCATGACATTAATACTGATTTGATTAACCCAATCTATATGCAAATTGATGTTACATATATTTTACTTTGTGATACACAGTACATGCATCACTAATTTCCTGGTTTTTAGCATGCCCAAAATTAGTACTATAATTCTATAAACAGCTGCTACCAATCTTTGCTTCCCTTTACTTTAGCAAAACTGATTCTACATCTCAATCCTTTGATTGAAGACCTTCTTTGAATAATACTTCATGTTCACTTTTATTAGTGGTGCTATGCCACTTCCTTTTCCATTTTATTTATCCCTCCTAAATCTAGAACAACTTTGGATATTTAGCCCCTCACCTTGTCATCTTGTCGTCACATCTCTGTGTTGACACTTAAATAACAGTAGTTTACCTCCCAGTGTGCATTCAAATCTTTAACCTTTCACAAATCTGATGATATTCAGATACAATGCTTTTCACTCAGCCTATTTAATGTAAATTTCCATTTAGATCTTATTTTATACTCACCACGGCTTGGTCTGCTTTTTTTTGCTTATGGAGGATGGGAAAAAATTCTGACTTTAACAGGCTGCTCCTTTCTTGAGGTATTTTAAGGTTGGAAGTCATTTCCTCGAATTCCGGGAGCAGCAATTACTGTTTTATGTGCTGTTGCATTGTTTTGGAACTTTGGAGAAAAAAAGGTCAAAACAATAGCACTTTTAAAAGGGAGAAGAACAGACAAAGGAAGCACATGGTCTGTGCAGGAGAGAGGGAGAGAGAGACAGAAAGAGAGAGAGTGAGAGAAAGAAACCCACACTGCTCCCTGACACAGCAATGAACCTGTGCAGTTACTGCCTTTGCTGTTGAATTCATGTGTCACTGGATATCGGAGTGTGTCTGGGAAAATTAACAGACAGTGAAATTCACAGCTGATCTTGGAGGAACCTGTTTGGAAGAGGTCACAGCACAGAAACTGATAAGTAAATTATTTTAAGTGTGGCCTTACAGTCAGTCTGCAGTAGCGGGTAGAATGGGTTCTTTCTTGATTATATGTTTTATTGAGATATGTCTCTTGATTAAACTAAAAATTATAAGCCATAAGAATTACATTAGCCTGGAGTACTGTTTTGTAGAGGAAAAAGATGGTACTAGGCATAAACCAAATCATCCGTCGACATTTCCGCCACCTCCAAACAGATCCCACCACCAGGGATATATTTCCCTCCCCACCCCTTTCCGCCTTCCTCAAAGACCGTTCCCTCTGCAACTACCTGGTTAGGTCCATGCCCCCAAACAACCCACCCTCCAATCCCGGCACTTTCCCCTGCCACCGCAGGAACAGTAAAACCAGCGCCCACACCTCCTCCCTCACCTCTATCTAAGGCCCTAAAGGAGCCTTCCACATCCATCAAAGTTTTACTTGCACATCCACTAATATCATTTATTGTATCCGTTGCTCCCGATGCGGTCTCCTCTACATTGGGGAGACTGGGCGCCTCCTAGCAGAGCGCTTTAGGGAACATCTCCGGGACACCCGCACTAATCAACCACACCGCCCCGTGGCCCAACATTTCAACTCCCCCTCCCAATCTGCCGAGGACATGGAGGTCCTGGGCCTCCTTCACCGCCGGTCCCTCACCACCAGACGCCTGGAGGAAGAACATCTCATCTTCCGCCTCGTTGTTCTCTTGGATTGCCTGGCTATTGTCCACTTCTTAGCTACCAGCGGACCTCTAAGCTACAGTTTGGCCACCTTAATAAAGATTCAATCTATATCATCCTCTGCCTCATGGATGCTCAACAGTGACTCCAGTTGCTTTTTGAGTTCTGAAACCCAAAGCTCAAGCTTTTGCAAATGTTAACACTTCCTACATATATGACTTCCCACCTTCCACAGGCTGCATGTTCCACTTAGTTGAGCCTGCTACCACATTTTAATTGTGCTGGCTACTTTTACTGTAGAGTAGCAGACCAGTTACTCACCAACAGCTTTTCCTGCTGCTGCAAAATAGAAGCCCAAACACTTTACAGTGAAGAAAGTAAAGAGTAAAAGGGAAACAACTAATAAACCAAATTTGCTGTGCTTGCAGTCTACATTCCACTTCTACTTTCACACATGTCTTATTTGTAGCCTTTGGAGTTACAATGCAAGAACTCAACTGAAGCAGTTTACCTAATTAACCAAACAGCTATTCTCCATTAGAGCTTGTTTACCCTACCTAAAACAAAGGAATCTTGCATCATACTTTGACTTGTGCTTTGTAGGTAGTGGTCAGGCTCTGAAAGATCAGAAAGTGAGATACTACCCCCAGAAAACCCATCCTTTGACTGACTGTTGTAGCCACAATATTTATATAGCTAGTCCAGTTCAGTTTCTGGTTAATAGTAACCCCCAGGATATTGATAGTAGGGTACCCAGCATGCTGTTAAATGTCAAGAGGCAATATTTGTCTTCTTTCATTTTGGAGAGAGTCATTGTCCTGCGCTCATGTGACCTGAATTTTACTTGCCACTTATCAAACTTGAATGTTGTCCAAGTCTTGCTGTACTTGGACACTGATTGCTTTTGTATCTGGCAATTTATGAATGGTGCTGAATATTATGCAATCGTCATGAACATCTCCACTTTGACCTTATGTTGGAGGGAAGGTCATTCATGTAGCTGAATTTAGTTCTGCTATGGGTGCAGTGTTGACAAACTTCTGTGGAGATGTCCTGTAGCTGACATAATTAACATTGAAGAAACATAACCATCCTCCTTTGTTCTTGGTATGACTCCAACTAGCAGAGAATTTTCCTGATTCCCATTAACTCCGGGTTTGTTGGAGATCATTAATTCCATGGTCAAATCAACTGTTATCTTGATGATGAAAGCAGTCATTCCTATTTCTTCCCTGGAGTTCCACTTTTTTGTTCAGTTTGGGCCAAAGCTGTAATGAGGCCAGAGGTAGGATAGGTCTGACAGAACCCAAATTCAGCATCAGTAAATGTTGAGTAAATGCAATTTTCCACCACTTTTTGATATCTTCCACCACTTTGGTGAAGATTGAGAGTACAAGGCCAGTACTTAGGTTGGATTTGACCTGTTTAGTATCTGCATAATTTTCTTCAATTGCCAGGTCAGTGTCAGTATTGTAACTGTACCAACTAAGAGTGTGGGTGGTTCTGGAGCACAAGTCTTCATTACTGTTGCTGAAATGTTGTCGGGGCCCCCAGTCCATGTAATAACCAGTACCTTCACCTGTTTCTTGATACCACAAAGTGAATTGATCTGGCTGAATGCTGGTATCTGTGATGCTAAGGACCTCGAGGATGCAGATGGATTGTCCACTTGACATTCACGACTGAAGATGTTTGTAAGTGCATTAGCCTTATCTTTTGCACTATATTTTATGTATTATGTTTTCATTAAAATGTAGATATTCTAATTAGATGTAAATTTCAGATGTCCACTGTACCACTGAGACAAGCCAAATATTGGCTTAACTGCATGACAAGGATTTAAGTGAAGGGGTGGCAACTTAATTGGATATGTGGTTAGAATTACATTTTGTTATCTATTTGGGAGTATGTTACCTTCTATGAGAATAATGATTATTGTAGATATCTAGAGAACAAACGACAACATCTAGAAAGGGATAGAGACCAGAGATTTAAAATAAGTAACACATTAATTAATGCACTGGTGAATTTCATCTTTGGTGCACATAACTAATTGTAATTTTTTTAAAATGACTGTCTTTTGACTTTTTTATTGCTTTGAGGACACCTGCTAAGAATCACTTTATTTGGGCATGCCTTTCATAGACAGACTGCTGCTCTTGGATCGATAGATTGCCTACTTTAGCATTTATGTTTCCTTGTATTAATATAATTGAAGATTTGTGCTGTTCCCAGCAGGAAGACCCCTAAAAGCCTCATGCTACTCAGGGATTCTATTTTCTCTGTGCAGGAGGGGATTGGTGCTTCAGGTTGATGAGGCAGGCCTTTTCGATGGAATATTGCACACCTGCATGACAGATGTGCTATCCAAAATAGAGGTTGAGGAGAGAACCTGCTCTTGAATCTGACTGCTCTACATAGAAACATAGAAGATAAGAGCAGGAGGAGGCCTTCGCGTCTGCTCCACCATTCATCACGATCTTGGCTGATCGTCCAACTCAATAGTCTAATCCTGCTTTTTCTCCATCACTCTTGATCCCAATAGACCCAAGTGCTATATCTAGCCACTATTGAATACTCTCAGTGTTTTGGAATCAACTACTTCCTGTGGTAATGACTTTCACAGGCTCACCACCTTTTGGATGAAGAAATATCTCTCATCTCTGTCCTAAATGGTCCACCCCAATTTCTCAGACTGTGAAACCTTGTTCTGGACAAACTTACTATCGGGAACATCCTCCCTGCACCTACCCTTACCTAGTCCTGTTAGAATTTTAAGTCTCTGTGATATCCCCCCCACAATCGTCTGAAATCCAGCAAAAACAATCCTAACCTAGTTAATCTCTCCTCATACATCAGTCCCACCATCCCTGGAATCAGCCAACCTTTGGACATTGAGAACCTTTGCTGCACTCCTTCAAAAGTAAGAGCATCCTTCTTCAGAAAAGGAGATCAAAACTGTACACAATATTCTAGGTGTGACCTCACCAAGGCCCTGTATAATTGCAACAACATATCACTGCTCCTGAACTCAAAACCTCTGGTCATGAAGGCCACAAACATCTGCCATCTTTGCCAACTGCTGCACCTGCATGCTTACCTTCAGTGACTGATGCACAAGGACACCCAGATCCTGCTGCACACTCCCCATTCCCAATTTACAGTCATTCAGGTAATAATCTGCCTTCTTGTTTTTGGTTCTAAAGTGAATAACCTCACATTTATCTAAATTATAATGTATCTGCCATTGATTTGCCCACTTACCCAACCTGTTCAGTTCATACTGAAGGATCGCTGCATCTTTGTCACAGTTCACCCTCCCACTCAACTTGGTATCACCTGAGATGTTACATTATGTTCTCTCACCCCAATTATCGATATATATTGTGACTAGCTGGAGTTCCAGCAATGATCCCTATGGCACCTCATATGCTCTTGCCTGCCAATTTGTAAAGAACCCATTAATTCCTAATCTTTGTTTCCCTCTCTGCTAACCAGTTTTTTTTTACCATCTCAATACATTTCCCCCAATCCAGTATGCTTCAATTTTGCACCATAATCTGTTATGCCAGACTTTGTCATATACTTTCTCAATGTCCAAATATACCACATTGACTGGCTCCCCCTTGTCAACTCTACTAGTTACATCTTCATAGAATTTCAACAGAATCATCAAGCATGTTTTCCCCTTCATAAATCCATGCTTACTCTGTCTGATCCTTGTGCTGTTTTCTAAATGCTCCATTATAAAATCCTTGATAATGGATTCAAGAATTTTCCCCACTACTATTAGGCTTACTGGTCTATAATTCCCTGTTTTACCTCTACCTCCCTACAGGTCAATAACGCAGTTTTTAATCAATGAGTGGGATTTGGAAAGCTTCCCGAAAAATTTGGAGTCAAACATGGTTATCTCTTCTTTATTTATGTATTGCATGGATCTTTTGTTGAGAGCATCCATAAGGCTTAATATGGATGATTATCTCAGGCAGCAGAGACCTACAGATGAAAGTCTTCCTGTACTTGGTCAATATCCTATCTTCTGCTCAAATTGGCTATTGGTCTGCAAATGTGTGAGCGTTTTCCACCAGTGTAAATTGGCTCTCGCAGCCAAGGTGAATAGAGGCAAGACTGTTACAACAACTTTCAACAACAAGGTCATCTAATAATTTGATCCCTTCATTGTCAGGCCAAATTACATGAAGGTGCTGGGAAATATGCTGTTCCCCAGAAGAATGTGTGCTAAATACTGAAGGAGTATACTGTTCAGGTGAGGGCATGGCTTGTTTGAGTGTTGATCATTCTCAATTGTAGCTAAGATCCTGACCACTGGGTATGAGGTTTTCTGTATTGCTGTGTATTGTACAAGTCTACCCTATTCCTTGAGCAGACATCATTGTCATCAACTGGAGGTCAAAGACAGATTTTGTCTACTGGGGCACCATGTATTAAACTTTGGATTGAGTAGGGCAAACGTTAACCAATCTTGTCCTGATGGCCATCTTTGTGAGTATCTGCATTAAGCTGTGCCTGGATCATCAATATGCAAATGCTATGTGGCACAATGTGCTGAGGCTCCATCTGTCCCTGGTGTTGTGAAGAATGGGTTCAGCCAAGTTGCTGGAGAATGCTGCAAGGAATTGGACCAAATTGGAACACCTGCCCCTCATGGAAATGTTTGTGCAGAAGAACTTGCACCATTATTGAGCAATGGTTATCATGTAATTACCTCTCGGCCTTCCTAGGTCTGACTGTCAGTTATCTGACAGGACTCCTCATCACCAGAATTTTCAAACAAACACCAAGGGGTAGCTTGGTTGTTGGTGAGAACGATGCTACCTTATCAGATCATTCATGCATGTTTTGATTCTTTATGCCACTACATGCTGCCCTTGAGATGATTGCTCTGGTAAATAGCAAAGAAAACCTGGAAAGAAATGCAGTAGTTTCTGTCCAGCCTTATCCGTGACGCATGCGTCTGTGTTCTAAAAGCTGTTTGCACAGTTGTACACCAAGATAAATGTACCTGGAGAACTCTGAAAGGTGTCTTTTGTCTGTCCTATACTTGCCAGACTTCCAGTGTAAAGAGGGTTGTCATTGATTGAGTGTTGCAGTCTCCAATGTTCAAGTCAAAAGGGTCAGACTAAAGCTGGGGGCAATGGAGAATGATAATTGAGACCATACTAAGGGACTTTTCAGGTTGCATGCTTGTCACTGACCACATTTAGTAAATGTCACAAATATGATAATTGAAGTCAGGCACAAGAGTGTGACATGTCACTAGAGAAAAGCATTTTCTGTATTGTGAAATTTGAAATGTTGTTTTAGTACAATTTTAGATATTTTATGAAGAAAACATATATTTTTGCAAAAAATGAAGTGGAGTGCAGTTGGCAGTTGAACACAAGTTTATGTTTGACTTTTGGATGGATGCATAATTAAATCTGAAAGGCGAGGGAAAGCATCCTCAAATTCAGGTACACATCCGTGAACTTAGACTGATGCAAGTGTAGCCACAGCTGAAAACACAAATGAAATAAAACGATCTATATAGTTGCTCAACTGATATATACACTTTTTGTTCAGTTTGGATAAATTCCAAAACATACTGACAGTACCACTTGTGCTGAGAAGAAAGCTTGATAATTAAAATGAGATTGCAGAATGTTCTGGTGGGTATGTCAATTAAAGGGGAGAATAAATTTTAGAATCTCCATCTTAATTTATGCCTTAACTTAAATTTCTTTCTGCGTTGAATAAGAAATTATGTTTTAATTCCCCAGAATCATAAACCATTCTCTCACTGCAGCAAAATTTAACCTCTTAATAAAGCAAGAGTTGAACCTGTCCAAATCTCTCAGTTAAAGGGGCTTCACTTGAGTGTGGTTCAAGCCCAAGGTATCAGAAGTGTAAGAACCTATATCTAAAGTGCTGCACCACCCAATTCGCTCACATTTCAACATTAAGCACTATGTTGCTATGACTAGATTTCATAAAGGTGAAGGGAGTGCATTTAACGATTATTATAATTCAGAGAAATACATTGAGAAATGTGAAAAGCCACTTAAAATTTTTATTCCCTCAGCGTACATAGTTTATCTGAGGAAGACAACCTTGAACACTTCAGCTGATGGCATCAGCAAGCGGCATAGCAAATAATTTTTGGAATGTTTTAAGTTATTTGGAGGTATTCGGCATGTTTATTACAAGTGTAATTGTAAACTAGGAACACATAAACCATTGTTTAAACAAGAAACATGCCAGGTTTTCCAAAATATTGTGAATTTGAGGTGCAAATGCCTTTAATTCAAATCAATAGCTTTTCTTCCCCCCCCGCCCCATGATGTGGTTGCACAAAGGAAAAGAATCTTGCATTAAAATATTTGCTTTGTTACCTTCTGAATATTATAAAGTGCTTTACAGCCAGTGAAGCATTTTTAAAGTATTGACATTGTTGTAATATGGGGGACACTACAGCAAATCTGCAGCATACATCTGCAAATAGCAATTTGATAATGACCAGATCTCCTACCAGTCTCTGCAATCCAAGGATTAAAAGCCACCATTTCTGCCATCTCCAAGGTGCCATCAGCAGACGCACATTCCTCTCCTCTCCCTTGTCAGCATTCAGTTCCACCTGGTACATTCTGGTCCACTCCTGTTCAATACCCAATACCATCCCCATTGCACCTTCCTGTGCAGTTGTAGAAAGTGCAATACATGCCTCTTTACCTCCTTCCTAATCAAGCCGTTCAACACACCTTCCAGATGAAGTTGTGATTTACTTGCACTTCATTCAAATTTGTCCACTGTTTTAGAACATAGAACAGTACAGGCCCTTTGATCTTTGATGTTGTGCTGACCTTTTATCCTACTCTAAGATTAAACTAACCTTCATACCCTAATTTTACTATCATCCATGTCTCTATTCAAGAGTTGCTTTAATGTCCCTTAAATGACTCCACTACCACTGCTGGCAGTGAATTCCAAGCAGCCAACGTTCTGTGTAAAGAATCTACCTCAGATATCTCCCCTAAACCTTACTCCCCTCACATTAAAATTATGCCTCCTTGTGATAGCCACTTCCACCCTGGGAAAAAGTCTCTGGCTATCCACTCTATCTATGCCTGTCAATATCCAACAGGACAAAATAGCTAAACTGATCGTCTGGTTGAACTGGTCCTCACCGTCAACTTCTCCTTCTAATCCTCCCACTTCCTCCAAACCAAAGGGGTAGCCAAGAGCACCCAACTGGGCTCCATCTATGCCTGCCTCTTCATCGGGAATGTGGAACAGTCCATCTTCCGTAGCTACACCGGCACTATATCCTACTTTTTCCTCCGTCACATCAATGACTGTATCGATGTGACCTCATGCTCCCACAAGGAGGTTGAACAGTTCACAACTTCACTAACACTTTCTAGCCTGACATTAAATACACCTGGACATCTTCCTCCCCTTCCTGGACATTTCCATCTCCATCTCCATCTCCAGCAACCAATTAAAAGCGGACATTTACTCCAAACCCACCTCCTCCCACAGCTACCTGGATTACACCTCCTCCCACCCTACCTCCTGTAAAAATGCCATCCCTTATTCCCAATTCCTCCGCCTCCGCCGCTTCTGCTCCCAGGCTGACCAATTTTACCATAAAGCATCCCAGATGTCCTCCTTCAAAGATCGCAAATTCCCCTCCCACGTGGTCAATGATGCCCTCCAGCGCATCTCCTACACTTCCTGCTTCTCTACCTTTGAACCCCTCCCCTCCAATCACAACAGAGTCAGAATCCCCTTGGTCCTTACCTTCCACCCCACCAACCGCTGCATACATCGCACCATCCTCTGTCACTTCCGCCACCTGCACACAGACTCCACCTCTAGGGATATATTTCCCTCCCCACCCCTATCTGCATTCCGGAGACACCATTCCCTCTTTGACTTCTTCTCCAGCCTGCCACCATTCTGATAAAATCTTATCTGCACACTCTCTAAAGCTTCTACATCCTTCCAATTAAGAGGCAACCAGAACTGAACACAATATTCCAAGGGTAGTCTAACCAGGGCTTCATAGAGCGGCAGCACAAGCTCGTGGCTCTTAAACTCAATCTCCCTGTGAATGAAAGCCAACACACCATACACCTTCTTCACAACCTTATCAACTTAGATGACAACTTTGAGGGATTTATGGACATGGACCCCATGATCCCTCTGTTCCTCCGCACTGCTAAGAATCCTGCCTTTAACCCTGTAATCTGCATTTAAATTTGACCTTCCAAAATGAATCACATCACACTTTTCCAGGTTGACCTCCATCTACCACTTCTCAGCCCAGCTCTACATCCTGTCAAAGTCCCATTGCAACCTACAACAGCCCTCCACACAATCCACAACTCCAACAATCTTTGTATCACAGCAACCTTATTAATCCACCCATCCACTTCTTCATGCAAGTCACTTACAAAAGCCACAAAGAGCAGAAGTGCAAGATCATGGGTGGCACGGTGGTACAGTGGTTAGCACTACTGCCTCACAGCACCAGAGACCTGGGTTCAATTCCCGCCTCAGGCAACTGTCTGTGTGGAGTTTGCACATTGTCCCCGTGTCTGCGTGGGTTTCCTCTGGGTGCTCTGGTTTCCTCCCACAGTCCAAAAATGTGCAGGTTAGGTGAATTGGCCATGCTAAATTTCCTGTAGTTTTAGGTGAAAGGGTAAATGTAGGGGAATGGGTATGAGTGGGTTGCTCTTCGGAGGGTCTGTGTGGACTTGTTGGGCCTGAAGGGCCTGTTTCCACACTGTAAGGAATCTAATCTAATCTGTAAGTAAACAGATTCCTGCAGGATGCCATTGGTCACCGAGCTCCAGGCTGAATACTTTGCCTCTACCATCACTCTCTGTCTTCTATGAGCCAGCCAATTCTGTATCCAGACAGTCAAATTTCTCTGTATCCCATGCCTCCTTACTTTCTGAATGAGCCTACCATGGGGGACCTTATCAAATGCCATGCTAAAATCCAAATACACCACATCTACTGCTCTACCTTCATCAATGTGTTTTGTCACATCCTCAAAGAATTCAACAAGGCTTGAGAGGCAAGACCTGCCTCTCACAAAGCCATGCTTACTAACTCTAATTAAACTATGCTTTTCCCAATAATCATAAATCCTGTTTCTCAGAATCCTCTCCAATAATTTGTCCACCACCACATAAGACTGACTAGTTTGGTAATTCCCAGAGTTGTCCCTATTCCCTTTCTTGAACAAGGGAATAACATTTGCCACCCTCCAATCATCTGGCACTACTCCAGTAGACAGTGAGGATGTAAAGACTGTTGCCAAAGGCACAGCAATCTCTTCCCTCACTTCCTGTACAAACTTTGGGTTCATCCTGTCTGGCCCAGGGGACTTATCTATCCTCATGTTTTTCAAAATTTCCAGCACATCCTCCTTCTTAACATCAACCTGTCAGAGTCTATCACGCTATTTCATGCTGTCCGTGAGTACTGAAGGAAAGTATTCATTAAGGACCTCCCCTACCTCCTCTGACTCCAGGCACATGTTCCCTCCACTATCTCTGAGTGGCCCTACCCTCACTTTGGCCATCCTATTGTTCCTCATGTAAATGTAGAGTGCATTGGGGTTTGCCTTAATCTGCCAAGGCTTTTTCTTTGCTGTTACTGTTTTCTTTTTGTTGCTCACAATGCAATCTCCCCGACATTTTGGAGAAGAAACAGACTGGGTGACTGCTTTGAGGAACGTGTACATTTGCTCTGTGGAAATGACAGAGTTTCCACTCTCCTGCCACTTCAGCACACCATTGTGATCCTAAGCCATGTGCAGAACCCCAGCGAAGTCCAATCCAAACTGGAAGAATAATACTTCATCTTCTGCTTGTAGATCTTACAGCCCTCAGGTCAAAATATCAAGTTTAATAATTTTACAGCATGACTATTCTTTCCATATCTAGTACCTGCACCAACACCCCAGATCCTACCAGGAAACGGGTTGCTTTTAGTCCATGATCAACTATTCATAGCACCCATTGTCACTAATCTAACTTTCTTCCCTAGCTTACTATCAACAGTCCCTTTATCCCTTAAGCACATCTTTTCTGATAATGTTTCTATCTTTGTGAAGATAGAAATCAAATTATCAGGTGGCACTCCCCAGAGTGAGTTTGAAGTTGGGAAGGGCATTTAATTTGTTGGGTGATGGTGCAGGAGCGGGATTCACGGCTTTATTGTCTCTGTCCTGGTGAAGTCTGGCATGAGAAGGCTGCCTGTTGTCTTTGCTTGGGGGCCCATGGGTTTGGGGTGGGAGTCCATTGTTCAAATGCATTCAATGTCTGATATAGGGACCCAGCCTAAGGAAGAGGCATCCTTGCTTCCTCCCCCCTTCCTCTTCTTGGAAGAATACAAGTCTTACAACTGCAGAGAATACCGTGTTACAGCTGCAGAGAGAAAAAGATCAGAATTAACATTGAGAGATCTGTTCAAAAGTCAGGTAACAGTGGGAAAGAAGCTTTTCTTGAATCTATTTATACTGATACTATTGCTGTTCCAAGTGGAGTTGTTTTCAATGGAGAGCTACCAGTCTACAATTCACTGATGGCAGTATGCAGGGTTTCTAGTCCTGGGCTCTGTGAGGCTCCTCCTTTAAGGGCTTCCCATCATTAACTCAGTTTATTTGTCTCTGTTGTGTCTGTTTGGACCATAGTGGTTAAAGAGTGGGGCTGGAAAAGGCGCATCAGGTCTGGGAGGAGGGGAAAGAGGCTGAGAATAAATAGAGGGAGGAGGTGGGGCTGTGACAAAGATGGATGGAATGACAATAGGTGGATGCAGTTATGAGGTCGCTGTGATTGGTCAGTGGAGAGTGTAGTGTGGATAGGTGGGAAGGATGATGGCCAGGTGAGGGGCCTGGGATGGAGTGGAAGGCCTGAGGGGATGAGACAGAGGGGAAGGGGGGGTTTCGAGGTTGGGAAATTCTGTGTTAAGGCCATATGATTGTAAGCTCCCAAAGTGGAAGATGGGGTGTTCTTCCTCCAGTTTGCATGTGGCCTCATGTTGACAGTTGAGGAAGCCCAGGATGGACATGTTGGCAGGGGATTGGGATTAGGAGTTGAAATGACTGGCAACTGGAAGGTGGGGTTGATTGGTCCATTCACTCCAATCAACCCCGCATCCTGGTTGCCAGCCATTTCAACTCCCCCACAGACATGTCCATCCTGGGCCTTTTTCCACCATCAACACAAGGCCACATGGAAACTGGAGGTAGAACATCTCATTTCTACTTCGGGAGCTTATAATCATATGGCCTTAACATCGAGTTCACCAGCTTCCAAATCTCCCCACCCCAGCCTAATTCAGGCCCACTCCACCCACTTAACCTGACCTTCCCTATCCATCTTCTTTCCTACCCATCCACGTTACTCTTTCCACTGACCAATCAAAGCCACCATCTACTTGCATCCAATCCATCCACCTTTCCCCTAGCCCTACCCCACCCATTATTTCTCAACCGCCTTCTCCTTCCCCAGTCCTGATGAAAGGTTCTGACCTGAAACATCGACTTCCCTTCTCTGATGCTGCTTGACCTGCTGTGCTTTTTCCAGTTCCACTCCTTATTCCCTCTGACTCTCCAGCATCTGCAGTTCTCACTATCTCCTCTGTTTGGACTGCTTATGATGTGTCTTCCCTTTCCTTAACTCACATTTGCCCGAGCATAGTCAACAGAGCCATTTTACTTTCTATACTGGTTTTGCTCTCACACCTCCTCCACCTCATGGAATCATGTCAGGAGTTCCATTTGACCTTGCCTTTCATTCCACCGTCCCCATATTTAACATCTGATCACTTCTGTCACCTTTTTAATAATGTCATCAGCAAACATTTTCATTTCCTCCCCTTTACTTTCTATATTCCAAAGAGACCCATTGCTCCATTCTTCAGTCAAAAAGCTCACCCTTTCCAACAGTAGCTTGTTACACCAGACATTCTGTGCACATCATCTGCCTTTTAGCTCTCCCATACCACTGTACCAGGCCCAAAATCATGATTATTTCAGTGAAAATGATTTATTTGACTAAAAATTCAGTAAATTGTATTCAATGGTCACACTGCGGTCTCTTTTACACTGGAATAACCAAACACAGCAGGTGGCATCTTTACAAAGTGTCTCCATGCAGTCTGCAAGCATGACTCCAAGTTTGATATTTGTTTCTTTGCTGGTTTGATTTTTCTGTTGTTTCTCTCTCATTTCTTATACTTTGCATTTGAATGGCAGATACTTAGGACGTGCCATTTGCAACTTCTCTTGACACATCTTTTGTTTCTTTACTTGTTACATTACTTTTCCCTTTGATCTGATACCACAAAATCTTTTTCATTTAATTTCTCTTGCCCTCTACCCATCACACTTCTTCCTTTTTTTGCCTCTTCACACTTTTCAGCCTTTTGCTTGCTCAATTGTATTAAGTTTCTAGCTATTCCAGTTCTGATTAAAAGATCATAGACTTGAAGCATTAACTTTGTTCATCTCCACTGATGCTGCCAGATCTGCTGAATATTTCCAGAATTCCTGTTTCTAGTTTAGTATTCAACATATGTTACATTTTGCTTTTGGTTTGAAGATAAGCCCCTTAAGATTTGTAGCACAGAAACCTTTTGTAACCATCTCAGAGAGCAGGCAGGATCCTGGTTTAGCACCTCAACTGGAGGACAAGCTTTCTTCAGTACTGTTGTCAACTTAAGTTTTTTGTGCTAAGACTTTTCGAGTGGATTTTGAATCCCTAACTTTGTGACTCAAGGGCAAGAATACTACAGACAGAGCCAGGGCTATCATTGTAATGATTTGCAGTCTAATGTGGTGCATCAAAAAGTCCACAAAGTAAATTTCCTTTTGATGTAATTCATTATATCAAACTCAAATGGCATGAGTTGAAAGTGTGGTGATTCTGATTCTGTTGAAGCATTCGATTTATGGAATAATTCAACAAGTGACCTGAGGGCACAAGCAACATTGTGTTAAAAACTGTTTAAGCGTTGAAGGCATAAAAGAAGTTATGAAGGTCATTTAATAAGTTGAATATTTGTTGCAATCAATATTTGATGATGCACTATTGACTTAATGGTTAAAATACAGGTGATTTTCATTTTGATCATTTTTTTCAAGGGTTTTAAAGATGTTTTGCATAAATATTCATTCTGTTAGAATTTATATGGGATAGAATCTTGTGGAATGATGCAGCTAAAGGTCAGATCATTGCTGTCAAGCAGACTTCAGTGCATTGTGTCCAGGTAAGATAGAACAGACTTCTTTATATTAAGATCTTGAATGACTGTTGTACATATTTCTAATCTTTTTTTAAGTGTAGTTATTCTGCTTTATTTCATTCAATCTCCTACTCATGAAGGTAAACAAAGAGTGATCAATATCAAATTCATGCATTGAGAAACCAATGTGGCGTGAAGCCTAACTAATATCCCAACATCTAATGCCAATTCCTAATTACCCTTGAAGATGGTGGTATGCTACCATCTTGAATCACTGCAGACAATCTAATGCAGACACAGTGTCCTGATGGAGTGTGTTCTCGATTTTCATTCACTGACAATGAAAGAATGACATGGAGACTGTAGAGCTTCCTGGGTGTACTGGAGTTAACTGATCCAGGTAAGGCAGCATGGTGGCTCAGTGTTAGCACTGCTGTCTTGCAGCACCACAGACCCAGCTTCGATTCCTGCATTGAGAGACTGTGTGGAGATTGCATGTTCTCCCTGAGCCTGTGCGGGTTTCTGCCAGAAGCTCTGGTTCCCTCCCACAGTCCAAAGATGTGCAAGTTAGGTGAACTAGCCATATAAATTGCCCAATAGTGTTCAGAGACGTACAGGCTAGGTAGAATGATAAATGCGGGGTTATGGGGATAGGGCGTGGTTACAAGCCTGAGTCTGAGTGGTATGCTGTTCAAAGGGTCGTGCGGACTTGATGGGCTGAATTTCTTCTTTCTACGCTGTCGAGATTCTATTTAATTATACTTTCGTTCTTGAGCCTTACAGTTGGTAGATAGGTTTTAGGGAGTTGAGAAGTGATTTATTCATTACAGAAATCCAGCTTATGATTTGCTCCTGTGGTCAGTATATTCAGAAGGCTTTGGTTAGTTTTTTTTTCATCGATGGTACCGTCCAGGATGTTGACAGTGGGGAAATTAATTGATAGTAATGCTGTAGAATGTCAAGGAGAGATGGTTAAATTCCCTGTTGTTGAAGATATTCATTGATTGACACTTGTCTAGTGCGAATGCTCCTTGTCATTTATCAGGCCAAGCCTGCATGTTTTATGGGTTTTGCTGTTTTCGGATATGGATTGTTTCAGTTGGTGAAATTTGGAGATGACACTGAATGCTCTGGAATCATCAGGAAACATCTCCAGTCTGACCTTATGCTGAAGGAAAGACCACTGATTAAAGTAGTTACAAGTACTTGGGCCTAAGACATGCTCATGAGGAGCTACTGCAGCAATGGGAAGAAGGTAATTAATCTCTAACATAACCATCTTCCTTTACACTGTGTGTGATGTCAACCATTGAAGAGTTTCTCCATTTGCAATACTTAATTGTTTTCCAAGGATTTTAGATCCTACACTTGGTCAACTGCAACTTTGATGTCAAGAGCAATAACCCGAACCTCACTTTGTGAATTAAATCTTTTTATTGATATTTAGAGGAAGGAAGTGATGTGGTCTGGATCTGAGTAGCCCTGAAGGAAGTCAAACTCAATATCAACTTCAATAAGCAGGTTACTGCAGAATAAGTGCAGCATGATTGCACTGTCAAAGACTGCTTCTGTCACTTTAGGTAATAATTGGCCATGTCCAGTGTCAAAATGAAATTTACCTTACTCATCTGACATTCTAATTTCTCTAATCTAATTTTTCATGCTATGTTTTGGACCACAATTGTACCAAGTATAACTAATTCTGTTTTGTGCACCTGCAGTATTTGAGTTTGAATGGAGACTGTGCATGTACATTGTTATTGACAATCCTTAAAAGCACAGGATGGAAACCAAAACAGAAATAGAGTTTTCTTTTTAGTGTGCTGCCTTCTTGGAATCATGTGTATTCTGAGGGAATGCAACTGAATAGCATGAAATCATAGTGTTAAGTGTTTAGCTGGTGAGGAATTTGGCAAGTGTGTACAAGAAAATTTTTTGATTCAGTATGTGTATGTAGTGACTAGAGAAGGTGTAAACTGTGACCTACTCTTGGGAAATAAGGCAGGGCAGGTGACTGAGGTGTCAGTGGGGGAGCACTTTGGGGCCAGCGACCATAATTTTAAAATAGTGATGGAAAAGGACAGACCAGATCTAAAAGTTGAAGTTCTAAATTGGAAAAAGGTCAATTTTGATGGTATTAGGCAATAACTTTCAAAAGCTGATTGGGGGCAGATGTTCGCAGGTAAAGGAATGGCTGGAAAATGGGAAGCCTTCAGAAATGTGATAACGAGATTCCAGAGACAATATACTCCTGTTAGGGTGAAAGGAAAGGCTAGTAGGTGTAGGGAATGCTGGGTGACTAAAGAAATTGAGGTTTTGTTAAGAAAAAGAAGGACGCATATGTCAGGTATATACAACATAGATCGAATGAATCCATAGAAGAGTATAAAGGCAGTCAGAGTATACTTAAGAGAGAAATAAGGAGATCAAAAGGAGACATGAGATAGCTTTGGTAAGTAGAGTTAAGGAGAATCCAAAGGGATTTTACAAATACATTAAGGACAAAAGGGTAACTAAGGAGAGAATAGGGTCCCTCAAAGATCAGCAAGGCGGCCGGAGGAGATGGGGGAGATACTAGTGTCAGCTGCATTAGCCAGAGGGAAATGGGTCTGGATGGGTTGCTCTTCGGAGGGTCAGTGTGGACTCATAGGGCCAAAGAGCCTGTTTCCATGCTGTAGGGAATCTAATCTAATCAATGGAATCTAATAAAGTGGGCGTCATGGTGGCTCAGTGGTTAGCACTGGTGCCTCACAGCACGAGGGTCCCAGGTTCGATTCCAGCCTCGGGCAACAGTCTGTTGGAGTTTGCACATTCTCCCCGTGTCTGCGTGGGTTTCCTCCGGGCACTCTGGTTTCCTCCCACAGTCCAAAAATGTGCAGGTTAGGTGAATTGGCCATGCTAAATTGCTCATAGTGCTAGGTGCATTAGTCAGAGGGAAATGGGTCTGGATGGGTTACTCTTCGGAGGATCGATGTGGACTAGTTTGGCCGAAGCACCTGTTTCCACACAGTAGGTAATCTAATCTAATCTAATCTAAATGAGTATTCTGCATCAGTGTTTACGGTGGAAAAAGATAGGAAAGATACAGAATGTAGGGAAATAGGTGGTGACATCTTGAAAAATGGCCATTTTACAGGGGAAGAAGTGTTGGATGTCTTGAAATGCACAAAAGTGGATAAATCCCCAGGACCTGATCAGATGCACCCTAGAACTCTGTGGGAAGCTAGGGAAGTGATTACTGGGCTTCTTACTGAGATATTTGTGTCATTGGTAATCACAGGTGAGGTGCCAGAAGACTGGAGGTTGGCTAATATAGTGTCACTATTTAAGAAAGGTGGTAAGGACAAACCAGGAAACTATAGACCAGTGAGCCTGATGTCGGTGGTGGGCATGTTGTTGGATGGAATCCTGAAAGACAGGATGTACATGTATTTGGAAAGGCAAGGACTGATTAGGGATAGTCAGCATGGCTTTGTGCATGGGAAATCATGTCTCACAAACTTTATTGAGTTTTTTGAAGAAGTAACAAAGAGGACTGATGAGGGCAGAGCAATGGACATGATCTATATGGACTTCAATAAAGCGTTTGACAAGGTTTCCCATGGGAGTCTGGTTAGCAAGGTTAGATCTTATGGAATACAGGGAGAACTAGCCATTTGGATACAGAACTGGCTCAAAGGTGGAAGACAGGTGGTGGTGGAGGGTTGTTTTTCAGACTGAAGGCCTGTGACCAGTCGAGTGCCACAAGGATCAGAGCTGGGAATACTACTTTTTGTCATTTATAGAAATGATTTGGATGAGAGCATAAGAGGTACAGTTAGTAAATTTGCGGATGATACCAAAATTGGAGGTGTAGTGGACAGCGAAGAAGGTTATCTCTGATTACAATGGGATCTTGATCAGATGGGCCAATGGACTGAGGAGTGGCAGATGGAGTTTAATTCAGATAAATGCAAGGTGCTGCATTTTCGGAAAACAAATCTTAGCAGGACTTATACACTTAATAGTAAAGTCCTAGGGAGTGTTGCTCAACAAAGAGAACTTGGAGTGCAAGGTCATAGTTCCTTGAAAGTAGAGTCAAAGTTAGATAGAATAGTGAAGAAGGCATTTGGTATGCTTTCGTTTACTGGTCAGTGTATTGGGTAAAGGCGTTGGGAGGTCATATTGCGGCTGTACAGGACATTGGTTAGGCCACTGTTGGAATATTGTGTGCAATTCTGGTCCCCTTCCTATTGGAAAGATGTTGTGAAGCTTGACAGGGTTCAGAAAAGATTTTCAAGGATGTTGCCAAGGTTGGAGGATTTGAGCAATAGGGAGAGGTTGAACAGGTTGGGGCTGTTTTCCCTGGAGCGTCAGAGGCTGAGGGGTGACCTTATAGATATTCATAATGTCATGGATAGGATAAATAGACCAAGTCTTTTCCCTGGGGTGGGGGAGTCCAGAACTAGAGGGCATAGTTTTAGGGTGAGAGGGGAAAGACATAAAAGAGACTAAAGGGGCAACGTTTTTGTGCAGAGGGCCTTATGTGTATGGAATGAGCTGCCAGAGGAAGTGGTGGAGGCTGGTACAATTGCAACATTTAAAAGGCATCTGGATGGGTATATGAATAGGAAGGGTTTGGAGGGATATGGGCTGGGTACTGGCAGGTGGGACTAGATTGGGGTGGGATATCTGGTTATCATGGATGAGTTGGACTGAAGGGTCTGTTTCCGTGCTGTACATCTCCATGACTCTAAATTGCTCTGAGGTTCATGAGGAAATGAGTTTGCGAAAGAAGAAATTTTTTTTCTTCTATCTTTATTAGCGTCCAGGAAAACCAGAGTTGAAAAGTCTCTGAATCTTCAGTTTATATTTAATAATACAAAAGTATGCTTAAGTTGTGGCAGGGTGGCTCTTTCATGTGGAATGCCCATCATATGGCATAAGGGGAAGAATGGATACTTCGCATCTAGATGAATGTTTGCAAGACGTGTCACTGGCTACAGGAACCTAACCTCCATATTTCAGAACTCAAACAATATCTGAATTCATAGTGGTGTGTCTGTAAGGCTGAGAGTTACATGGATAGCACATCAGAGAGGTTCGCGATGCAGGGTAGTGGAATGCAGGCAAATAGGAAATGGGTGACTGCCAGACAGTGCAAGAGAAACAGGCAGGTAGTGCAGAACTCCGAGGTTTGTTCAAGAATCTGTATTCCATTCTGGAACTCATTGAGGACAATGTTTCTAAAGAGAAGTGATTCCACTTTGGTACGTTGTCTTCTTGATACCAGCCCTGATGATATCAGAGTGGCTGCAGATCATTCTCCTGGGGAGGATAATTAGACCAGATTGTGGCCTGTATTGGCACTAGTAAGATAAGAAGGAAGAAAAGCATGGTTCTGCAGCCAGAATTTAGGGAACTAAGAAGAAAAGTTGAGCAGGACCTCAAAAGTAGTAATATATAGTTTATTCACAGTGCCACGTGCAAGTGAGTACAGAAATGGCAAGATAAGACAGCTATGTGCTTGGTTGCGACATTGTTGTTGCAATGAGAGCTTTAGATTCCTGGGACACTGACACTAAGACTGGGCTTGGCTCTGGGAGACAGTATCTGTACAAAGTGAGCTGATTGCACCTAAACAGAACCAGAACTGAGTTCCTTGTGGGGCATTTTGCTAATAATGTTAAGGGTGCTTGAAACCATTCCTATAGGAATGTGTGAGCCAACAGTGTATTAAAGGAGTAATATCAAGGTACACAAAGAATTGGGATAGATTGCACTAGAAGAGAGGATAGAAAGTCTGTTGCTGGAGTTGAAGTGAAAAATTAAAATTTTTCAAACCAGAATTACATTGCACGTATGTTAATACAGAGAATATAGCCAATACGATTGTTGAGTTACAGATATAGATTGCCATGTGGGATTATGATGGTATGACGCTAACAGAGACATAGATGAAAGAAGGGCAGAATTCGGTGAGCCAAAGGCCAAAAGCTTTGGGTGATCAATAGACTACCCTTGAAGATCACATGTTTTGAGTAAGGCAAGGTTCCACTTCAAAGGGATAGGTAAAACAATTAAATCTAGAGTTCCCCATATGAAAAAAGGAGATAGAAATTAAGATCAAGAAGAAAAAGTGTGCTTGTGACAGTTATCCAGTTGAAAATTCAGTTGACAACCGAGCTGAATACAAATCCTTCCAAAGGGAAGTGAAAAAAAACAAATGAGAGAAGCAATGTGAGAAATGACTGACAGCTCTCACAACAGGGAATCCTAAAGTCTTCTATAGGCATGTAAATAATAAAAAGGTGATTAAAGCAGTAGTGAGATCACTTCGGGATGTGGAGGCAACGAGTTTGAGATTCTCCAAGCTTAATAACTTCATACCTGCATTGAAGTTGTAGACTGAAATTGAAAAAAAATGTCAAGGTTGGTTTTTTTAATCATTTCCATGTTAAAATAAAAGTAAAACAATGTTCTTTATTCTACTGATGAGAGCCGTCGAAATCTTTAGCTGCCTAGTTTGATCTATTAAACACGTAGTATATCGCAAAAGTAGTTTGTTCATTAAGAGGATAAAACACAGCAAGCCTAATGACCTGGGGAAAGGATAAATGAATAGGGGCAATGATTTAAGTGTCAAATAGCAAACTCATGATTCAACACATGTCATGATTCAATTACCAACATTAATTACAAACATTTGAAAAAGCATTGCCTTATCAATCAAATTTGCATCACCTCATAATAGATTGAATGCTACATTCATACCAGCATTAAGTTAAATTAATGGGACGTGTCTATAAAATATTTCACACTTCTTCCTGCATAATGGTTGACTTAAATGCATATTTTTGTTACAGAATTATGAAAATATTAAAGTGGTTCACAGAATTGCAATAAAGCATTGACTTTTTGTTCTGTTTCTACTGTTTAAAATCTCATTTAAGTTCCAGAGCTGAAATATTAGCTCATTTATATGTAAATTATATGTAATGTATTCATGAATTTTACACGCTAATCCATAAAGGTCCTTACTGTAGGTGACCTTTTAGACTTGGTGCTTACGGGAAAAGTGCCAAATCCCTGAGAATGACCTCAAATCCACCTGTATGGAAAAACATTCCTGCTCAATATTGCTCTTATTTGTTAAAAATTCAACATGGAAATATATTGAGTTTCTCTTTTCACCTGCCCTGAAGGAGATATTAAGTATTGTAATTATTATTTCAATCCATCAAGTAACCTCGTGGTATAAAGTGTGTCATATTTTTAAACTAAACCTTTTTGAGTGAGGTTCAAAGGTTTAATTATTGATGATAGACCCGAACCAACAATTTTTGGTATTGTATTTTTTTTCCACTGGTATCCCTGTACAAATTTCCAGCCAATAATAGTTTTGTCTATTAAAATTATTTGCATGTAAATCCTGTTTGGTGCAAACAATTTTTTCTATATTTAAATTTTATGTTTCCAGTTGACCCATCTTCCATTCAGTGTCTTTTCTCTATTTTCCAGTCTAACTTTCCATTGCAATTTTCTTTCAGCTAAGTAAAAGCCCAACCTTCTAGAGTGTAATCAAAGTGTGTACCTTCCATAAGAGAGCAGAAGTTTACTAACTAACAGAGAGGATTTGGTCTGTACCATACAGCTACAATAAGTGTATTTCATTTCAACCTACAGTTCCATGACTCTATACCTGTCATGCCAGTCATATATGTTTATCTTAAGTTAGTAGCTACACTTTAAGGAAAAAGAAAAGAGAGATCAAAATGTCGCACATTGTTAATTGTATTTTGTTTCAAAACGTAGATCAGTAATGCTGAATGTTGATATGCCTTATTCAAGTTCATTTTGCCAAACCTTCCAAGGATTGTCAATCACAGAAAGGTTGCCACTCTACTCCTTTCTTCTTTACCCACACCATTCAGCTTTTCTGGCCCAAATTTTCAATTTAAGTCTCTTCGGAAATGCAGACTACAATTGACCTAGGAGCCTTCAATGTAGTCAATGAGCAGCATTGGAGACTGAATCTCACCCCTTTTTAACAACAGTAACTGCCAGCTTTCTTGGACAAGCTATGTGGAGAAGATAATTTTGTCATACAACTCTTTCTGGGTAATCCAAGACAGAGAACAGGGAAAAAAATATGGCTGTAAGAGTTGCTCGTTTTTTGAGTTATTTTCAGTATTGGAGCTGATTTCCTTGAATTCCAGGAGCAGTAATTATTGTTTTATAAGCAGTTGCATTGTTTTAGAACATTGGGGAAAGAAAGAGATCAAAAAGGAGGAAGACTGATGAAGGTAGTGACCACATGGGATGAGAGTGCAAGGAAAAATAAAACCTATATTGCTGTCTGAGCCAGCAGTAAATCTGTACAGCTGGCTGTTTTGCTGTTTGATTTCAAGTATCTCTGGACATTGGAGTTCCTCTAAGAAAAATAAACAAACAGTGAAATTCACAAGTGATCTTGGAGAAACCTGTATGGAGAAGCTCATAGCAAGGGAACACATAAGTGGTTTTTTAAAGTGTAACCTTACTGTTTTTTTCTATGAATTTACAATAGTGAGTAGAGTGGGATACTTTTTGATAATATGTTTTATTGAGATCTGTCTCTAGATTAAACTTTTAAAAATATAAAGCATAGATACTAAGTTAGTCACGAATGTAGTGCTGGGAAAGCACAACAGGTCAGGCAGCATCAAAGGAGCAGGAGAATTGACATTTTGGGCATAAGCCCTTCATCATGATTTTCCTGCTTCTTGGATACTGCCTGACCTGCTGTGCTTTTCCAGCACTACATTCTCGACTCTGATCTCCAGCATCTGCAGTCCTCATTTTCTCTTATAGATACTAAGTTAGCCTGATGCAGTGTTGTTTTGAGCAGTAAGACTCTGCTATTTTCTGGGTCTATAGATTGTTAAAGTGCGAAGATGGCATTTGCTCTTCCTGTTGGATGTGGGAGATTAGGGAAAGTTTCCATGTTACTGATGATTATGTCTGCGTAAAGTATGCTTGGTTGAGAATCCTGTTGGAGTGGCAGTTAGAGGCAATCAAGAATTTACAGGAGCAAGGCAGTGTGATGGATGGCAGTTTCAGGAAGGAAGATTAACCAAAGATACATTCGGGGAGATGGGTTACTTCCAGGAAAGGTAGAAGAAGGAGGCAGGTTGTACAGCAGTTTCCTGTGGAAATCCCCATCTCAAACAAGTATGTTGTTTTGGAAAATGTAGGGAGTGATGGACTCTCAGAGAAATGTAGCACTGACGGCTAGGATTCTGGTACTGGGAGTGGTTCTTATGTAACAAGGGGTACGTCAGGTTCCAAGCAATCAATTGTGATAGAGGTCTCTCTAGACAGACATTTCTGCAGCTGGCAGCGAGACATCAGAATGGTGCGTTGCCTCGCTGGTGCCAGGATCAAGGATATCTTGGAGACGTTGGAGAATATTCCCAAAGAGGAGAAAGACCAGCAGAGGGTCATTGTACACATGGGAATTAACGAAATAGGAAGAGAAAAGGATGAGATTTGGAGGAGAGAATATATGAAGTTAGGTATGAATTTAAAATGTAGGTCCTCGAGGGTAGTAATATCTGGATTACTCCTGGTGCCATGAGTTAGTGGGGGTAGTAATAGGAAGATAGAGCAGATGACTGCTGAGGAACTGGTACAGGCTAGAAGGATTCATATCTTTAGATCATTGGAGTCTATCCTGGGGTAGAAGAGACCTGTATAAGAAGGATGGATTGCACCTGAATTGTAAGGGGATTGATATACTGGCAGGGAGATTTGCTGGAGTTGCTCGGGAAGAATTGAAGTTGCGAGGTGGGGTATGGTTGTCCCAGGGAGATAGTGGGGAAAGAGATCAATCTGAGACTGGTACAGTTGGGAAAAAGAGCAAGTAAAACAGTCAGGGCAGACTGGAACAAAGCAGAGAATAAGGTTGGACTGATGAATTAAATTGCATTTATTTTAGTGCAAGAGGCCTAACAAGGAAGGCAGATTAACTCGGTATGGTTAGGAACATGGGACTGGGATATTGTCGCTGTTACAGAGACGGGGCTCGTGGATGGACGGGATTGGCAGCTTAATGTTTCAGTGTTTCGATGCTATAGGAATAGTGAGGGAGGCAAGAGAGGAGGGGCTGTGGTGTTTTTGATTAGGGATAACATTACAGCTGCACTTAGGAAGGATATTCCTGTGAGGTTGTTTGGATGGAACTGAGAAATAAGAAAGGGATGATCACCTGACTGGGATCATATGACAGACCCCACAGTAGTCAGCTCGAAATTGAGAAACAAATTTGGAAGGAGATCTCAGTTATCTGTGAGAATAATGGGGTGGTTATTATATGGGATTTTAACTTTCCAAACATAGACTGGGTCTGCCACAGTGTTAAGAGCTTGGAAGGAGAGGAATTTGTTAAGTGTGTGCAAGAAAATTTTCTGATTCAGTGTGTGTGGATCTACCTACTAGAGAAGGTGCAAAATGTGACTTTCTCTTGGGAAATAAGGTAGAACAAGTGATGAGATTCTCCTCCTATCCTCCTATTATTACCCTCACCAACTCATGGCACCAGGGGTAATCCAGATATTACTACCCTTGAGGACCTACTTTTTAAATTCATACCTAACTTTATATATTCTCTCCTCAGAATCTCATCCTTTGGTGTCGGTGGGGAAGCACTTTGGGGCCAGTGACCATAATTGTATTAATTTTAAAACAGTTTTAAAATAGTGATGGAAAAAGATAGATTAGATCTAAAAGTTAAAGTTCAAAATTGGAGGAAGGCCAATTTTGACAGTATTAGGCAAGAACTTTCAAAAGTTGATTGGGGCAAATGTTTGCAGATAAAGGGACAGCTGGAAGGTAGGAAGACTTTAAGAATGAGATAATGAAAGTCTCGAGACAGCATGTTTCTGTTAGGGTGAAGCGCAAGGCTGGTAAGTGTAGAGAATGCTAGATGACTAGAGAAGTTGAGATTTTGGTCAAGAAGAAGGAGGAAGCATATGTCAAGTATAGACAGCGGAGATTGAGTGAATCCCTGGAAGAGCATAAAGCTGGTAGAGTATACTTAGGATGGAAATCAGGGTGGCAAAATTGGACATGATATCGCTTTGGCAAATAGTGTTAAGGAAAATCCAAAGGGATTCTACAAATACATTAAGGACAAAAAGGTAACTGGGGAGAGAATGGGCCCATTTAAAGATCAGCAAGGCCACCTATGTGTGGAACCTCAGGAGCTGGAGAGACACTCAATGAGTATTTTGCATCAGTGTTTACTGTGGAGAGGGGTATGGAAGACAGAAAGAGTTGGGAAATAAATAGCGACATCTTGAAAAATGTCAATATTACAGAGATGGAAATGGTGGAAGTCTTAAAACACATAAAGATGGATAAATCCCCAGGACCTGATCAGGTGAACTATACAATTCTGTGGGAAGTGAGGGAAGTGATTACTGGACCCCTTGCTGAGATATTTATGGTATTGATAGCCACTGGTGAGGTGCTTTAAGACTGTAAGTTGGCTAACGTGATGCCACTATTTAAGAAAGGTGGTAAGAAAAAGCCAGGGAACTATAGATCGGTGAGCCTGACATCGGTGGCGAGCAAGTTATTGCAGGGAATCCTAAGGGACACGATTTACATGTATTTGGAAAAGTAAGGACTAATTAGGAGTAGTCAACATGGCTTTGTGCCTATCTCATTAACTTGATTGAGCTTGTTGAAGAAGTAGTAAAGAGGATTGTTTAGGGCAGAGCAGTGGACATGATCCTTATGGACTTCAGTAAGGTGTTCAACAAAGTTCCTCATGGTAGATGGGTTAGCAAGGTTAGATTACATGGGGTACAAGGAGAGCTAGCCATTTGAATAAAGAACTGGCTTGAAGGTGAAAGACAGAGTGTGGTGGTGGACAGTTGCTTTTCAGACTGGAGGCCTTGACCAGTGGTGTGCAACAAGGATCCGTGCTGGGTCCGCTGCTTTTCGTCACACGTTTAAATGTTTTGGATGTGAGCATAGGAGGGAGGGTTAGTAAGTTTGCAGATGACTCTAAAATAGGAGATGCAATGGACAGGGAAGAAAGCTCCCTTCAAGTACAATGGGATTTTGATCAGATGAGCCAATGGGCTGAGAAGTTGCAGATGGAGTTTAATTTAGATAAATGTGAGGTACATTTTGGAAAAGCTAATCAGAGCAGTACTTATGCAGTTAATGGCAAGGTCCTGGGGAGTGTTGCTGATCAAAGAGACCTTGGAGTGCAGGTTTATAGTTCCTTGGAAGTGGAATTGCAGGTAGATAGGATAGTGAAGAAGGCGTTTGGTGTGGTTGCTTTTATTGGGGTTGTGAGGTGGTGTTGCCACTGTACTGGACAGTGGTAAGGCCACTCTTGGAATACTGTATGCAATTCTGGTCTCCCTGCTATATGAAGGATGTTATGAAACTTGAAAGGGTTCAGAAAAGATGTTGCTAGGGCTGAAGAGTTTAGCTTTATTCCTGATGAAGGGCTTTTGCCCGAAACGTCGATTTCGCTGCTCGTTGGATGCTGCCTGAACTGCTGTGCTCTTCCAGCACCACTAATCCAGTATTTGCTTTCCAGCATCTGCAGTTATTGTTTTTACCTCTGAAGAGTTTGAGGTACAAGGAGATGATGAATAGACTGGGGCTATTTTCCCTGGAGTGTCAGATGCTAAGGAGTGACCTTATAGAGGAACATGGATAGAGTAAATAGACAAGGTCTTTTTCCCTGGTCCAAAACTAGACAGCATAGGTTTAAGGTGAAAGGGGTAAGATTTAAAGGAACCTAAGGCGCAACTTTTTCACACAGAAGATGGTGCATGGATGGAGTGAGCTGCCAGAGGAAGTGGTGGAGGCTGGTACAATTAAAACATTTAAAAGGCATCTTGATAGGTATATAAATAGGAAGGGTGTAGAGGGTATGGGCCAAATTCTGGCAAATGAGACAAGATTAGGCTATCTGGTTGTCATGAACAAGTTGGGCCAAAGTGTCTGTGTCCATGCTGTAATTCTCTGTGCCTCTATGACAGTAACTCGGTGAGTGAGTAAGATGATAGGGAAGTCAGGTTATGGGGAGTTAGTTTAGATGTTTGAGTTAGGTGTGTTTAAGGAAGTGTTATGTCAGGTCAGTCTAATGAGGCATGTAGAGTTGGGGAATAGATTGAGTCTGGTTGGTTGGGTGTTGGGAGCTGTTGGATTTACGGAGTGTTGCATATGAGTAGGTATTAAGTTGAGAGGGTTTCATTTTGGTGGGAGAGTCAGAGTGGGTGGGTGTCAGAGGAAAATTAGGGGGCCAGTGGTGAATTGAAGGGGTGAGTCTTATTTTTGCCCAGGAGCAAGTTTTAATTCCTCTAATATTTCTGGGGAACCACTCTTCAAATGAGTAAGTCATGATTCTCTGGACTGCATCTCTGTCTCAGCAATGTAGACTTTTTTCAGAGGGTTTCAGACACTGGGTTAATGCCCATGAGTGTACACCTTTCAAGCAATTCCCAGGTAATTAGTACATCAGGAATTCTGAGTAGTATACTTTTCTCTGTGCCATTATATCAGGAGCATATGGATTAAAGAAGATTATGACCAGACCTTGGGCAAGGTTCCCAAATTATTATGTTTCTTGTGGCCCAAGTTGTAAGCTTCCAGATGATGGGGGAATAGACTGGCAGCCTTTCTTTATTCACCCGATTGATTGCAACAAGATTAATTTACAATGATTCCTCCACTTTGTAGATACCTTTTGCTCAGATCAAATGAACTTATACTTTAAGAGAAGCTAATGTAACCAGACTTCCTTGATCTAAAAAGAGTGAGTTTATTAGTTATTCAATGCAAGAAGAAATAATGCAACAGACACAGTTTAGAAATGAGTAATAAGTCTGAAAAATGATAGTAGTTTAAAACAGACTGTTTAGTCTCTGAGTTATTCATGAAGAATGGATAGTCGAACAGATAGTCGAACAGTGTAGATAGTAGAACAGTAGATGTTGCCGTTAATAGTTGACATTAGTAGTTGAATGGTCAATTTTGAGATTCTTGGCTTTGCAAATTAATTGATTGAAATTTTTTTTTCTTGATGTCTTTGAGTGCTGCCAGCTAGCCACTGTCAAGAATGAGAGAACAACTTTTCTTTTTCTATACCTGCAATGTAAGCTGTGTAAGGATATTTAATGGCTGTTCTCAAAAATGTAACCTCTACAGCACACCAGTCCATACGTTAGGACATCAGGCCACTAATGCATACAGACCGGGACTGAAGTTCACTTTTGACCACTGTCCTATGTATTTGTGAAAGGGGGAAGTCCAATATGCTTCCCACCCAGACTGCTCTCTGTTATCACCATTGTGTTCATAGTCTGAGATACTCACAGGTTAGTTTTTGTGATGCATTTCTGTCTTTGAAACTTCTTTGACATCTGCAGATGTGGTATTTCATATTTTCTTCCAGACAGTCCTTGGATTTTCAGCTCTAGCTATATCAATCCTCTTTCAAAAAACATGTTCCAATTTAATAACTTGATACTTGATAGGTGATCTAGGGTTATGATCTGTGGTCAGGACAGGGAGCTGAGTTAATTTCACTTATTGGAAAAGTTTGAAAGAATATTTGATGAACTTGTTAAAAACCATGAAGGGGCTGGATAGAGTAGATGGACAGCAAGAGTTCATGTTGATGGAAAGGATCAGAATTACAGGATTTGGATTGGCAAGTGTAGTGGACAGCAAAGAAGGTTACCCCAGATTACAACTGGATCTTGATCAGATGGGTCAATGGGCTGAGAAGTGACAGATGGAGTTTAATTTAGATAAATGCGAAGTACTGCATTTTGGGAAAGCAATTCTTTGCAGGACTTATATACTTAATGGTAAGCTCCTGGGGAGTGTTGCTGAACAAAGAGACCTTGGAGTGCAGGTTCATAACTCCTTGAAAGTGGAGTCGCAGATAGATAGGATAGTGAAGAAGGTGTTTGGTATGCTTTTCTTTATTGGTCAAAGTATTGAGTAAAGGCATTGGGAGGTCATGTTGCAGCTGTATAGGACATTGGTTAGGCCACTATTGGAATACTGTGTGCAATTCTGGTGTCCTTCCTATCGGAAAGATGTTGTGAAACTTGAAAGGGTTCAGAAAAGATTTGCAATGATGTTGCCAGGGTTTGAGGATTTGAGCAATAGGGAGAGGTTGAATAGGCTAGGGCTGTTTTCCCTGGAGCATTGGCGGCTGAGGGGGGACCTTATAGAGGTTTATAAAATCATGAGGGGCCTGGTTAGGATAAATAGATAAAGTCTTTTCCCTGGGATGGGGGGAGTCCAGAACCAGAGGGCATGGGTTTAGGATGAGAGGGGAAAGATATAAAAGGGACCGAAGAGGCAACTTTTTCACGCAGAGTTGTACGTGTATGGAATGAGCTGCCAGAGGAAGTGGTGAAGGCTAGTACAATTGCAACATTTAAAAGGCATCTGGATGGGTATATGAATAGGATGGGTTTGGAGGGATATGGGCCAGATGCTGGCAAATGGGACTAGATTGGGTTGAGACATCTGGTCAGCATGGACGAGTTGGACCGAAGGGTCTGTTTCCGTTAATCTCAATAACTCTATGAGTCTAAAAGAACCAAAGATGGCGTTAGGGAAAGCCTGTTTTTCCCCGCAATTGATTTCAATGTGGAATATCTTGGCTGAAAGAGTTGAAGTGATACATGTAGTCATGGCTTTCAATTAAGAATTGGATATGTATTTGAAGGTGAATAAAATAGTAGACCTATGGCTAGGACACAATTAATTTGGGACCATTAAGATGTTCTTGCAGGAAGCTGACAAAAGCTTGATTGGCTGTTTTGAGCTGCTTTTGTAACTTTTCTGTGATTCCAAGTAATTCAGAGGGCCACTTGTTTGGTAAACATTCTTTATATCCAAGACTGTGGAGTACAACATTGTCAAATAGTCACTAATCCTATCACAACAGGATGTGCTCCGATATTGTGAGAAATTTTCATTTTCAAATGTATGTCTTCACTTCACAATTGTTGCTGCTGAGATCACATTGCAGGAGAAAGGATTTTTTTTATATTCAGTTGTGGGACTTGGCATTGCTGGCTGGCCAGCCTTTATTGTCTCTCCCTAGTTGCCATTCAGAAGGTGATAGTGAGCTGCCTTTTTTCACCACTGCAGCCTACATTCTAAAGATTGACCCACAATGTCCTTTGGAAGGGGATTCCAGCACTTTGACCCAGCGACTGCAGGAATGACGTTATATTTCCAGGTCAGGATAATGACTGGCTTGGAAGGGATCGTGAAGGTGATGGAATTCCCATATATCTGCAGCCTTTGTCCTTCTAAATGGAAGTGCTTGAGGCTTTAGAAGGTGCTGTCTTAGGATGTTTGGGGAAATGTAAGTAGTGAATCTTGCAGATTGTACTATTGCTACTGAGGGTCAGTGGTGGAGAGACTGAATGTTTGTGAATATGGTGTCAATCAAACAGACTGCTTTTCCTGGATGGTATAAAGCTTCTTGAATGTTGTTGGAGCTGCATGCATCCAGGCGATGTGGTGAGTATTCCCTCACATGCTTGACTGATGCCTTGTAGATGATGCACAGGCTTTGGCAAGTCAAGAGGTGAACTACTCACTACAGTATTCCAAGACTCAGACCTGCTCTTTTAGCCACTGTATATTTATGATGAGTCCAGTTCAGTTTCAGGTCACTGGTGTTACAACAAGGAGTAAGCTCCTTGCCTCCCCTCCCAACTAATTTAAACCAGCAACACAGAAATGATTTAACCCGTGCTGTTATCTGTTAAAATTTGAGAAGCCAAGAACTATCCCAAAGATCACTATTTAAAGTAAAAATTAACAATTTTTTTTAAAACACAGAGAATAATTAACTATCAACTTTTACAACTCCTTTCTCGAATCTATTTTTTACTTTCCCTTCTATGATACTGGTCCGATAAAGGTTGACCAAAACATTCAAATTTGAAAACCAACCAGCTGTCGAATCTTCTCTTTGTAGCTTCCTCAGTCTTCTTTTCTTCTTACGGTTTCTGTTCACAGGTCATTGATAGATCGAAGGTGTGTTTTAAGCAAGCTATTCTGCAGGCAGCCTGGAGATGTTGGTGGCTTGGCAGTTCTCCTCCAACTGTTCAATTTTTTCTCGGTTTTATACCCCAGAGCATAAGATCATTTCATTGGTTTTAATACTATCAAAATACTAAAGTCGAACTTGATTGGAGTTTAGTATCTTTGGCCATAATTTAAAATGATTGGCCAAATTTGAATTTGTTTTTGTCTCATAGCAACCCATGTTCTGCTATGTGCTGGACCAAAGTTGCTTTGTAAATTCTCCAGCACTCTATGTGCTTGCTAAGGCCTTCAACTCTCTTAAAGGTTTAGTGTACCTCTACACCTTCATAACAGTGGTAACCCCAAAGATGTTGATAGTGGAGAGTCAGTGATGGTAACAGGTTTGAATGTCAAGGGGTGGTGGTTTAATTGTTTCGCATTGGAGATGATCATTGCCTGACATTTGTGTTTTGTGTAAATTTTACTTGCCACTTGTCAGCCCAAGCCAGGATATTGTCCAGATCTTGTTGTATTTGAAACTGAACTGCTTAAGTACTTGAGGGATCGTGAATAATGCTGACTATTGTGCAATCATTGGCGAGCATGCTGATTTCTGACCATATGATTGACAAAAGGTAATTGTTGAAGCAGCTGAAGGTGGTTGTGGCTAGGACACTATCCTGAGGAACTCCTGCAGAGATGTCCTGAAGCTGAGATAATTTTGATTAGATTAGATTCCCTACAGTGTGGAAACAGGCCCTTCGGCCCAACAAATTCACACAAACCTTCCGAAGAATAACCCACCCAGTCCCATTTCCCTCTGACTAATGTATGCCTTATTTTTTGCACTGATATGTTGGGCTCTTCTATCATTGAGGAGGCTCCTCCTCCAGTGAATTGTTTAATTGTGCACCACTATTCATGGCTGAATGTGGAAGCCCTGCAGAACTTAGATTTGATCAGTTGGTTGTGGGATTGCATAGCTCTTTTCCTCATTTGTTGCTTTAGCTGTTTAGCATCCGAGTAGTCCTGTTTTGTAGCTTCAGCAGGTTGACACCTCATTTTCAGGTGTGGCTAGTGCTGATCTTGATACCCTCCTGGACTCTACCTTGAACCAGCGTCGATCCCCCGATTTGATGGTGATGTTAGAATGGGGATATGCTAGGCCATGAGGTCTCAAATTGCATTGGAGTACAATTCTGTTGCTGTTGATAGTCCACAGCGCCTCATGGAAGTCCACTTTTTTGTTTCCAGATGTGTGCAAAATCTGTGCTATTCAGCACTGTAATATTGCCATGGAACATGGGCAGCATTCTCAGTGTGATAATGAGACTTTATCCCTACAAAGGTAGTGCAGTGGTTGCTCTTACCAATACTGTCATGGACAGATGGTAAGGCTGAGGTCATGTATGTTTTTCCCTCTTGTTGGTTCTCTCACCACTTGTTCAGACCCAATCTAGCAACTATGTCCACTCAATCAGCTGTGCTGATGAGCCACTCTTAGTGGTGGACATTGAAATCCTGACCTAATGGAGGCCACCCTTCTAATTAGTTTTAATTTCATAGTTCCAAAATGGCAGGCTTGTCAAAATTTCAAATAAGCTTTGCTTTTGAGTTCTGTTGCATCCGTTGAGTGTCAACCAGAATTTATTACTTAACATTAATCTTTGGAAGGTTTTAAATATGAAATGTAGCAATTAATTTAATGTTTTCACAGTAATTTCTGCAATTTATTGATCACTTTGTGGCTGGAACCTTTTCTCAACCAAGTTTCACCATTAAGAACAAAGGGAAAGAACCTGTATATTCTTCGGCAGCTGTCATGACCTCAGAACCTCATTTCAGCGCTGGGAAAATGGCTAGCAGGTCCAGGAAGTGGAAATCTAGCCTTTTTCTGACAAATTCTATTTTTACTGGCAGGGAAAGGGGTGGCTATGGCATGATTCACTGTAGAAATCCCAAACTCTGCAGGGTGATTTGAATAGAGTGCTGAATTCAAACAGCCACAATTTTGGCTGTTCGAACTGATGTTTAGGTGTTGTGGGTTGTTGAAATAAATGCTCTTGAAGTGCAGGTAATGTTTATTTAAATCCAGTCATTTGACATTTTATTTTACATTCTCTTCACTTTGTACTTGAAGGCTTCAGATGTCAGAGATGTTGAAAATCACTGTTTTTATTGATAGGTCATCTGATATAGACCATGAAACCAAGACCATCTAGTCCACAGTTCAGTTGTGTTTTTTTTGGTTGACATTTCCCAATGAATGTATGTGTGATTATGAATGTTTGGCTAAGTTACAAAAGGTACAAACACTTACCTACGACAAGGTTCTTTGTTCACAGTTTCATAATTTAATGCAATTATTACTATTTTTGCATGATTGTGTTTTCCACATTCAAGTTTATATGAGTGAACCCTATATTAGGTTATATGTTTTCATCTCCACAAAGCTGATATTTGTCCATGGTGGGTGGTGGGTGAGTGATTGTGGGGATGGATTCAGCACATGCCAACATGGTGTTTGGGCAACGTGCATGGAGTGTTGATAGGCAATGTTCGAAGACATGGACATATAATGAGAGGGGGGGGGATCTCATGGTGCATAGGGTGTGACTGAGGATTGTGGGGCTGAAGGCTGGATGGTTTTAACTCCAGTAACAAGTGTGTGTCATTCTAGAGAATTAAAGTGGGCCTACTGTTCATCCCTCCTCAGCATTCAGCTGCTACCTTGCCTGCCTATGATCTGCTTATCATTTAGACTTGGACCTGCCTCAATCCTGCTTCTTCCTTGCCAGAGTGAAAATTGGATTTGATGACGTCCTTCGGGCGGCACGGTGGCACAGTGGTTAGCACTGCTGCCTCACAGCGCCAGAGACCCGGGTTCAATTCCCGCCTCAGGCGACTGACTGTGTGGAGTTTGCACGTTCTCCCCGTGTCTGCGTGGGTTTCCTCCGGGTGCTCCGGTTTCCTCCCACAGTCCAAAAGATGTGCAGGTTAGGTGAATTGGCCAAGTTAAATTGCCCGTAGTGTTAGGTAAGGGGTAGATGTAGATGTAGGGGTAGGGGTGGGTTACGCTTCGGCGGGGCGGTGTGGACTTGTTGGGCCGAAGGGCCTGTTTCCACACTGTAAAGTAATCTAATCTAAAGTAATCTAACCTAATCTAATCTTTGAACTAAGGAGGCTCTACCAACTCGAGCTACCTGAGTCAGGTGGGAAAAGCCACCCCATTGAGTTATTACTGCACAAAAATGTCTCTGTAGGCCTAAAAATACAAACACAAGATGTGTTTGTTTTAAATAATAATATACATCCCATGTTTGCATTATCCTACCAACCCACTCCCTTCCTATTCCTATCCCCATACACAGTGTAGTTTATATTTGGAAGATTGGCAAGAAAATAGTTGGTTCTATAAGTGTAGAGACATGCCATCTTTTAAGGGGGTAACTAGTGAAATAGAAAAATAAAGCAAAAATAAAAAGCCTCAAAATCAGAATGTGAAGTTATAGGGTTGAATTGATCTCCTAAATATAGGCAGGGCCTTTTTGAATTTTGGGGAGAAATTTGTTATATCTTTTCCTTAAATATTTATCTGTGTTTGTTGCCTACTTTGGAATTTTGGGTAGAGTTCTCAGTAGAAAAAAATATTTAGTTTATGAAAGGAGTATGCTTGATAGGCTGAAGAATAAATTTTCATTCCTTGCTTTGCTACACAGATCATTCCCCATTTTTTGTCACAAAAGTGTTATAATCTTTTGTAAAAAAGCTCAAATTTTCTGAAATCTGGGTGGTGGAAATAATGAGGAAAATGGGTCTTTTTTGATCTCATTTAGAGCAGTCATTAGCCATGGAGAATATTTTGGCCCTGCTGCCTGGAAGAAGTTGTAATAATAGCTGAATATAAAAAAAATGGGAATTATAAAAATAAATTTGCAAAATGAATTGTGACACATCTGGTCTGTAGATTCTTTTTCAACAGAGGTACACTTTTACCTTGCAACAGATTGATACAATAAATTGAACACTAAAAGCTAATAACACAATGTATGAAATGAATAGATATATTGTTCAGAGGATATTTTGAAACAAATTGAAGTTGTAGCACTCCTGATTGGGACTTAGTTAGCTTGAGCAGGACTTTTCCCCTGTTCTTTTTCAAATAATGACATGAAATTTTAGCAAGCAAAAGGGGTCTTGGTTTAACTTCTCATCTAAAATGCCTCTGTAACCGTCAACGATGTCTTTGATTTGCATTGGATTACAAAACTTGACTATGTGCTTAAAGCTTTGGAGTGGAACTTGAACCCTCAAACTTTTGTCTCAGAAATTTGGGTGCGACCATTGAGTCAATTAAGACAGACTCCTTCTTGACTGTTTGTTTCTGTGATGGGAAGGACTTCTCATCATCAGTATTTCAATATTGGAAGGGCTGGAAACCATACATGTTTTTATAGTGCTGTTAAAATGGACTTTTCACATCTATATTAAGTGTTTTTGTTGCAATTCCTGCTTGTGAAATTATAGTAAACCAATTTATCAAAGTTACTTAGCTTTTAGAATCCTTCCAATGCAAATTCAGTGTTATACAAAAGCTTATTTTACTTCCAGACTCCATTTCTCTGCACCCCTACCATTAATAAGTGTGAGCAGAGCACAATTCTGAAGTCCTTCTAAAACCAGTCTCAACCAAGTCAGTAGGGTACAAATGCACAGGGTGCTGGAGATGTAGGTCATAAGAACTAGGAGCAGGAGTTGGCCATCTAGCACTTGAAGTCCATTTCACCATTCAACAAGATCATGGCCGATCTTTTCATGGCCTCAGCTCCATTTACCTGTCCTCTCACCATTACCCTTAGTTCCTTTCCTGTTCAAAAAATGATCCACCTTGGTTTTAAAAAAATTTATTACGGAAGCCTCAACTACTTCACTGGGTAGGGAATTCCAAAGACTCAGAACCCTCTGGTGAAGAAGTTCCTTCTCAATTCAGTCCAAAATCTGCTTCCCCGAATTTTGAACCTCTGCCCTCTTGTCCTAGTTTCACCCACCAGTGGAACCATTCTCTCAAATTCTATCATACCTATTCTCTTCACAATTTTATATGTTTCTATAAGATCCAATTCTTCTAAATTCCAAAGAATATTATCCCAGTATACTTAGTCTCTCCTCATGGGCCAACTCCCTCAACTGCAGAATCAATCTAGTGAACCTCCTCTGCACCCCCTCTAGTGCTGGTCCATCCTTTCTCAAGTAAGGAGATCAAAACTGCAACCAGTGCTCCCAGGTGTGGCCTCACCAGCACTTTACAGCATAACCTCCTTGCTTTTAAACTCACTCCCTTTAGCAATGAAGGACAAAATCCCATTCATTCCTTCTTAATTATCTGTTGCACCTGCAGACTAACCTTCTGTGATTCGTGCACAGGGACACCCAGGACCCTTTGCACAGAAGCATGCTGCAACTTTTTATCATTCAAATAATAGTCCTTCTTCCTGTTATTCTTATCAGAGTGGATGACTTCACATTTATTAACATTGTACTCCATCTGCCAGACCTTTATCCACTCACTTAAACTACCTATGTTCCTTTGCAATATTTCAGTCTTCTGCATACTTTGATCTACCACTAATCTTTGTGCCATCCGCAAACTTTGACACACTACATGTGGTCCCAAACTCTAAATCATCAATGAAAATTGTAAATAATTGTGGTCCCATCATTGATTCCTGAGGCACACGACTCGTCACTCATTGCCAGCCAAACAAAAAAACAGTCATCTGTAGGGAGAGAAACAGTGTTAATGTTTTGAGTCTGGTATGACTCCTTCAGAATGAAGTCAAGAGTTATTCCTTTTGATACACAGGTTTGCAATCTTTTTGGTGAAACAGTACATTAACTCATCAACCACAAGGATAGCATATTAAAAACCCTTCCAATGGTGAGTGTTATTATGAGTGCAATGTTGACGTTAGTTTGTGCATTCAAACCTCTCTCTGCTTGTTGACTTCAGCTTTATATTGTTAACTGCTGTGTGAACAAGCTGAGTTTTGGATTGTTCATTTGAAGTATTTATGGACTTCTGGAGAGAAGTTCTTTATTTTATCACTCTGACTTTATTCCCTTACAGTAGAAGCAGATTCATGCTAGTTCTACTTTTAGTTTTATGGTATAAAATGTGAGTTTTATCTTCGTTTGCATTGTCTAAGCCATTCATGCACAGGAACTCAGTTGCTTTTATTTTGTGGTCTGTACACGTTATTTGATGGTTCTCAGCCTGAGTCTTCTTAAGTGCTATTCCCTGGTTGCAATCCAAACACTGGCTATAACATATTTCCTTTCAATTCTCCAAGCAAACACAATATTTTCTTGATACTGTTTAGAAATTGACTTTGACAAATCTGATTTTGTTCAGGTGCCTTTTTCAAAGGTATTTGACCTGCTGGAGTCAGGGGGAGTGCAGAACTTTAGCAGGTGGGACTTGGGTTGTGTTCTGGTTAATTTGTTTGAAACCCACCAGATGGGTATCCTTGCATGCTGTGAAATTGTATTGAATTAATACTTCTTGTTATTGCAGTTCGTTTACAATAGTCATGGTCAAATTTGCTACCTCAAATGCATTATACTTTCAAACATTTCGAATCATTTTGGAGGTCAGTAAGGTCAGCGAAGGAAACTGATTCAACATATATTCTGATTTCTCGATGTCCTGGATATCAACTTGATAGCAGATGAAGACTAGGCAATTTCTGATTACCTCTCGACTGTAGTACTGTTATCACCCTCGTAGAACTGGACTTTAAAAATTTTCTCTATCTCTTCTGACACATTCAACAAATGTATGCTCTTATTAAGATATACATTTAATTTTAGTCCTTTCATTGTTATTGGTTTTATGGTTGCAGTTGTTATAACTCTGCTTGAGTATGATTTGAGATTATTTCTGTACATTAAATTTGGAGTTCAATCTGAACATTATTACTTTCAAAATAAAGAGAAGAAAAACCTTGCCTTTGCTCTTATTTTGTTGTGTTTAGTTTAGTTTCAGGTTTTTCAATGATGAGAAAATTCTGCCAAAGCTCAGTTTTGTCTTAATTGTTGAATTGTGGTAAACTCAGATTTCCAGCCAGGATTAATGCTTATCCCCCTAACTTTTTTTGTTGTTGATAAATCCTAGTCTGTGAGCTACTCAATGTTTACAGGTTAGATTGAGATTTACATGTCCTTTAAAAGTACTGATCTTTTACATTTTTGATCTGTCATTTGGTTAGTTTCCACAATACTGATAAACAGAGCTACTATGGGTTCTCATGCAAAAACATATTGGTTCATCTTTATGTACAATATATCTCCAAGGGATTATCTAGTTCTCTATGAAAAACTTCAAAAAGATCATTTAATATATTTCCATGGCAATGTTTTCTTAAGTTTGCTAATCCACAAATTTCATATGCCAGTAAATTAGTCACTTCTTGAAGGGAAGCATCTAATTTTTCTTTTAATTTCTCACTGCATGAGAAAAGGTTTGTTTTAAAAGGTTTGTTGTTTCCTTTCCTACAACAACTATTGCAGGTATTTTACACAGAAAATCAAATTGAGATTTTAAAAAATACTCAACACTACAATATCAAACCAAAGGAACAAAGAATGCAAATAAATTAAATATTGATGATAAAAAGATTTTTGTAAAATGGCATCATATCCTGAAAGAGAAGACTAATGTTCAATTTGGTATTGAGAAAAAAATTCTTTACCTGATTTTGAAAACAGTTTACAAGTATTGTCATTGTTATTTGTTTACTGTGTTAGTTCACCACACTGCACCAAATTAAAAATCACACCAAGTTATAGTTCAACAGGTTTATTTGGAAGCACTAGCTTTCCGAGCACTACTCCTTCATCAGGAGGTAACTGCACCAGCACTGATATTTCCTGCTGGTGATTGCCTACCTATCTCGAAAAAAGATCTCTATCACTGTTCTTTTTTTCTGTGCTGTACCCTTTGAGCAATCTCAACAATAGCATCAACTTAATTTCTCGTTGTAAGGGGAAGCTGAATGATGACTAATTTTTCCTCCAGCAATTGTCTATTTCACAGTGCAAGAGTTAGACATTTTTCAGAGATGGATAGACAGTAAAGGTTTATAAAACAACAGTTTGTATAGCCTGCCATTTAAAAGCCAAAACAAAGCTATTTCTATCTGTGAATTGGAATAAAAAAAACTTTTCAAGCAGTTTCAAGAGCTGTTTGTTGACATAACTCTCATGACTGCTGTTGAGGCATTATTAATGTTTGATTGCTTTCCACAACCTATCATCACAGATAGAGGAAGGGGACTGCAAGTTCCCAATTTGACTGACAGACCAAAGAGGTTATTTGAGGATTCAATGCCTTTGGTGTGTAGTTATGAATACACTTTTTTTTAATCAAAAATTAAGTGCTTGAAGTTCATTTGTGTTCACTAGATTTTCGTGATTGACATTTTTTTTCTACATAATAAAGATAGTGAAAACTAAAATGGATGCTTTGAACTTCATTTTATCTCAACATGTTTCCTGAGGTCTGGCTAAGAAAGTCAGTCACTGTTGTAGAATTCAACTATATTTTTACTTTAAGAGATATTCACTGATATATGGTAACCAGGTGCAGTTTCATTATTATAGCTGAAAATAGGTTCATTGTAAGCAATTTTGGAAATATTTAGGTAAAAACAATGACTACAGATGCTGGAAACCAGATTCTGGATTAGTGGTGCTGGAAGAGCACAGCAGTCCAGGCAGCATCCAAGTAGCTTCAAAATCAACGTTTCGGGCAAAAGCCCTTCATCAGGAATCCTGATGAAGGGCTTTTGCCCAAAACGTCGATTTCGAAGCTACTTGGATGCTGCCTGAACTGCTGTGCTCTTCCAGCACCACTAATCCAGAATCTGGAAATATTTAGTCCTCCACTTGTGAATAACTTGATTTAAATCACTTAAAAGCACTTAAAATGTATGATCCTTAGGTTCTCAGGAAACAGTAAATTGATTCTTAATATCCAAACAATTTTCAATCTGGCTGCTTGTTCCTGTGTGCCTAAGAAAATAAGCTCAAGGTGAGCACCCTATTTGAACTGAGAGCAGAAGAAATTCGTAATCTTCTTTATTTCAATCTATGTATTGACATTTTTGTGAGCGAGATCAGATCCAGATGAAATTATTTTTGAACCACAATTAAAAATAACAGAAAATTAATTACTACTTGGCATAAAAACCTAATCATTAATTCAGGTAATATTCAGGAAAAAAAGAATGCCTAGGGTAGGAATAGGTCCAGTCAAGGATAGTAGTGGGAAGTTGCGTGTGGAGGCTGAAGAGATTGGGGAGACACTGAATGAATACTTTTCGTCAGTATTCACTCAGGAACAGGATATTGTTGCCGATGAGAATACTGAGTCACAATTAATTAGAATGGAAGGCTTTGAGGTATGTAGGGAAGAGGTATTGGAAATTCTGGAAAGGGTGAAAATACATAAGTCCCCTGGGCCTGATGGCATTTATCCTAGGATTCTCTGGGAAGCAAGGGAGGAGATTGCAGAGCCATTGGCCTTGATTTTTATGTCCTTGTTGTCAACAGGAATAGTGCCAGAAGACTGGAGGATAGCAAATGTGGTTCCCTTGTTCAAGAAGGGGAGTAGGGATAACCCTAGTAACTATAGGCCGGTGAGCCTCATTTCTGTTGTGGGCAAAGTCTTAGAGAGAATTGTAAGGGATAGGATTTATGAACATCTGGATAGGAATAATGTGATCAAGGATCGTCAGCATGGTTTTGTGAAGGGCAGATCGTGCCTCACAAACCTTATTGAATTCTTTGAGAAGTTGACTAAGGAGGTGGACGAGGGTAAAGCGGTAGTTGTGGTGTATATGGATTTTAGTAAGGCGTTTGATAAGGTTCCCTATGGTAGGCTACTGCAAAAAATACGGAGGTATGGCATAGAGGGTGAGTTGGAGGTTTGGATTAGGAATTGGCTGGTTGGAAGAAGACAGAGGGTAGTAGTTGATAGTCAAGGTTCATCTTGGAGTGCAGTTACTAGCGGTGTTCCGCAAGGATCTGTTTTGGGACCATTGCTGTTTGTCATTTTTATAAATGACCTGGAGGAGGGGCTTGAAGGCTGGGTGAGCAAGTTTGCGGATGATACAAAAGTTGGTGGAGTCATTGACAGTGAGGAAGGATGTGTCAGGTTACAGCGGGATATAGATAAGCTGCAGAGCTGGGCAGAGAGGTGGCAAATGGAGTTGAATGTGGGTAAGTGTGAGGTGATTCACTTTGGTATGAGTAACAAAAAGATGGGGTACTGGGCTTATGGTCAGATACTTGGTAGTGTGGATGAGCAGAGGGATCTTGGTGTCCATGTACACAGATCTCTGAAAGTTGCCACCCAGGTAAATAGTGCGGTGAAGAAGGCATATTGCGTACTGGCTTTTATTGGTAGAGGAATTGAGTTCCGGAGTCCTGAGGTCTGCAGTTGTATAAGACTCTGGTGCGGCCGCATCTGGAGTATTGTGTACAGTTTTGGTCGCCATACAATAGGAAGGATATGGAGGCACTGGAATGGGTGCAGAAGAGGTTTACCAGGGTATTGCCTGGTATGGTAGGAAGATCATATGAGGAAAGGCTGAGGCACTTGGGGCTGTTTTCATTGGAGAAAAGAAGGTTTAGGGGTGATTTGATAGAGGTGTACAAGATGATCAGGGGTTTAGATAGGGTTGACCATGAGAACCTTTTTCCATGTATGGAGTCAGCTATTACGAGGGGGCATAGCTTTAAATTAAGGGGTGGTAGGTAAAGGACAGATGTTAGGGGTAGATTCTTTACTCAGTGAGTCGTGAGTTCATGGAATGCCCTGCCAGTAGCAGTGGTGGACTCTCCCTCTTTATGGGCATTTAAACGGGCATTGGATAGGCATATGGAGGATAGTGGGCTAGTGTAGGTTAGGTGGGCTTTGATCGGCGCAACATCGAGGGCCAAAGGGCCTGTACTGCGCTGTATTTTTCTATATTCTATGTTCTATTATCTGCATTGCATGATGTAAGATCGTTTAATTTCCGATTTTGGATTTTTGAATTTTGATCAACAAGCAGATGGGTTTTGTGTGAGTCTGAAGGAGTTTAATAATTAACTTATATGTATTTTTGTAGCCATGATGATTTCTTTAAAAAAGGACTGAAAGAGAGAGTTCATGGAGGCTAATGGGAAGTTTATGTTGAGTGAGCTTGTAAATGAACAAAGGAAATAGTGTAGTGCATTAGGCCTTCAAATAGAAGATTCTGGACTTCTTTTGGAAGAGGGGGCATTAGGAGAAACATCCATGGCTTGGAAAAAAGATTTTGTTTTCCTACAAGAAGCTGGAAATTAAGCCCAGTTGACTAAAAATCAAAGGGAATTCTCTCTGATGTGGGTACTGTGAAGTAGTGTTTTTGGGACTCATGAGATGTTCCAAGATCTTTATATTTATATGTAAATGGTTTAGTTTATTGCATTTAATCTTGTTTTTTGCACAATAAATTTCTGATTTCTTGTTGAAACCAAATCTGCACCGTTGCATGCTCATGTTTCAGTGAAAAACTACTTCATTAAAACCAAAATTGAATTTGTCTATCAAATCAGATTTCAGTTTGAGATCTTATCTGTCCAGTAGTAACACCAATTGAGATCAGAACAATTACATTGATCAAAACCTGCACAAACTCTAGCCCCAACATGAAAGGTCCTTAGTTGGTAGGATTAGGGAAAACCCTAAGGCTTTCTATAGGTATGTTAGGAATAAAAGAATGACTAGGGAAGGAATAGGTCCAATCAAGGATAGTAATGGGAAGTTGCGTGTGGAGGCTGAAGAGATTGGGGAGGCACTGAATGAATACTTTTCGTCAGTATTCACTCAGGAACAGGACATTGTTGTCGATATGAATACTGAGGCACGAATAAGTAGAATGGATGGCTTTGAGATATGTAGAGAAGAGGTGTTGGAAATTCTGGCAAGGGTGAAAATAGATAAGTCCCCTGGGCCTGATGGCATTTATCCTAGGATTCTCTGGGAAGCAAGGGAGGAGATTGCAGAGCCATTGGCCTTGATTTTTGTGTCCTCTTTGTCGACAGGAGTAGTGCCAGAGGACTGGAGGCTAGCAAACGTGGTTCCCTTGTTCAAGAAGGGGAGTAGGGATAATCCTAGTAACTATAGGCCAGTGAGTCTCACTTCTGTTGTGGGCAAAGTCTTAGAGAGAATTGTAAGGGATAGGATTTATGCACATCTGGATAAGAATGATGTGATCAAGGATAGTCAGCATGGTTTTGTGAAGGGCAGGTCGTGCCTCACAAACCTTATTGAATTCTTTGAGAAGGTGACTAAGGAGGTAGATGAGGGGAAAGCGGTAGATGTGGTATATATGGATTTTAGTAAGGCGTTTGATAAGGTCCCCCATGGTAGGCTACTGCAGAAAATACAGAGATATGGCATAGAGGGTGAGTTGGAGGTTTGGATTAGGAATTGGCTCTCTGGAAGAAGACAGAGGGTAGTAGTTGATGGCAAAGGTTCATCTTGGAGTGCCGTCACTAGCGGTGTTCCGCAAGGATCTGTTTTGGGACCATTGCTGTTTGTCATTTTTATAAATGACCTGGAGGAAGGGTTAGAAGGTTGGGTGAGCAAGTTTGCGGATGATACGAAAGTCGGAGGAGTTGTAGACAGTGAGGAAGGATATGGCAGGTTACAGCGGGATATAGAGAAGCTGCAGAGCTGGGCAGAAAGGTGGCAAATGGAGTTCAATGTAGCTAAGTGTGAAGTGATTCACTTTGGTAAGAGTAATAAAAAGATGGATTACTGGGCTAATGGTAGACTACTTGGTAGTGTGGAAGAGCAGAGGGATCTTGGTGTCCATGTACACAGATCTCTGAAAGTTGCCACCCAGGTAAATAGTGCAGTGAAGAAGGCATATGGCGTACTGGCTTTTATTGGTAGAGGAATTGAGTTCCGGAGTCCTGAGGTCATGCTGCAGTTGTATAAGACTCTGGTGCGGCCGCATCTGGAATATTGTGTGCAGTTTTGGTCGCCATACTATAGGAAGGATGTGGAGGCACTGGAACGGGTGCAGAGGAAGTTTACCAGGATGTTGCCTGGTATGGTAGGAAAATCCTATGAGGAAAGGCTGAGGCACTTGGGGTTGTTTTCATTGGAGAAAAGAAGGTTTAGGGGTGATTTGATAGAGGTGTACAAGATGATTAGGGGGTTAGATAGGGTTGACAGTGAGAACCTTTTTCCACGTATGGAGTCAGCTATTACAAGGGGGCATAGCTTTAAATTAAGGGGGGGTAGATATAGGACTGATGTTAGGGGTAGGTTCTTCACTCAGCGAGTCGTAAGTTCATGGAATGCCCTGCCAGTAGCAGTAGTGGACTCTCCCTCTTTATGGGTATTTAAGCGGGCATTGGATAGGTATATGGAGGATAGTGGGTTAGTGTAGGTTAGGTGGGCTTTGATCGGCGCAACATCGAGGGCTGAAGGGCCTGTACTGCGCTGTATTCTTCTATGTTCTATGTTCTATAACTTTTTAAAAGGACTGACATGGGAATCAAATTCACAAAATTCCATGTTAGCTTATTCTGTTACAGAATCCTATTGTTATTTTTCTTCTGTTTGATACCTTTCACAGACAAAATTAAGAATTTAGTACAAGTATTTTGGTTAAACGAGGTTTTATGCTGTGCCTTTGTGACAGCTGTATGACCTGATTTGTTATAATGATTTAGAAGAGCAATTAAAGTGTCCTTGCCAACTAATTGTAAGTGACTTACATGTTTTGTCCTGAGTTTGTAAATACATCTATATAGTAAATCACATTTATTACAATTTTGAATGCATGTCTAACAGGATCTATGATCTACTGTCTAAAATATCCTTCAGTTGCAATCGGCATTTGAGCACTGAATAAGTGTCACATCAAAAGGATGATGGCAATTATTGGATTGAATAAAATGGGGCTGACTCAAGGCCACATGCTAATATGTTCTACTGTGGCTTCGAATAAAATTGTGGTGAAAAATATTTTCAGGTAGTCAGGCCTCATTGTCTGTTCCTTCTGATTCCAGACATCTGTCCTGTGTCTGACAAGCCAATATTGGTCTACTTACTGCACAGCATATTGGATCTGATACTTTTGGTTTCACCTCCAAATCTCCTGAAGGGCAGAGAAATTTCACAGACTATTATAAGTTATTCTATGACTGTATTTGCTATTGTGGCCTCCGATCTAAACATAATTAGATGTATTGTACAATGTGAATAATATCATGCAGATAACCAGAGCATAGAGCTTTGTCTTCCTTTCCAACGAGTGCATCTTCAGAGTTAGAGAACGATGTGGTATGCAATGCAATACTGTATTATCAATGTTCTATTGTGTGTAATAAAGAAAATCATTCCACATATCATCATTTTCATCTCTATCTCGGCTACTTTGCAATGCTAATTTTCAGTTTAGCATTAGAATACACAAAAATAATCAGCAGAAATTCATGAAGGGCAATTTATATTATTGTGTCAGGGACGATTAATCACTTTTATTCAACGTTTACTTTTAGAAAATACTGTTTTCAAAAATCACAGATATTGCATCAGAGAAGCCTTTGAAACAATATTTCAGATTAATATTTTACATTCTGTTTGAATAACAAACCAAATTCAAAGGAAAAGCTATGAACGTAACCTTCTCTGCATAAATTAACATATCTAAGTATGGCATATCACATGAGTCGGTGACCCAATGCCATATAACATTCTCTTTTAAATTGTATCCTAATCAGCCATGCAGTGATATAGGGAATGAACATGTTTTATGTTAGCAAGTACTTTCTCAAGGGAATGTGCAAGGGCACTTCAGATATCGAATTTTTCTCCAACCTATTTTATATTAATTCAGATGCCAAAAGTTTTGGGAAATGGATGACTGCAAAATCTTAGGGGAGCAAACGATTATCAAATAAGAAAGCTGACAAAGTTCCTAGGTTGAAATTTCCTGCATTATTCTTTATAACTATTTTAGGCAAACTTTGCAGAGAACTGAAACATAGAGCAGAATTTTTCCCAGTCGCTAAATGATATGGACGGTTATAGGAAAGCTGGGAAAGTGATATTCTCACCATTTATTTTAAAACATGGCTTATTTCCATATAAGGTTTTAATGCCTGGAAGCAAACCTAGTGAGTGAGTGGTAAGTGGTCTATTCCCATGCATGAACAATTCATTATTACCAAATCTCACCATAGATATATATATATAATTTGCTATTTTTGCCAGATACCAATGAGAAACAAGAAAATGCCAATTCTGTACTTGACTGTCAGAGTCATTCATCTGGTGGCTATAGTTCATCAGTATCATATTCAAGTATCCATCCTGGCTAGCATTTCCTAGCAATACTGGAATCAATGGCAAGGAGATGACAAACTCTGCGGTAGTTGAAGTCTTACCTGGCACGTAGGAAGATGGTTGTGGTTGTTGGAGGTCAGTCCAGGACATCTCTGCAGGATTTCCTCAGAGTAGTGTCCTGGTAATGTCCAACCATCTCCAGCTGCTTCATCAATGGTCTTCCCTCCATCATAAGGTCAGAACAGGGTGTGTTTGCTAATGATGCCTAATGGTCAATACCACTCATGATACAGTCCATGTTCAAAAGCAACAAAATCTGGTTAATATCCAGGCTTCAGGCTGACAAGTAGCAAGGTAGATTCATGCCACATAAATACCAGACAATGACCGACTCCAGTAGGAGTCAGTCTAACTGTCATCCCATGATTCTCAGTGGTGTTACCATCACTGAATCCCCCACTAATAATACACTGAGGGTTATCATTGACCAGAAGCTCAACTGGCTGACTGCATAAACACAATGGCTACAAGAGCAGATCAGAAATTAGCACTACTGTGCCGAGTAACTCACCACCAGAGCTACAAGGCACAAGTTAGGAATGTGATGGAACACTCCCACTTGCCTGGATGAGTGTAGCTCCAAACACACACAAGAAGCTGATGCAATCCAGAGCAAAGCAGCCTTCTTGATTGGCGCTATACCGACAAGCATTCACTCCCTGTACGAGCAATGCTCAGTAGCAGCAGTGTGTACTATTTATGAACAAATATGTCTTGCACAAATTTACCATACATCTTCAGCTAGAATCTCCCAAACCATGACCACTTCCATCTAGAAGGACAAAAGCAACAGATAAATGTCAACGCTATCACCTGCAAGTTCCCCTCCAGGCCGCTCCCTATCCTGACTTGGAAATATATTGCCGTTCCTTCACTGTTGCTGAGTCAAAATCCTGGAATTCCCTCCCTAAGGCATTGTGGGTCAATATATGGCAAATAGACTGCAGCTGTTCAAGAAGACAGCTAACTACCACCTTCTCAAAGGAAACTAGCAATGTGCTAAAAGGACTGGACATCCAGTAATACCCCTGTCTCGTGAGTGAATAAAAAAGAAAATCTCAACCTCGGCAAGGTACCAACCTTCTACAAATAACATATAATGCAATTCAGCATTTTGGTATTGAATTTGGTGTTCACCAGTACCTTCATTACAATGCTGCAGCCAGGATCCTTTGCATCCAGAGAAGGCACCTGTCTCATGCACTAGGACAGAATGCATCTCCGGATCTTGAATTGCTTTTTTAGTGCTCACAGGCTTTGCAGCTACTTGTTTGCATACATTTTTTTTTATTTTGCCTAACATTTTTGTGCATTTTTGCTTCATTCAGAAAGTAAAGGCTCACAGTCTGTCTTACCTGGCTTTTTAGTGCAAAGTGAAAGCCACTTGTCATATAGCCTATAAAATGAAGACGCCAAAGATTGGGGGTAATGTTCTGATGTACATAGAGAACTGGCTAGCAGATAGGAAACAGAGTAGGAATTAATTAATCTGTTTTCCAATGGCAGCTAGTAACTAGTTGGGATCAGTACTTGGATTCAGCTATTCGGAATATATGTTAATGATTTAGATGAGAGAACTAATTATAATATCTCCAAATTTGCAGATGATCCAAAGCTGGGTAAGAGGATGTAGATTTGCTTCACCATTATTTTGACAAGTGAGTGGACAAATACAATATAATTTGGATAAATGTGAGGGTTATTCAATTTAGTAGCAAAAAGAGGAAGGCAGGTAATTATCTGAATGGCTATAGTTTGTGAAATTGAGACTGGTGTCCTTGTACACCAGTCGCATGCAAGTGAAGAAGGCAAATGTTCTGTTGGCTTTCACAGGGGGAGGGTTTAAGTCCAGGCACAGGGATGTCTTTCTGCAATTGTACAGAGCCTTGATGAGTCCACACTTGGAGTACTGTGCACATTTTTCATCCCTTTATCTGAGGGAGGATGTTCTGGCTATGCAGGGAGTGCCACAAAGGTTTACAAACTGATTCCTAGGATGGTGAGACTGATATATGAAGAGAGACTGGATCAGTTAGGACTATATTCACTGGAGTTCAGCAGATTGAGGGATGATTTACAGAAACCTATAAAACTTTTAATGGGACCAGACATGGTCAAAGTAGGAAGAATGTTCCTGATAAGCAGGGAGTCCAGAACCGATCATAGCCTAAGGATATGGGGTAGGCCATTTATGACTGAGATGAGGAGAAATTTCCTCATCCATAGAGTGATGATCCTATGGAATTCTCTACCACAGGAAGTGGTTGAGGCAAAACATTGTATGTTTTTGAGAAGGAATTAGGTATTGATCTGAGGGCTAAAGAGATCAAAGGGGATGGGATGAAAACAGGACCACGGTACTGAGTAATGATTAGCCAGGATTATATTGAATAGCAGAGCAGGCTCAAAGAGTCAAATGGCCTACTCCTGCTTCTATGTTTCTATGTCATGGTTTCCAGCAATAATCTGATTTGATTTGATTTGATTTATTATTGTCACATGTGCCCAGATACAGTGAAAAGTTCTGCTTTGCGTGCAGTACAGACACATCACACCATACAAAGATCACAGGATGATGGAACAGTATGAGGAATACAGAGTTATCGCTGCAAAGAAGATGCACAAAAAGCAAGATTAGTAATAGGTCAGCTGTCAAGGCAGATATGTTTGTGTATGACATCATGCTACACCAGTATCATATCAACTGAATGTGGAGAAGCTTGTATGGTAAATATGCTATATGTGTTTAAACCAAATGGCTGTGTTTGAAAGTCTAAGGGTCCTGAGTTGAGTCAAAGGGTCTGTGATCAGTCAGACATTGGTCCATCCTCAGCCAGGAAAGGTAGTAAGGTAGTGTCTCTGTTATTGTAGTGGTCCATTGTACCTCCGTAAAGATCCTCCAAAGAGAAATGAACCTTGAGGACAGTGAGACCCTGGAAAGTGATGACTCATTGGGAGAGGAGCAGAAACAGGAGGTGAAAGAAGAAGAGTGAATTGATACTGGAAAGAGAAATAGACTTGCTGTGTTATGAGATGGCCTCCTCCTGGTATCCTCCAAGAAGACCACTACCCTTGTTGTCTCATGACCTCCAACATTAGATATGAGTCAGCATCAATGAAGCTATGTACTCCCCTCCCCTTATTACCAGTCCTCTGCTTCTCCTGTGGCTTCTCATTTACCTTGGTAGTGGAAAGGTCTGATTCAACCTGTGGATGTATTCTTCAACCAGTCATGTAAGTCATAGCTACTGTGCAAATTTGATTGTGACTAAGACTACTCTGACTTGCCTTTGTTCCTGTCCTCCCGCCACCCCTCCCCCCCCAACCCCAAAATCTCTGTGTGGGTAGGAAATCTAACCTGAGGGTAATGAAGGTTTTCCCAATCAAAACATCTGAACATTTAATGTGTTTCATAACTGGGGTTGGTTTCTGATCAATAACTCACTCAGTTCCTGCTCATGATGTTTCTAAGAGAAAATCAATTTATAAATGAACACTGCCATCACTTTCTGAAGTTTGTAAATGTATGATCACTCTGATCAAGATATATCTTGGATTTAACAGTTCACATGTTTTACAAGAGTGTAAGTATTGGGCTTTGTAATGCCTAGTTTGTGGTCTGGAGAAACATTTCAGTAACAAAATACTGTCTGCAGTGCAGGTTCACAGTTGCTCTGCAGCAGCTCTGAATGCCATCCTGTAGAGAGCAGTTGGAGCTTATCAGAATTACGCAGACTTGGTAGACCTTGATGTCTAACTGATTTGACATTGACACCAGTGCTATTATTTTCAACCTTGCTACTCCAATTAATGCTAATCTTTAAAAGCGCACAGATGAACAGCATTAAAGATGATCTCTGAGTTTCAAGAAGTGCTTAGTTTGTTGACAAAAATTTTCAAGTTGATAAAATCAAAATATTGGTGCCCTGATCTTTCAGTGCATTTCACTAAATCTCTATTGAACTTAGGAGCAGTGTGTCAACTACTTTATCCCAAGTGCGCACTGAACTCTGCCAAATCTGAAAGTGGATCTTCAACCTCAGAAAAAGGCAGTGTTATGAAGATGACGATTGCCCTGGTTTTCTTTTCATCAGGTTTTTTCAAGGCTGGTAAAAGCATTATCTGTAATACCTCCCAGTTCACCATTCAGTGCTGTACTAGTCCATTGTATCCTAAGTATTTCAGTCAGCTTGCTGCATGGGCTTGCTGTAAGAAAACAAGAGCTATCCGTTCAGCACCTGTTTGTGACTTTGATTTGCTGACGTCGTTAAATATTGCAGCACTGAATATTTGGGTGCTCAAGCTTACAATGCAGTTAAATACAAATAAAAAATGGCATGTTTAATTCCAATGAAATACTTAATGAAATAATATATTATTTAGTTACTAATCATAACTGTTACAATGTAGCAGCATCACATAAACACACCCTTAGCAAAGGCAAATTCAGCAAAACTGATTTTCCTCAAGTGTTATCGCTTCTACAATCCAGGAAAAAAGAAGCGCCAAAACAAACAATCCAGCAGCAGAGGGAAAACTCAAGCTTTTTGCTTCAGCAGAGAGAGAGAGCTAAATCTATCAGTTTCAACTCCAAGACCCCAAATGAAAGCAAAACTATTGACTCTGGGTGAGCTTGACTCCACCACTCATGTTTCTTTTAATTAAAAAACACTCAGAGATTTCAAAGCTTTTCACCCACTGCTTCTGAAGCAAACATATCACCACATAGTGTCAAGACTCATCCTCAAGCAAAACAGGACAGAACATCTATTGAAAGGTTCAGTATTGCCACACAAGTAATCTGCTGGATCATAAATTGCTGGCAGCTATGTAAACCAGCATACCCTTGGAACCATGGTATCCAAAGCCAGTAGTTTGATTTAGTAGGGCAACAAGTAGAGATATTACAACTCAAGTCCTAGATCTCTCACACTAAGAACATTTGTTTGTGCTACAATTGCAGCTGAGACATGGTTGTCACTGTGACATCATGATTGGGTCAAGGGTTGTGCTCATGGAGTTGGATAACATTTCCACACTGGAAGGCATGAGCTCCATTATGTATATGATGGGTAGGCAGTATAAGTATACCACATTTCCTGTGAACCCTGCTCTGCAATTCAGTACAATCATTACTGATTTTGGGCTTCAACACCATTTCCCATTTGTTCTTCACATCTCTTGCTTCTTTGAGAGACCAAAAGTCTGTTTATTCCAGTTGAAATATAATTAACAATGAAACATCCACAATTGTCTGGGGTGAAAATTTGAACGATTTATAATTCCCTGAATGAATACATTTCTCCCCACTTCAGTCCAAAATGATCAATCCTTATCCAGAGATAATATCCTTGTGTTCTAAATTCCTCAGCCAGCAAAAACAACCTTTCTTAGTATCTACCTTTTAAGGCTCTTCAGAAACTTGTGATTCACTGACTTCATACCTCATTCTCCTGAACTCCAGAGTGTATGGACTCATGCTCTCATTCCAATTCCCTAGTCTGGTATTTCTCGAGCAAGGGTTCTGTGATAGTCATGAGCAAGAAACTGTCAGCATTTACTACCATTGCTCCTCACACATGGACAGCAATTTCTTCATACTGTATATGAGTTGGACATGGTTCACGTCAGAAATCCCAAAGTTTTTTTTTTAGTCAGTGATTGTATGCTTCTCTCTCTAAAGTATTGTTGAAGCTCCAATACACTGCAGACAATTAAAAAGCCACTGAATTCACAAGACATTCTACTTACACTCTAATACTGCTGTTAAAACTCTAGAAAAGTTGCATCTTCTTAATGAGGTATGACTAAGTGTTTATGGTGTACTACCTCATAAGTACTTCTGAGCTGTCTCTCTGAGAATTGGAAAAAGAATGATATTTTGATGCCACACAATTTTCTCTATCTGGTAAATTTAGGAATATCTTGTGTGAATAGTCTAACTTTCCTTCCACCTAGCAAAGTAATTTTTTCCAGTTGAACCTATTTTTTGGCTAAAACTTCAATTGTGAGAGATGTTAAATAATTTGTTAGTCGGCATTACGAGCTATAGACTTCATAATAAATATACTTTACCCCTCCCCCAATATCAGACATTTCAGTTCAAACTTAAGAATTCTGGAATATTTCTACTTGTTTCTGCTGATCATTTCTTTGGGGAAGTGCATGTAAGGATACAATTTCTTAATGATTGCATTAGAACGTTTTATTACAAGAATCACAGGGGAGGCAATGACTTGGTAGTATTATCGCTGGACTATTAATACAGAAATTCAACTAATATTTGGAGATCTGGATTCAAATCCTATTACAGCAGATGGTAGAACAACAAAAACAATCTGTAAATAAGAATCTACTGATAACCATGAAACTATTATCGATAATCAGAAAAACCCATCTAATTATGTCCTTCAAGTAAGGAAATTTGCCATTCTTATCTGGTCTGGCCTACACATGACTCCAGAGCTACAGCAGTGTGGTTGACTTTCTGCCCTCTGAAATGGCTGAGCAAAATCACTCAGTTGTATCAATCACTACAAAGTCTCAACAGAAATTTGAAACCAGGTAGGTCATGTGGCATCGATCTAGGCACTGGAAATGACAAGGCAGAAGCAGTCCTGCAAAGTCTAATATCTAGGGGCTCATGCCAAAATTGGGAACGTTGTCTCACAGACTAGTCAGGCAACAACCTGATATAGTCATACCCATGGAATCATACCTCATACACAATGTCTCAGACACCACAAATAGCATCCCTGGAAATGGCCTGTCCCACTGGGAGGTCAGATCCAACAGAGGTGGTGACACACTGGTATACAGTTGGGAGGGAGTTCCCTGGGAGTCCTCAACATTGACTCTGGACCCATGAAGTCTCATGGCATCAGGTCAAACATGCACAGGAAACCTGCTGAATACCACGTACTGTTCTCCCCATCGGCGGATGACTCAGTACAACACTTGGAGGAAATACTGAGGGTGGCAAGAGTGCAAAATGTACTCTGTGTTGTGAATTTCAATGTCTGTCACCAAAAGTGACTTGGCAGCAACAGTACTAATTGAGCTGCTTGGGTCCGAAATAAGAATTGCTGCTAGACTAAGTCTGCACTTAGGAAAAATATACTTGACCTCATCCTTTCCAATCTGTCAGCTGCAGATACATCTGTCCATGACCACCACACAGTCTTTGTGGAGACAGTGTCTCACATTTGCATTGAGAATACCTTCATCATGTTGTATGACACTGTCACTGCACTAAATGGGACAGACATTGAACAGATTTAATAACTCAAGTCTGGGCATTGTGGGACATCAGCAGCAGCAGAATTGTATGCCAACACAATCTGAAACCTCATGGCGTGGCATATCCCCCACTCAATCATTACCATCAAGCCAGGGGATCAGTCCTGGTTCAATGGAGAAGCATGCCAGGAGCAACACCAGGCATACCTGAAAATGAAGTATTAACCCGGTGAAGTTACCAAACAGAACTATTTGCATACCAAATGGCATAGGCCGCAAATGACAGACAGAGGTAATCGATCCCTCAAACAACAGATCAGATGTAAGCTCTGCAGTCCTGCCATAGCTAGCCATGAATGGTAGTACGTAATTAAAAGACTTACTGGAGGAGGTGACTCCAATATTCTCATCCTCAATTATGGAAGAGCCCAGCTTCTCAGTGCAAAAGATAAAACTGAAGCATTTGCAAAAATCTACTAGAAGAAATGTGGAATAGCTAATCTATCTTAGCATTCTCCAGTGGTCCCTAGCATCACAGATCCTTAGCCAATTGATTCACTCCATGTAAAACCAAGAAATGGTGCAGGTACTGGACAATTGAAAGGATATGGGCCCTGACAACACTGAAGACTTGTGTTCCAGAATATGCTGCAACCCTAGCCAAGTTGTCCCTGCACAACTGCAACACTAGTATCCATCCATCAATGTGGATAATTGCCCAGTTATGTCATATACGCAAAACTCTCAATTAATCCATATGAACAATTACAACCCAAAAGTCTACTGTCAATTACCAATAAAGTGATGGAAGGTATCATCAACAATGCTATCAAACAGCATCTGCTCAGCAATAACCTGCTACTGACACCCAGTTCTGCTAGGACCATTTAGCTCCTGACCTCATTACAGCCTTGGTACAGCCGAATTCCAGAACTGAGGTAAGAGTTCCAGTTAGCGAGTTTTGAGAAGATTTTGAGAAGATTGAGAAGAGTGACAGTCCTTGACGTCAATGCTGCATTTGATCAAGTGTAGCATCAAGGAGCCCTAGCAAAACTAGTATCAATAGGTAGCGGGGGCAAACTTTCCATTGGTTAGAATCGAACCTGACGCATAGGAAGGTGGTTGTATGTGTTGGAGGTCAATCATCTCAGCTGCAAGATATCTCTGCAGGGGTTTGCCAGGGTAATGTTCGGCCCAAACACCTACGGCTGCTTCATAATCAACCTTCCCTTCATCATGATTTTAGAAGTGGGAATGTTTGCTGATCATTACACAATGTTCAGCAACATTTTGTGACTTCTGAGATACTGAAGTAGCCCATGTTCAAATGAAATGATACCTGGGCAATATCTAGGCTTGGGCTGACAAGTTGCAAGTAACATCCACAAAAATACCAGGTAAGGATTATCTCCAATAACATACAATCTAGCCACTGCCCTTGGATATTCAATGGCATCATCATCACTGAATGTCCCACTATCATTATCTTAGGGAATTACCATTGACCAAAAACTCAACTGTACTTGCCATATAAATACTGTGGTTACCAGGGCAGCTCAGTAGGTTGGAATATTGACCTGTGTTTTTGTGCATCTCACTTTGTGATTGCATATTGCCTTTATAGAAATTGTACTAATCTATTTATTTACTGTAGATTGTCTGCCATTGTTTACTGTAGAGGATACCTTCAATGACACAAATGGAAGTCTACTTCTTTATAAATCTTCCATCACAAATGCCATTGCTTTTTTTCTCTCTTTGCTGAATTCTTTGCGACTCAGCATGTTTACTGTCTGCAGTTCTTACAGATGTTTGGCTGTCTGCCAACAGTAAGTCTTTCATGGCTTTTGCATGAGTTCCTTTGCTTGCCATACACTATGCTTTGTGGTGTCTTGGCAACGATGCAACTTCTTTATCAGGTATTTTACATTGTTCACTGAATGTCTTATTTATGTAATTTATACTGGAGTTTCTCATTATTAGGGTTGATTTCTAAACATATGATATTTCAGCATCTAATCTTATTGCCCTAATTATTTATTCTGCTCTAAAATTTAATTAGAAATGAAGGACTCTCAGTGCATTTCAGTCCATAGCCTCTGTCTGTGAGAATACTTTAATGTGGTTGGCTACTTGGAATGACTGATATCATTATTGCTAAATGCCCAGCAATCAGCTTGACTTAGCAATCGATTCAAATTATCATCAGTAAAGACGAAATTCATGGAACAAAAATTGCTAGTTTTTCTCTGTCCAGCTTTCTTCAAGGTTAGTGGAAATTTGCGCTGCTTTGTAATCACTTAAGTTTTGCATGTCATGAATTAACTCAACCGCAGTAATATCTGTATGTAACTTTATGGCAAATAAGTATCAATTGCTGTTTTCCTGTTGCTGAAGCAGCCATTCCCTCTGGTAACTTGTTAAAGCTGACTTTTATGTCTTCTGTGGGTCTTTTTCATATTTTTCATACTGCGCATACTAGGTATTAACTCTTTAATTCTTCACTCATTATGAGTGACATTAAATTTTACTGTTTGCCATCGCATCAAATGTATTGTTCCTGTACAATTTCTTCAGTCACCCAGAATCAATGTACCTTTCTTTGCTTATTGGAAACTCTACCCCAAGAAATATGATCTCCCATCTTTAAACCTATATTTGAGTCTAGTGACCCTTCATCAGAACAGTCACCCGACTGGAAATATTAACTCATTTTATTTTCCAACTAAATTATTGCCAGACCTGATGGGTTTCTACAGCAATTTGATGTCAAGATCTCTCATCTCTGATGTTTTTTTCTAATCAATTTGTTCAGAGATGTTATTATGTGTCTTTTATGCAGGTGGGTATTGAACCCAGGTCTTCTGGCTCACAGGTAGGAACGCTACCACTATGCCACATGAACAATCCCACTATCTCTTTGCTGAATATCTGTGGCTAGAATAATTAAGCACAAGTTTGTGTGCATGTCTGGTACATCCTGCCTCTCCATGGCAGACTCTAAACCGTGGAGATAGTAAGCTGCATGCATGTCAGAGCCATCAATGTTCTCATAACATTGCTGGACTCCTCAATCCTTTGATCTGACTTACTGAGTACCTCTGGAAAACCTACCTAATATTCCTGTCTGTGCATTTTGACAAAATCATTAATGGCTAAGAACAGGAATTGTGTTCTGCCTGGGGCTGAACAGGTGCTTAGTCGCTGGCAATTCTGAGTGTTAGAGACCTGGAACATTTATTCCTTGTTAAGCTATGGAGACATGTAGTGTGGTCCCCAGGATGTGCTCCTGGAACTAATCTAGAAAGCAATCTAAAGGAAAAGTCTTTGAGCTGGTGGAAGGTGCAAGTGAAAGCCTTGTCACTGTACATTCTGAGGGATCAGTGGCATCCTTTTTGAAGATGGAGATAGAGCAGAGAATCTTCAGTACTGGCCTCAATGTGATTGTTCACTGGATGGGGCATATGTCTACATAATGGAAGAACAGTGCAGCACAAAAGAATGTAGCTGACTGGGTCTGTTGGCTGTTGAAGTTTCTCTATCCCCTCATAAGCAGTCACTTGCTTCTCTGGTCAAATCCAGAATTTTCCCTTCATAGGGAATGAGAAGCCTGATGTCTGCCACCACTCCATTAGTCTTGGACTACTCAGCAGATTCTTGGCCAGTTTTCTTGCAATGAGACAAAGAGAAGGATCAAACTTGATGAAAGTTTCCAGATGAGCAATTAGTGGAGTTGCATGAGCAGGAGAGGTGATCAGGTGTCCCAGCGAATGAATAGGAGACATAGATACACAGAACAAATTAATAGTGTCGTAGGATGAGGTGGGTGAGACCAGCTGAACAGACATGATACATGTTTCTCATGTAACAGAGCTATGTTCCACTTTATTTTTAACAGTGGGGTATGTGGGCAAAACACTGCTGATCCTCCAGATAGTGCACCTCTTGTGTATTTGGCGAGAACCAAATCCTTCCTTGACAATTCGACTATATTTGTTTTTGTTCATTTTATTTTGAAAGCTACACAATTGTTCTTTGCAGGTAACCATCCTACAAATCAATGCTATTTCTATGACCCTTTCTGCCAGTTTTATTCGAGCCAAGGTTTGAACTGAGTCATCATGTTTCTGTTGTGAAGGATGATTAAATGCAATATATTCTAATCTAATTCTGCACTGAGTGTTTAACCTTTAATAAAAATGTAAGCATGATGCATTTTAAACAAAAATAATGAGGCATGTCTATTGTGCAGATAAAATAAATGGAGTGTACAGTGGGATGCAGAATTATCTTCTTTGGACCTTGAAACTAAACACAACTCTTTATTAGTGAATAAAACTAATGTATATGGATATATTTAGATGCTTCCATCATTTCACAAAATGCTTGTCCGTAAATTCTTTGCGCACAGCTTGAGTTGCGAAATTGAGGTCGAGGGTGAGAGCTTTGTGTCTTTGAAATTCATTCAAACTCTTCACTAAAATGTAGGAGCCACTACATAGTGCTAATTTTGCTCAACTAACTTCTATCACAGAGCAAATTCCTCCTTCTCTGAAACAATTCGTACCCTATGACAAACATGTATTAAAAGACTAGCACATTATAACATTAATTATGTGCTCTGTATGTTTAGTTGCAGTTTGGTAAAGTTTAACACTACCTTTTGTATAGCCTGTTGAATTTTCAAATTGTACAAAACTGTCTCATGGATCCCACAGTAGACAGCTTGCCCAAAGGTCCCTCAATACCTTCTGTACAAACTAAATAGTTAGTGGGTCTATGTAGAGAGTTAGGGTTGGTGGATGTCTGGAGGCGTCTCCACCCTACAGACAGGGATTTTATGTTTTTCTCCAATCCGCACAGATGTCACACTAGGATTGATTTTTTTCTGACTCCTGCAGTAACACTGGATTTGGGGCACCTTGTATGATTGGTAATATTACCATCTCTGATCATGCTCCATTGTACCTTTCGTTAAGATTAGGGACGTTACAGTGGGTTCGAAGTACTGGCAAATGGATCCCTTCATCCTTAAGGATAATAAATTTGTGGAGTATTTCTCTAGGGAATTTCAGGTGTTCCTAGACATAACTTGGTAGCTCATCCATCCTCTGGGAAACTGCCAGAGCCTATGCTAAGGGTTAGTTATTTCATATTCTGCCAGTAGGAAGCATGGGTGAAGGCAGCCGAGAAGGCCTACTTTGACAGACCCTTGTTGGTCAAACTACAAAGGATTATGGCACTGCGGTCAGCATTGAATTCTGTGCTCATGCAGACAGCAAAGAAGGAGCTGGCTTTTGCAAAGCAAAGGTTAAATGAGCGTGGTGACAAGCCAGGCAAATACTTAGCATATCTTGCCAGAAAATGGAGTGCCCCAGAAGTCATTACAGCGATTAGGGAAGGGTCTGGGAATGTAACATGTGATTCTAAAAAGATTACTGTGGTGTTCCAGAGATTTTACTCTAAATTAGTCCAATTCGAGGATTGTGAGGAGGGGCAGGCCAAACTGGAATCTTTTTTTAAGGATCTGAAGCTCCCGGGTATGACTCCCGAACAAGAGTCCTTTCTCAATGCCCCGTTTTCAGAGCAAGAAGTGCAGGTAGCTGTGAGGCAGCTTCAGAGTGGAAAAGTGCCCAGTCCTGATGGACTTCCCAGTGAATTTTATAAGGAATTTATAAGTATACTGTCAGGCTCAATGCTGAATATGCTTAATGATTCATACAGTCATGATTGTCTTCCACCATCTCTGAGAGATGCCAATATTTCACTTATCCTTAAAAAAGGGATGGACCTGGAAGACTGTGCTTCGTACAGGCCCATCTCATTCTTACGTGGACTTTAAAATCCTCTCTAAGACTCTCGCATTAAGACTGGAGACTGTGTTACCCTCTATTATTAAAGAGGATCAGACGGGCTTCATAAAGGGTCGCAGATCCTCCCAATAATGTTAGGAGGCTGCTTAATTCAATCACGCCAACAACAGTTAATACAGGGATTGGTGATTTCTCTAGATGCAGAGAAGGCATTTGACCGAGTTGAGTGACCGTACCTTTCCTATACTCTGGAGTGGTTTGGTTTGGGTGAAGTCATTATAAGATGGGTAAAGGTTCTCTACGGTGGCCCTCTCACGGTGGTCATCACCAACTGGGTACGATCAAGCAATTTTAATATTTTTGGGGGCAGCCAGCAAGGGGACCCCAATATATCAGCTCCAGAAGTGGGGTCAAAATTACATAAGATCTCGTTGTATGCAGATGATGTCCTAATTTTTTTGACAAATCCAGCAGTTTCAGTACCTTGCATGGTACAATGCATTTGCGCGTTTGGCGCTTTTTCGGGGTACAAGATTAACTTTGCAAAATCAGAGACTATGCCTATGGGTGGTCTTACGAAGGAGCTAGATCTTGAGGGTGACTAAAGATTCCCATTTAGGTGGTCACAGCAGGGTTTTGTGTATTTGGGCATATTCATTACTCCAGTTCTGGATTGGCTGTTCAAAGTCAATTTTATCCAATTATTTTAAAAAATTAAACAAGATCTTCAAAGTTGGGAGGTTTGCCAGAAAAAGGAGTGCCCCACAAGTTATTACAGCGATTATGGAAGGGTCTGGGAATGTAACATGTGATTCTGAAAAGATTAATGTGGTGTTCTAGAGATTTTACTCCAAGTTATTCCAATTCGAGGATTGTGAGGAGGGCAGGCCAAATGGAATCTTTTTTTAAGGATCTGAAGCTCCCGAGTGTGACTCCTGAACGAGTCCTTTATCAATGCCCCGTTTTCAAAGCAAGAAGCTTGTGAGATAGCTTCAGAGTGGAAAGACGCCCAGTCCTGATGGACTTCCCAGTGAATTTTATATGGAATTTATAAGTATACTGTCAGGCTCGTGGTTGGGTCAGATACCGCTTATTAAGATGAATATTCTCCTCCATTTGCCATACCCTATACGGATGCTCCCCCTCTTTTTCAATAAGCAAACTCTAAAGAGGCTGAACGGCTGGTTTAGTTCCTTTATTTGCCATCGTAAGCGGCCCCTCATTAAATTAGCTAATCGGCAACTGCCTCCCAGATTTTGGGGAGTGGACCTTCCAGGCATTAAAAATGACCAATTAAGCTCACTTTTGCCCTACATGAGTGATTGGGTTTGTGGAGATCCTCGTTCAATATGGCTAGATATAAAAGCCTCCCAGGCAAGGTGCCCATTACCAGTTTGCTGTTTTTTGACAAAATGAAGACAGTTAAGGAATACTGCCATAACCCAATAGTAATCAATACTGTTAAAGCATGGAGGGCATTTCAGCAGAAGGAAGGCAATATTGACAAAATATCTTTGTTTACACCTTTAATGGGTATGCCAGGTTTTCAACCAGGGATGATAGATTCAGGATTTAAACGTTGGGTGTGTCTTGCATGGGCGATTTATTTGAGGGAGATGTAATGATGTCCTTTGATCAGTCAGAATGGAAGTATGAGTTATCTAATAGAGACCTCGTTCATTTTTTTCAAGTTAGAGATTTTATTCAAAAACAGACCACAGTTTTGATGATCCCTCCAAATCTGACATAGAGAGGGGGTGCTAAGTGCTCAGAGTACACTTTCTGTCAGTACTTTATATCATCAGTTGGGGGGTGCCCCCTCAGATGAGTTTGATTGACTCTGCAGGATGTGGGAGAGAGAGCTGGGTGTTGAAGTCTCCTCAGAGGCTTGGGAGGATATTTGGGAGAATGCAAGGAAGATATCAATTTGCAATAGGACCCATGCTTTACTGTTGAAGATTCTCCACAGGGTCTACTTGGCTCCGGACCGTTTGTCAAAATTTAAACCAGAGATATCTTCAGCATGTCCCAAGTGCAAGGTCTGTACGGGCACTCTTACCCATTGTCTCTGGTCTTACAATAGGCTTCAAACATATTGGAGTACTGTAGCTGGCGCAATGGAGAGGATTTTGGGTGTAAGGCTGGAGAAGGACCCTATCTTTCTCCTTTTGGGCCTGCCCACTGTATTTCCTGCAGATGCGCATAAGAAAAAACTTTTCAATATTCTCATGTTCTATGCAAGAAAGAATATCTTGCTAGGTTGGATATCCAAAAACTTCCTGGGCATGTTGGGTTGGTGGAAGATTGTTATGGAGCATATTCCCATAGATTTTCGCACAAATATGGAACACCACAAAACTGAGAATTTTTATAAGACATGCCAGCCCTTTTTGGAATACCTTGACATAGATTTATCTGCCACATTAACAAGGGCTTTTATATAGCCGTAATGATTGTGTTTTACGAGTTCAATATTGAGGGAGGAGGAACTGTGAACGTATGAGCATTTTGTTTGACTGGGCTGAGTTATTATCATTTATAAGTTTGTTGTTGGGTTTTTATTTATTTAGTTAAATAGCCAATTTGTGTTTTTTTTTATTCTATACTTTTCTTAACATGTTTATACATTTGTACATGAGGGTAGGTTGGTTTTTTTTAACTTGGGTTGTTTTTTTGTACTGTTTTGAATTGTTTTGTACTTGTAATATTAAAAATCTATTTTTCCAATAAAAATATATTTTTAAAAAAGTCTTCAGAAGATTGCATGAGAAGTTGCTTTCAGGCTCAAACCTTTCTTGGTGGGTATAGAGTGAAAGAATATGCAAAGAGGAAGAAAATTTCAAATAATACGTTGGGAACATTAAACCAAGAAATATACTTTAGCAGAGTACATCTGGGAACTTTGCTGTTTTTCCTTCGTTCATCAAATGGTCAACATTCATTGCCCTTGAGTAGGTGGTTGTGAGCTGCCTTCTTCAACTGCTATAGATAGATCCACAATGATCTTCGCAAGAGAAATCTGGAAGTCTACCTACAGCACATGGACTGCTATTCATGGGTTCTTAATATTCCAAATCACTATTTCCCTAGGTTTAAAAACAGCTTGCAGGTTAGTCAAATTTGCAGATGAAATAAAGCTGAGCTGGTCAGAATTGTGCAGAGAATAATTAACCTCCTAACTCTCCACAGTCTGTTCACCATCTATAAGGCACAATTCAGGAATGCAATGGAATACTCTCCACTTGTCTGGAAGAGTGCAGCTCCAAGGTATAGTGGCTCAGTGGCTAGCACTGTTGCTTCATTGGACTGAGGATTTAGGTTCAATTCTATCTTTGGGTGACTGTCTGTGTGAAGTTTGCTCATTCTCCCTGTACCAGTGTGGGTTTCCTCCAGGTGCTCTGGTTTCCTTCTACAGTTGAAATATGTGCAGATTAGGTGGATTGCATGCTTAATTGTCCTGTGGTGTCCAGATATGTGCAGGTTAGGTAGATTAGCCAGTGCAGGATTAGTGCAGACTCGATAGGCCAAATGGCCTCTTGCTGCACTATAGGAATTCAATGACTCATATGACTATGACTCCATCTATACTTGAGAAGCTAGACATCATGCAGGACATTCAATTGAATGTTTTATCTTGAAGAAGCCATGAGAAATCTCAGTTGCAAGATTTGGTAATAGTTACAGGGTCAACTCTTCCCATGTCCTATCAGTGCAAAGTAGCAATTAACAAAGTGAAAAAATCAATAGAAAAAGTTTTAGGTTATTATGTGTAACACTCCAATCAGATTGAGTATTTTTCTTACTTTTGGTTATGACAACACAAAACTTCCTGATCTATATTCTTCCCTGGCAAGTAGTCTTGACCTATGTATATTTCAAATAATCAGTTACCTCATTGGGTAGACGATAGCCTGGTGGTAATGGCAGTTTAACAATCCAGATGCCCACATTATTTCACTGGGGGCATGAGTTTATGTCCATGACAATTGGTAAAATTTAAATTCTATTTATAAAAAAAGTCTGGAATTAATGAAACTGGCATAAAAATCCATCTGGCTCACTAATACTGTATAGGAAAAGGAATCTGCTGTCATTTACTCAATCTTGCCTACATATGTCTCCAGATCCATAGTATTTTAATTGATTGTTAACTGCCCACTCTGTCCAAGGGTAGTTGTGGATGGGCAACAAATGCTGATCATGGCAGCAATGTTCATATCACAAGTTGAGAATAAAAGAAAAATAAACACATCTACAACTAAAAAGAAAATTTATTACTGATGTCAGGAAGCATTTAGTTTCACAGAAATAGAGAGAAATATCTATACTGAGCTTCTGCATTAAATTTTGGGGGCATAAATGCTGTGGTTGTTTCAGAGGCTGTTGCATGCTGTTACGCCTATGGATGAATGAGCTGCACAGTCCAAATGTTACAGTGATTTTGTTTTTGTGCCAGCATGATTGCAGTTGAGGGGAAGCTCCAGAAACTAGATCATGACTTGCAGATGGTATCAAATCTAGGAAAAAATAAGTGCATTCACTTTGGCAGGAAGAATCATGCAGCAGATTATTATTTAATTGAAAGGACTGTCCAAAAACATGCAGCGCAGACAGAGCTGGGTGTCCTTGTGCGTGCAACACAAAATGCTAACATGCAGGTGCAGTAATAAATAAGAAGGCAAATGGAATTTAAACCCTTAATACGAGAGAGCTGAAGTTTAGAAATGGGGAAGTCTTGTTGCAACTGTACAGCATGCTGGTGAAGCTGCACCTGGAGTAAAGTGTTTTGTTTTAGTGCCTGTATTTAAGAAAAGATTTGCTGACATTGGCAGCAATTCAAAAGAGATTCACAAGGCTGATTCCTGGAATGAAGGGGTTGATTTGAATGGGTAAGTAGGTTAGGTCTTTATTCAAATAAAAGCTGAAAGAACTATGGATGCTGGAAGTCAGGAACAAAATTAAAAATTGCTGGAAAAGCTCAGCAAGTCTGGCAGCATCTGTGGAGAGAAATCAGAGTTAATGCAGTTACTGAACCTGAAACGTTAACTCTGATTTCTGTCCATAGATGCTGCCAGACCTGCTGAGCTTTACCAGCAATTTCTGTTTTTGTTAGGTCTTTATTCCTTGCAATTTAGAAGACTGACGGGTCATCTTATTGAAATATACAAAATTCTGAGGGGAATGACGAGATGGACATTGAGAAGGTGTTTACACTTGTCAGGGAATCTTGAACTAGGGGACATACACTTAAAACTGAGATGCAAAATAATTTTTTTCTCTCTTGCGAACATTTGGATTTCTGTATGCCAGAGAATTATGAAAACTAGGTGACTAAACATCTTTAAAAAAGAGGTAGGTAGATTTTTGAAATATCAAGGAGATAAAGCTTATGAGGACCTGGCATGAAGGAAGAGTTGTGGCTGAGGGCAGATCAGCAATGATATCTTTGGTGTCATTAGGGCTGTACAACATGGAAGCAGACACTTCGGTTCAACTCGTCCATACCAACCAGATACCCTAAATTAATCTAGTCCCAATTGTCAGCATTTGGCCCATATCCCTCAAAACCCTTCCTATTCATGAATCTATGCAGATGCCTTTTAAATGTTGTCATTGTACCAGCCTCTACCACTTCCTCTGGTAGCTCATTTCATACATGCGACACCCTCTGCCTGAAAAAGTTGCCTCTTGGGTCCCATTTAAATCTTTCCCCTCTCACCTTAAACATATGCCCTCTAGTTTTGGATTCCCCTACCTTGGGGAAAAGACCTTGTCTACTTACCCTATGTATCCCCCTCAGTAGATTTTATAAACTACTGTAAGGCCACACCTCAGCCTCTGACACTGCAGGGAAAATAGTCCCAGCCTATTCAGCCTTTCTCTATAGCTCAATTCCTCCAACCCTGGCAACATCTTGTAAGTCTTTACTGAACGCTTTCAAGTTTAACAACATCATTCCTAAAGCAGGAAGACCAGAATTGAACACAGTAATCCAAAAATGGCCTAACAAATGTCCTGAACAGCCACAACATGACCTCCCAAGTCTGAGTATCAATGCACTGACCAATAAAGGCAAGCATACCAAACACCTTCTTCACTATCCCGTCTACCTGGGAATCCACTTTCGAGGATCTGTGAACCTGCACTCGAAGGTCTCTTTGTTTAGGACTTCACCATTAAGTATAAAAGTCCTGTCCTGATTTTCCATTCCAAAATTCAACACTTCACATTTATCTAAATTAAACTCGTTCTGCCACTCCTTGGGGCAGACTTGAGGGGATACAAGTCTTGACATGGCTCTGGATTCTTACTTTCTTCTGTTAAGGGTGCTAAGTCTCTTACTTGCTCAAGTTTTTTATCGTTTTGCATTTTTTCCAGTTCCTTTTTTCCAAAAGGTAGGAATGTGCCATTGAATATACATCTTTGCCTTGTAATTCTTCTCATGTGAATATCAACATGATGCTTAAGGTTCAGTAAATTTCCTTGGCCAAGAAATAGTCGCAAACAGTTTAATCCCAAGGAATGAGTGCTTTTGTCAGCAAACAAAAACCTATCACTATTGTGTTATCCACCACCACCATTCTGTGAAGCTGCTACAATATATATCTACACAGTGCAGAAAGTGCTCTTGAAATTTGCCTATTTGGCATTCTGTGCTGCCAAATTTGAAATGCAAGACTGATGTGTGTATCTCACCAAAACTTTCCATGCTAAATTAGTATATAGTGGCTTTAAATGAGCTGTTCAAATGTCCAAAAACTAAAACATGTGCATGATCACAAAAATACTTTGCACATCTTACTACTGTAAAGTGTCCAAGGTGATATTTACATAAATCCATTTTGATTGCACAAAATATCTGTTGTTAGTTCTCCCGCTCCTTGTTAAATGAGGAAAAAACTGTTTTCTTGAATGCAGCATTAAGATTATTCAGGCATTGTAAACTTTGGCTGAACTCTAGCATTGAAACAATAAGTGACTCCCTTTAATTCTCTTAGATATTTGAATTTAAATGCTTTTAACAACACTTGTGCAATTGGGCAAATTAAATGTCAATTACTTTTAGGACTCAGTTACAATACAGACTTAAGAACAAAAGCTTTCTTCTGAAATGATTTGGAGGTGCCGGTGTTGGACTGGGGTGTACAAAGTTAAAAATCACACAACACCAGGTATAGTCCAACAGGTTTAATTGGAAGCACACTAGCTTTCGGAGCGACGCTCCTTCATCAGGTGATTGTCTCAGGACCTTTTTAAATCCTTCTCCTTTCACCTTGAAAATATGCCCTCCAGTTTTGAACTCATCCAACCTAAGGAAAATACCTTTGCTTTTCACTCTATCTATGCCCCACAGAATTTTATAAATCTTTATAAGGTCACCCCAACGTCCTACTCCAGTGAAAAAGTCTTAGCCTATCTTTATACCTCAAACCTTTCAGTCCCGACAACATCCTGCTCAATCTTTTCTGAACTAACTCCAATTTAATAATATCCTATAGTAGTAAACATTACAGCAGATGACCATCTGGTTTGTATGTGGAATGAACTGCCAGAGGAAGTTTTAGGTGCAAGTACAGTTACAACATTTAAAATACATTCAGACAGGTACATGAATAGTAAAGGATAAGAGAGATATGGGCCAAATGCAGGCAAGTGGGGCTAGCTAGTTGAGTTTGGGAAACTTGGCCTGCTTGGACAAGTTGGACCGAAGAGTCTAGTTCTATGCTGCATGACTCTTTGAGATGTGTGTTGTAACAATAAAGGCTCCGTTTAAATGCAAATCAAATTTCTGAAAATTTAATCCTATTTTAGAAGGCTGCTTAGAAAGTGGAAGAAGTTGGCAATTGTTATTAGACCAAATACTAAACAGCGGTACAACATTCTCTGATCTCTCAGCAGTAAGATCAGCTAAATATCTAAAATTTAAAGCAGGTTGGTAGGATTGAAATCATGATAAGTGTGCAAATGCAAAAATATTCAACAATTACTTCCATGGCCAATTCGTTAGAGAAATCAACGGTGTCATACCATCCACAAGAAGCTGGTCAAGTATACTCACAGTCATTGATATTATTCAAATTGATGTTCTCGATGAAGGCTAGGTGGATTAACTATGGGAGATGTAGGGTTATGGAGATAGGGTTGGTATGGGTCTGAGTGGGATGCTCTTCGGAGTGTCAGTGTGGACTCAATGGGCCAAAAGGCCTGTTTCCACACTGTAGGGATTCTATCTGAATCAAGTTAAAGGGTTCAAAACAAAACAGATCTCCAGAAACTAATTATACTAATCCTAGACAATTAGTAGAAATAAGGGTCTAGATTTTTAAATCGTTATGAGAAAATGATTAATGACTCAGATGTTTCACTGAGTTTGAAGTACACTAATATAGTGCATTCTGGAAAACCACAGATTCATAAGTCTTACATTGTTAACATGTAAAATAATGGAATCAATTATCAGAAGAATTGTGAAGGATTATTTCTAAAATAATGTATTATTGAATGCTTATACTGTATGACCAACTTGTATTGATTCAGTTTTTTGATGATCTGGGATCTCAAATGGAATTAGCTAAATTTATTGAGCATGATATATCCAAACTTCTACCCCTTAGACAAAGTTTCCGACATACAGTCACTGTTTCAGATTAAATCGAGATGATGCTAGGTATGGATAAACAGTTGAAGGTAACAGAGTGGGAGAAGAATTGATGATAGAATCTGTATTGTTATTAATTTACATGAATATCTTGGATGCAGCAACTGGTTACATTTGTATATATGAGAGGAAGGAAAATAATAAGTAACCAATAGCATGCATAATTAATAAGGAGAAATCTCCAAAAGAATGAATAACAACAGAATAAATTTATTACAACTGCATAGGTACAAGACACTGATTTGCACAATACAGAAAAAATGGGATGTATGTAAAAAGATGTCATATTTGTATGGCACCTTTCATGACCTTATGAGTTCCCACAACACTTTTCAACAAATGAAATATTTTCTTGAAATTTGGTCACATTTTTTAAAGTGTACCAATGCTATTTACCTACATTGCATGAAGTTTAATGAGATGTGGAGACATTGTACTTAATGCATATAATTAGTGAGCATCTTTTCTGTTCACATTATCATCATCCATGCCTTTCTATTAGGATAATAGAAGATTCTCATTATCGATGATCATATCTTTTTCATTTTTAGAAACAAAATCAATTCTGTCTTCAACCCCTCAACTAAGACAATCATGCCAACAGTATAAACATTGATTTGATTGAAGTTGCAACCCCTCTCCTTTTCTTCCTACTCTAACCTTGATGAATATCTAGTAGCTTATGATGTTAAAATCCTTTCCTTGTTTAGGCTACTTCTCCTTCATTTTCACTTCATTACAGTTCCATGTGGCGATTTGTGCCTGCAGTTCATTTATTTACTATGTTGCATATATTTACACACACATACTCCAAATCCACGTATGGATACCTTGTATTTATTTATCTTGTGCACCCTGTTTCTCCTCTCAACAATTTATTCTTGGTGCCAAAAGTACTTCTAAATTAGTTTAAACCCTGCCCATAGCTTCCTCATGTTATGTCTACCCAAAGCACTAAAACTTCAATTAGAGTATTCACTTTTTGATAAGATGAGGTTTTCTGGTTGAGTGTAGCCATGGCTGTTTCACTTAAAATCAATATTTGCAAGCTGTCTTTTGACTGTTATTAGTTTGTGTGCCATATTATAAAACAATCATTTAACTTTATGACTGTAATGGAGGTAGACAGCATCTCCCTAGACTTTCTCAAAGAGGAAAGTAAACTAATATGTTTGCACTCACTTGTCCTGAGTAATGTCTATAAATTGATCTCAGAAACACTGTAACATTAAAAGAGATGGCAAGTGAGGGCTGGATTGCATCATTCCCCAGCTGACAGCCTTCATTTTCACTGTATGAGTATTTTTCAGTTCTTAATTTGTCAGAGAGATTGGCCATCACCTTGAATGTCTGCAGCTTTCAAAATAGTGGCAGGAGTGCTCAGTCACATAAAATCAACAGTACAAGAATCTTTGTGGCTATGGAATATAGCCAATCCTATCAATTCCCTTATGTCAAATAACCTAATACTTTTAACAGTTTTTAAAGACTTTTTTTTACTTAAGTGAAGAATGGGCATTGATATTGTGTAAACACAAGGGACAACTTGCAGCAGAAGCTCCTTCGGATTAAAGAAAGCCTGTTGTAACTTCTCATAACTCATAGAGAGCATTATTTTCTATAAAGTATCCTTGCATTTTTAATTTTTGGTAATTACAAAACCAATACTTTTAATATTTGATGCATTTATTCCAACAGTACATTCACTGTGCATTTCTTGTGATGTTACAGCTCTCAGTTGAATGATTTATTCTTATAGACATGGTTGTATTGAATCAATAACTGGTTAGGAAAAGAAGCTGGTTTCATTGGTTCACTTTTATAGAATCGACCTTGGAACCTCTTGAAACACATTTTAAAATCTAGGTGTCTATGTTAGAACAATTCATTTTGTTACCTAGTAATCAAACAGGAATTGTACTTGTATAGACCCGTACAACTTACTCTTCTTGTCAATTGTATCATTATTGAGGTGTAATTTGACTGTGTTACAACTAGTCCCTGCGTGAAATTTCCCATTTGATATGGTTTCTAACAGGATACCTTAAACCGTTGAGCTCCTGAATGAGGAGGCGTCAGCAGGCACCTTTTGGTTATTCACATGCCTACCCAGATTGGTTGTAACAAGATTAACTTTAGAAAGATCCCTTCCCCTGTGGATCCCTTTCTCCTATACCACATGTATTGGTCTTAAAAAGAGCCAATTTAACTAGCCTTTCATTAATGATCAAAAATGTGTTTTAAAATTACTAAATACAAGAAATAACAATACAGTACACAGATACACATTAAAATAAAGAGGCAAGTCCAAAAAGATAACCATTTGAAATAAAATATGAATCAGTCTTTGAGTTGTTAATGAAGAGCAAACTTTTGAAAGTTGAGCTGTTGTATGTGACTGATAATGTTGCCATTGGTAGTCAAATTGTCAGTTTTGTAATTTTTGGTTTTGTAGGTTCATTGAAACTCTTTTGAACTGACTTATTTAATGGCTATTCTCAGAGCTGTGACAAGCTTTCCCTCAAATTTTCTTTCTGATTGTGCAGGAGTCTGAGGTTCTTGCACGGCAATGACCTCTGGAACGGAAGTCAATGCCGTAATCAGTGTACTGACATTGATCACCATGTGTGGAATCTTGGAGCAACTTGTTGGTTGTGACCCAAGTATTCTAGACCATTCATTAGGACCTCAGGCCACAAACACACACAGGCAGAATTGAAGCTGACTTGTAACTTCTGTCCCACTGTATTCTTGAAAGAGGGAACGTACAAGGATATCTTTTGCTGGACTGTTGCCTTTTTCTTCAATTATTTTGTTCATAACCTAGAATACTCTCCATAAATTACAATTCCAGATTGTAATTTCAGATTTCTCGCCAGGCAATTCATTTTTTTTCAACTGCTTTGAACTTCTGTTGGTGTGTCCTTTTGTTTCCAAAAGAAACTTTGTAATTAAAGTTCAATTATGTTCATCGATGGTGTGTAATTATAACAATTGTTATGACTTGGTTTATATTGAAAAGAAAGATTCAGACAGGTGTAATATCTTAGTTTTCATGTGTGTTGTGTTATCACTGGAGGTGCAGTTTTACTCTTGTTGTTTCGCTTTAGGTGAAGTGATAGAATTTTTAAAACAAGTATTGTTTTCTGTAAAGAATCTCGTTATATATTTCTTATCTTCATGGTAACAACACATGTTAACTTTGTTTAGTCCTCTGATACATCATGCTATTTGATCAACTTCAAAAACAGCAACAATGACCACCTAATATTTCCTTTAGTATATGTAGCAGTAACAGTGGATGTAATCAAAAGCAGGAGTATTTGCTCATTGTATTCTGTCCAAATCATATTTTATTTTAATGTAAGCCTCTTATTTTAAGTTGGGTGTTGATATACATCACCATATGCCAATGTTTGTCTCATGCTGCTGCCAATGCTAGTTTGATTGAAATTTCTCTTTTTATATCATCCCATCATCTTTTTCCTTGGTTTTTCTTTTTGATTTTTATGTTTTAGTATGAATGCTTTGTTTTCAACCTTGAATGAGTAATACCATTCTCATCATTCAAGTTCTGAATCTCGGAACTAGCACATAAATGTAAACTGGCGTAGCAGTGCAGCACTGAGGATGCCATGTTTCAGAAGAAACATTAACCCAACTCCCCATCTGTCATGGTCCCTATTTGCCCTATCAGGTGGAAGTTAAAGATCTCACAGTTCAATTCAAAGGACAACAGAAGAGTTATTTGGCAAGCCTTTATCCCTCAACCAAAACTGTGTAGCAGATAATCTGGTAAATTATTTAATTGCTATATATGGGACCTGGCTGTGTACAAATAGGTTGCCACATTTCCTACATTGAAACATTGGCTTCACTTCAAAAATTAGTTCATTGGCTGGAAAGTGTTGAGACACCCTGAGGTGTGAAAGGCACATAAGAAACATTCTTACTCCCAATATCCTTTTCTTTGCTTCCAAATTTGAGATCTAAATATTAAAATTACTATTTCTATATCTTTTTGAATTCATTTATCTGGTTCTTAGCATTTTAAACAACTATTAAATACATTTTATTGTCTTAGAATGCAGAAGATTTCTTTGTATTGCCGCATTGCAAGTAATGTCTCTATTACCTGGACTTTGTATTTTGAAGATTTATTAATGGGATATGGGTATGATTAGAATCATTGTGAACATTGTGGCATAGACAGCCTCTCACAGGGCACCTCACACCTTCAATCCATTATCTGGGCCGCCATATTGTTAAAGTTCACTTGAGAATGTAACTTTAAGTTCTGGGATTTACAGATGAAAGAACTGAAACCAACATGCTCATTCTAAAAGATGAGAGACTTACCAAACAATCCAGCTCTTTTTTAATGTATAATTTCAGTTATGTCACACTAAACATTTGCTATAAATTTTGTGTCCTATGATCAAATACTTCACAACCACCTGATGAAGAAGCAGCACTCCAAAAGCTAGTGCTTCCAAATAAGCCTGTTGGACTATAACCTGGTGTTGTGTGATTTTTAGACTTGAATAAAATTCACTGTGGGCTCTGAACCCTGGTAAAACTGTGAGCCTACATGGGGACCTTTTGCAGATTAAGGGTACAACTTTGGTTCCAGTCTCTTAGGAAAAGCAGTTGATTCAGTTAACACTGACTTTAGTAAAACGTTTGGGCCCAAGATTGAGTGGGTGAAATTGTTTGAAACAGATTCAGCTCAATTGGCTCAACATTTTTCAATGAGTAATTGGCTACTGAGTGAAGTCCTAATTAAATACCTGGAAGTCTTTCAGGATAGTCTAGGGATTATCAGGGGAGACAAGGCCTCCCTGCATGTTCACTAGGAAACAATTCTATAATCATGCAAGGCCCACCCAGTGCCATTTGCTTTATGCGTAAAAGTGGAGGCAAAAATCAGACTCCTGGAAAGTGAAGGAATCATCAAACCAGTCCAATTTGCAGAATGGGCAACACCAGTCATAACAATTGTGAAGTTCAACTGTCGGTTCATCTTTGTGGTGATTTTAAACAAATGGCAAACTGCTTTTCGCAATCCCTTCCAGTGAGGATTTACACACAAAGCTGACCAGGGTGGTGGTGGGGAAGCGGGGTAGTGTGCTCTTCTTCACAAAGCTGGACTTGAGCCATGCTTACTTGCAATTGCAGTTAGTTGAGGATTTCATAAGTATGTGACAATTAATACCCATAAGAGGTTGTACCATAGTACAAGACTGCCATTTGGGATATCGTCAGCTTATACAATTTTTCAGTGGACAATGGAGAACATTTTACAAGGTCTACCCCAGCTCAGCATTTATCTAGACGATGTGCAAATGCTAATAAGGAGCATTTAGAGAACTTGTACAGTGTCCTTAGACTTTCTCCCAGACAGACATATGCCTTAATAGGGAATAAAATGTGTGTTTCAGGCACCTCAAATGACCTACTTGGGTTTCAGAGTTGACAAGACTGTTGTACCCATTGTAAAATCAAGTGAAGACACTCAAAGGTGCCTGGCTCCCACATCTGCATTGGAGCTTAGGTCTTTCCATGGGCTGGTGAATTATTACGGAAAGTTCATACTTAACCTGGCCACCATTCTGGCACCTTTGCATCAACACTTAATAAAAGGGCCAACCTTGGAAATAGTTGTGTAGTGAAGCCATAACCTTCAGGAAAGTGAAGGGACAGTCATTATCCCCTGAAGTATTGGCACACTATGATCCCAAACCAGTTCTGGTATTGACATGCAATGCCTCCCCATTCACTCTCAAGTGGCCCAGTGGAAAGGAGTGCCCAATAGAGTATGCATTGAGGACTTTGGCTAAAACCAAGCATAAATATCCAGATGAAGAAGGATAATTTGATGGTAATATCTGGAATCAAGAAGTTCCACCAAATCTTAACTGACCTAAGTTTGTAATAATAAGACCATAAGCACTTACTCGGTCTACTTAAAAAGGACAAGGCATTGCTGCCCATAGCTTCAGGCTGCATTAAGCTCTCCTACTAAGTCCGTATAATTACAAGTTGGAACACAGTCCAGGAGGTCATGTAGCAAGTGTGGATGGATTGAACCACCTCCTGATGGCAGTTAGACCACCCATAGTACTGCCACTGGAAGAGTCCATAATATTTTAAATTTTCTGGACACAATTCCAGTCACAGCTGACAATATCAGACAGAAAGATCTCGTCCTGGCAAAACTGAAACAGCTGGTGATAATGGGCAAAACCAAAGGACCATTGCAACCAGAATTGAAACCATTTTGAACCCTGAGAAACCAGATCACTGTCGAGTATGGCAAATTATTATGGGGAGCGAGAGTGATTGTCCTAAGCAAAGCTCGCCACCAGATACTGGCTACACTCCATCAGGGTCATACAATGGTTTCCAAAATGAAAATGTTGGCATGAGGTTATGTCTCGTGGCTGGGATTGGATGCAGGCATAGTTGCGATGGTGGGGCAATGACCAAAATGCCAATAACGACAAACACACTGCTAGGAGCTCCCCTACATTCATGGGAATGATTGGGTAAATTCCGGACATGTTGACTGTGCAGGCCCTTTCATGGGCTTGATGCTCTTAGTCATTATAGCCACCCACTCTAAGTGGCTGGATGGTTATAGAGTTCATTCATTAAATACAGGGATGACGATAGAAAACTGTGTACATCTTTTGCAATACATGGACACCTGCGAGTGTTGGTTCCAGATAATGGATCATTATTTATCAGCGGGGAGTTTGAGTATTTCATAAAGTCAAATGGCATCTGTATGAAGAACTCCATAGTATCCATTATCCAATGGTCTAACAGAAAGCGTAGTCCTAACTTTGAAGGCAGGCTTATGAAACAGCCTACAGCTTCACTAGATATCAAATTGTCCTGGCTCCTCTTTGATTATAGGGCCACTCCTCATGCAACTATCAGGATAGCTCCAGTAGAGTTGCTAATGGGGAATCTGATCTTCTTGGATCTGGAGAGCTAGAGGGTGAAATAGCATCAGGAACGCCAATGCCGGACACAAGACTCACTAAGCAAGCGAAACCGTTTACTTCAGGAGACAAAGTTTGGTGAGGGAACCAGGCATATGAGGTCATGTCCAGTAATGTATAAAATTTGGGTAGATGTGACAGCCCTGAACAAACGTATGCACCATATAAAAGCTGCAAATTCACAAACATGCAGGAGCAAAACTTGCCCGTCTCTTCGACTGCCTTTCTGATTTTTCCGGAACCTATGGGTTCTCCCTCTCCATCAAACGTTGAAGATACCTTGGAGTCTGAGATGGACATGGTGGATGTCGCTGCCTTGATGCTTTTGCCACCTGAAGAAGTGAATGAATTTCATCCCATATACTCCGAGCACAAGAGCCAAACTGCTGTGCATCACATGTCACCTATATCAGAGGCAGAATTTGCGGAACCTAACCTGGTACTAAAACACCCCTGGAGGAGCTACAATGAAAGAACTGGCTGATGTCCTCAGCCTCAGAAGGGGGAGAGTTGATGTGATTGTAACGAGGTCAGCCAGGTGGCCCTCAAAGAATGAGTACCTTGATTGGGGGTGTTAATCTGGTCCAGGGTCAAGAATGTCGTGCTGGAAAAGCGCAGCAGGTCAGGCAGCATCCGAGGAACAGGAAAATCGACATTTCGGGCAAAAGCCCTTCATCAGGAATGAGGCAGGGAGCCTCCGGGGTGGAGAGATAAATGGGAGGGGGGGTGGAGCTGGGAGGAAGGTAGCTAAAAGTGCAATAGGTGGATGGAGGTGGGGATGAAGGTGATAGGTGGGAGAGGAGGGTGAAACGGATAGGTGGGAAGGAAGATTGGCAGGTAGGACGGTTATGAGGATGGTGCTGAGCTGGAAGTTTGGAACTGGGGTAAGGTGGAGGAAGGGGAAAGGAGGAAACTGGTGAAGTCCACATTGATGCCCTGGGGTTGAAGAGTTCTGAGGCGGAAGATGAGGCATTCTTCCTCCAGGCGTCAGGTGGTGAGGGAGCGGGGTTGGAGGAGGCCCAGGATCTGAATGCCCTCGTAGAGTGGGAGGGAGAGTTGAAATATTTGGCCACGGGGCGGTGGGGTTGATTGGTGCAGGTGTCCCAGAGATGTTCCCTAAAGTGCTCTGCAAGAAGGCGTCCAGTCTCCCTGGTACAGTCAGGTAGCCCTGGCTGACATGTATAAACAGGAGATTCTGTTCACTCTGAAGAAATTGGATCAGTGTCAAGAACTTTCCACCTGTAAATGATGGGTGACTTGGTGACAGGATACAGGCCTCTGTGGAGTTATTTTGCTCATGATTTTGAAATCTACCAGATCTCCTCTCAGTCATCTTTTCTACAAGGAGAACAAGCCCAACTTTTAAAGTCTATCATCTTAACAGAAGTTTCCCATTCCTGGAACTATTCTTGTAAATTGCTTCTGTGCTCTTTCTAATGCATTCACATCTTTCCTATAATGTGATGCCCGCAACTGTATACAGTAGTCCAGTGGCTATCCACCAAATTCAACATCATCTCCTTGCTCTTTTACTCTATGCTCTTAATAAAGCAATGGACACTGTATGTTTTAGTTCTTTCCACTTGTCTTTCCACGTTCTGTGTGCTATATTCCCAGGTTTGTCTGCTTCTGTTCCAGTTTAATCTTGTACGCTCTGTTTCATATTGTCTTTCAGTACTCTTCCAACCAAAGTGCATCACCTCACACTTCCCTGCAGCAAACCTCATCTGACACCAATCCACCCATTCTACAAACTTGCCACTGATTTACTTCATTGTACATGTTCTTACATCTGACAATGTGAAAATTCCTTCCCTTATATTGTCTTGTTTAGTTTAGGAATGTTGCATTCAGCTTCAGCTCAAGTTCACTCATGTAAAACAGATTGTTATTTGTACCTGAGTCACTCACATGATCTTTATTTTAAAAATAGTGTAACCTATTTCAACTTTTCCAGAGGTTTGAAGTAATAGATTCATTAAAAACTACAGATGTCTGGTTGTTTACAGAGAAGTATCTCCAAGCTGAATTAATGGTTAAGGTGCATTCAGATATAAACGAGGAACCTGAACTCATTTGTAATTCATTTTTGACCATCTGTTCTTTTGTATAATGCATATGAATTGAAAGTATATCCCCCCCCTTTGTTTTCCTTCATGCAAAATGTATGTTGTTACACCACTGTGAGCTAACGAGAGGAATGAGGAGAATGCAATTTAAAATGACAGTTATGTTGTGTCACATTTATAAGAAAAAAGCTGTTTTTCAGAGTATCAGAGTGAGATAGATAATGGGCTTAATTTTACCAAAATCTAAGTGTCACTTTCAGCTGCTTTACTAGACGGTTTCCCTCCCTGAACCACAGCAAGTTAATTTATTCAATTTTTCACTCTTAAGTTTGCACAATGCCTCGATGGTACTGCTCTTGTGCAATCATATGCTCACCAGTGGGAGAAGTGCTTACAGCTCCAAGGCCTTCCTGATTCCCAATTGCTGATGGCATATTTAAAGCCCAGCTATGCATCAGGTCAAACATTGATGGCAGACTAGTTCTTTATTGTCAACATAATGGGATGGAAATGAGAAAGAAAAGCTTCAGAAGATACACAGATAACCCAGGTAACACTTCATTTTAAAGAGAATAACACATTTGTAAATATATTGGCACTTTAAATCAACATCTGTCTGATCGGCCGTGTACTCGGCAGCGTCTTCCGCCAGGATCAACTGGGCCAAATTTTCCGGACTACTGGTCGGTCCGTGGCGGGTGGACTCTCTGCCGGTGGAGTTACAGGGGTTCAGCTGGAGTACCACCCATCTCCTCTACCTGGGGGTCTACCTCAGCCTGGCTAAGGAATCCTGGCCGGCCAACTGGCAGGAGCTGGAGGCCAAAGTCTCGGCTCGCCTAGGCCGCTGGACAGGACTGCTCCGAGTACTATCTTACAGGAGTCGAGTGCTGGTCATAAACCAGCTGGTGGCTGCCATGCTGTGGTACCGGCTTGTTACTTTGGTCCCTCCTCCTGGTTTTGTCGCTGACATCCAGAGAATGTTGGTCGACTTCTTCTGGGACAAAAAAGATGCACTGGGTCGCTGCGCAGGTTCTGAGTCTCCCTATTGAGGAGGGCGGTCAGTCGCTGGTGTGCGTCCGCACCCAGGTAGCGACGTTCCACCTTCAGACCTGGCAGCGATACCTTCACGTCGAGCCTCCTCCTAGGTGGTGCGCCCTGGCGACATATTTTTTCCGCCAGGTGCGGAACCTCAACTACGACACGCAGCTCCTGTTCGTCGACCGTGACGGTTTGGAGGTCACCCTCAAGACACTGTCTGTCTTTTACCAGGACCTGATCACTGTCTGGAACATGGTTGAATCGCGTCGCGTCTACCCTCCGGCAGGAGTAGCGGCTGTTGTCAGGGAACCATTGCTCAGGAATCCGCACCTCCGTACTCGCGGGTTCGAGTGGCTGTTGGAGGGGAGGGCCGTGGCGGCGAGGGCGACCAGGGTCGGGGACGTGCTGGGTGCCGGGGGCCTGGGCTGGACGCTACTGCGGGACATAGCGAGCAGGGCCGCGGTAGACGTCCGGTACGTAGCCACCGTCATCCAACGTCTTAAAACGGCGTTACTCGGACCCGACGTAGTGCACCGGTCGGAGGATGCTCAGGTGTGCGGTGCAATCCCATCCGCGCTCACCCCAGCCCGGACAGAATTTCACATTGGCCCCAAGGTCCCGTACTTCCCGCGGGAGCCTGTGCCCCACAACCTGAGCCATTTCCGGAATTTTACTTTTGTCCCTTTTAAGGACATAAAAAGGAGGGCCCTGTATAGACTGCGGCTGCACACCGTCCATCTCTTCTCCCTCATCTACCGTCCGGACACGCCTTGGCGTGCCCATTTGCTACTGGGCGGTGGGGATCCCCAGTGGAGGGCTCTCTACGTGGGAGTCCTCCCCCTTTCTCTCGGGGATCTGGGGTGGAGGGTGCTGCACGCAGCAGTCCCCTGCAACCGCAGGTTGCGGTGGTTCATGGACTCCCAGCCCAACTGCTTGTTCTATGGCGTTGTGGAGTCCGTGGACCATGTGTATATTGGGTGTGGGCGTTTGCACTCCCTTTTTGATTTTCTTAAAAACCTCCTCCTCTGCTTCTGGTTGCACTTCAGTCCCACGCTCCTGATCTTCAGGCACCCGGTACGGAGGACGGAGGGCAGGTCTGAAGACCTCCTCATGGGTCTGCTCCTGGGCCAGGCCAAACTGGCCATCAGCAGGTCCAGGCAGCGGGCCGTGGAGGGGGTCGTTAGGGCCGAGTGCCTGCCCGTCTTCCGGGGTTACGTTAGAGCCCAGGTGTCCTTGGAGAAGGAGCATGCGGTGTCCACCAACACCCTAGAGTTGTTCAGGGAGAGGTGGGCGCCGCAGGGAGTGGAGTGCATCATTTCCCCATCCAACTCTATTTTGATTTAGTCCCTACCCTCCTCTTCACTGTTTGATCACACAGCATTGCCCTTTGATGTGAAGGGCAGTGCTTGTTACTGGCCACTCGGGTGTTTTCCAATCTTCCTGGTGGTGGAAATTGAATAAAGATTTGTGCACTTTGTGTCTTTCACTGTGTCTCACACCTGCACACACACACACACCATGGATGCTGGGGAAAAAAATAAAGACTACTGCGGTTCGGTGGTAGTTTGGGAAAAAAAAATAAACAGAGGATGACCTCTACCACAGAAAAAAAAAGTGGAGCATCAGACATTCTGATACTTCGGGTGCTGATTCTAAGGGAGCTGGTTGAGTGTCAAGGACTTATCTATTTGGGGCTGTAAATAGATGTGAGTTATTTCAGATGTTGCAGCTCCAACAATACTCAAAATGATTGACACCATCCAGGACAACACAGCCCACTAGATTGGTAACACATCCACAAGCATCGGCTCCCTCCAACACAGATGCTCAGTAGTAGCATTATTTATGATCTGCAAGATGTATTGCAGAAATTTCCCAAAAGTCTTTCAACAACATCTTCCAAAGTCATGAGTACTTCAACATAGAAGGACAGGGCAGCAGATACATGGGATGTGTAGAAAAGGTTAAATTTGGTGAAGTAGATGGGAAGTTCTGAATTTTAATTCATGCTATAATTATCTTCCTCCTTGGATTGCAGTGGAAGGGAGAGATGGAGCAGCGATATCTGCAGATGGAAGAGGACAAGCCACTTACAGGTGGAAGACAGGTCTCAGTATGTGGCCTGAGACATCTGAAGTCTTCTCAAAACAGTTTTCTTGCCTATACCCCAGCAGTGTGTATATTAAGACCATAAGACCATAAGACATAGAAGTGGAAGTAAGGCCATTCAGCCCATCGAGTCCACTCCGCCATTTAATCATGGCTGATGGGCATTTCAACTCGACTTACCCGCATTCTCCCCGTAGCCCTTAATTCCTTGTGACATCAAGAATTTATCAATCTCTGCCTTGAAGACATTTAGCGTCCCGGCCTCCACTGCACTCCGCGGCAATGAATTCCACAGGCCCACCACTCTCTGGCTGAAGAAATGTCTCCGCATTTCTGTTCTGAATTGACCCTCTCTAATTCTAAGGCTGTGCCCACGGGTCCTAGTCTCCTCACCTAACGGAAACAATTTCTTAGTGTCCACCCTTTCCAAGCCATGTATTATCTTGTAAGTTTCTATTAGATCTCCCTTTAACCTTCTAAACTCCAATGAGTACAATCCCAGGATCCTCAGCCGTTCCTTATATGTTAGACCTACCATTCCAGGGATCATCCGTGTGAATCTCCGATGGACACACTCCAGTGCCAGTATGTCCCTCCTGAGGTGTGGGGCCCAAAACTGGACACAGTACTCCAAATAGGGCCTCACCAGAGCTTTATAAAGTCTCAGTAGCACATCGCTGCTTTTATATTCCAACCCTCTTGAGATAAATGACAACATTGCATTCGCTTTCTTAATCACGGATTCAACCTGCATGTTTACCTTTAGAAAATCCTCGACTAGCACTCCCAGATCCCTTTGTACTTTGGCTTTATGAATTTTCTCACTGTTTAGAAAGTAATCCATGCTTGTATTCTTTTTTCCAAAGTCCAAGACCTCACATTTGTTCACATTGAACTTCATCAGCTATTTCCTGGACCACTCTCCCAAGCTGTCTAGATCCTTCTGCAGCCTCCCCGCCTCCTCAGTACTACCTGCCTGTCCGCCTATCTTCGTATCATCGGCAAACTTTGCTAGAATGCCCCCAGTCCCTTCATCCAGATCATTAATATATAACGTGAACAGCTGCGGCCCCAATACTGAACCCTGTGGGACACCGCTTGTCACCGGCTGCCATTCCAAAAAAGCACCTCTTATCCCAACTCTCTGCCTTCTGTCAGACAGCCAATCCTCAATCCATGCCAGAAGCTCACCTCGAACACCATGGGCCCTCTTCTGACTCATCAGCCTCCCGTGTGGCACCTTATCAAAGGCCTTTTGATAGACCACATCCACTGGGTTTCCCTGGTCTAACCTACTTGTCACCTCTTCAAAGAATTTTAACAGGTTTGTCAGGCACGACCTCCCCTTACTAAATCCATGTTGACTTGTTCTAATCTGACACTGCTCTTCCAAGAATTTAGAAACCTCATCCTTAACGATGGTTTCTAGAATTTTGCCAACAACCGAGGTTAGGCTAATTGGCCTATGAATTTCCATCTTTTGTCTTGATCCTTTCTTGAACAATGGGGTTACAACAGCGGTCTTCCAATCATCCGGGACTTTCCCTGACTCCAGTGACTATTGAAACATCTCAACCAATGTCTCCGCTATTTCCTCAGCCACCTCCCTCGGAATTCTAGGATGTAGCCCATCGGGGTCAGGAGATTTGTCAATTTTAAGACCTTTTAGCTTTTCTAGCACTATCTCTTTTGTAATGGCAACCATATTCAACTCAGCCCCTTGACTCCCTTTAATTGTTGGGATATTACTCATGTCTTCCACTGTGAAGACTGATTAGGTTCTCCAGCTATTTCCTTATCTCCCATCACTAGCCTTCCAGCATCAGTTTGAAGTGGCCCAATGTCTACTTTTGCCTGTCGTTTGTTTCTTATGTATTGAAATAAACTTTTACTATCATTTCTAATATTACTGGCGAGCCTACCTTCATATTTGATCCTCTCCTTCCTTATTTCTCTCTTTGTCATCCTCTGTTTGTTTTTGTAGTCTTCCCAATCTTCTGATTTCCCAGTGCTCTTGGCCACTTTATAGGCTCTCTCTTTCTCTTTGATACATTTCCTGACTTCCTTTGTCAGCCATGGCTGTCTAATCCCTCCCCGGATAATCTTTCTTTTCTTGGGGATGAACCTCTGTACCGTGTCCTCAATTATACCCACAAACTCCTGCCATTTTTGCTCTACTGTCTTCCCTGCTAGGCTCTGCTTCCAGTCGATTTTCATCAGTTCCTCTCTCATGCCCTCGTAATTACCTTTGTTTAACCGTAACACCATTACATCCAATTTTGCCTTCTCTCTTTCAAACTGCAGACTGAACTCTATCATTATTATGATCACTGCTTCCTAAGTGTTCCCTTATTTTAAGATCTTTTATAAAGTCTGGTTCATTACATAGCACTAGGTCCAAAATAGCCTGCTCCCTTGTAGGCTCCATGATAAGCTGTTCCAAAAAGCCATCCTGTAAGCATTCCAAGAATTCCCTTTCTTTGGATCCACTGGCAACATTATTTACCCAGTCCACCTGCATAATGAAGTCCCCCATGATCACCATGACCTTGCCTTTCTGACATGCCTTTTCTATTTCCCGGTACATGTTGCGCCTCTGCTCCTGACCACTGTTAGGAGGTCTGTACATAACTCCCATTATGGTTTTTTTGCCTTTGTGGTTCCTCAATTCCACCCACACAGACTCCACATCATCCGACCCTATGTCATTCATTGCCATAGATTTAATTTTGTTCTTAACTAACAAGGCCACCCCACCCCCTCTGCCCACCTCCCTGTCTTTTCGATAAGTTGTAAATCCTTGGATGTTTAACTGCCAGTCCTGAACCCCCTGCAACCATGTCTCTGTGATGCCTACTACAGTGGGCGGCATGGTGGCGCAGTGGTTAGCACTGCTGCCTCACAGCGCCAGAGACCCGGGTTCAATTCCCGCCTCAGGCGACTGACTGTGTGGAGTTTGCACGTTCTCCCCGTGTCTGCGTGGGTTTCCTCCGGGTGCTCCGGTTTCCTCCCACAGTCCAAAGATGTGCAGGTCAGGTGAATTGGCCATGCTAAGTTGCCCGTAGTGTTAGGTAAGGGGTAGATGTAGATGTAGGGGTGGGTTGTGCTTCGGCGGGGCGGTGTGGACTTGTTGGGCCGAAGGGCCTGTTTCCACACTGTAAGTAATCTAATCTAATCTAATCTAATCATAATCATTCACGATGATCTGTGCCATTAGTTCATCTGCTTTGTTACGAATGCTACGAGCATTCAGGTAAGGTGCCTTAATGCTAACATTCTTATCATGAGAGATATTGGAAGTCATAAGATGTCCTAAGTTATCCTTTGTTTTTGTTGCATTCCTAATCTGCCTCAAGGTTAAATCCACCTGCATACATACTATCCTCCTGCTTATCTTTCCATTTAACTCCATACTCCCTGTCGCTTTCACTTTCCCTTCTCCCCAACTCAGAAGTTTAAAGTCCTACTGACCACCCTATTTATCCTCTTCGCTAGAACATTGGTACCTGATCGGTTCAGGTGGAAACCGTCCCAACGGTACAGATCCCCCAGGTTCTAAAACTGATGCCAATACCCCATGAAATGGAATCCCTCTTTCCCACACCAATCCCTTAGCCATGTGTTTACTTCCCTAATTTTCTTATCCCTATGCCAATTGGTACGTGGCTCAGGCCGTAATCCAGAGATTATGACCCTTGAGGACCTGTACTTCAATTTCCTTCCTTGTACTTTATAATCCCCAAACAGGTCCTCCACCTTAGCTTTGCCTATGTTGTTAGTCCCAACGTGGACCACAACAACTGGATCCTCCCCCTCCCACTCCAATATCCTTTCAAGCCGGTCGGAGATGTCCCGCACCCTGGCACCGGGCAGGCAACACACCATGCGAAACTCCCAATCTGGCTTGCATAGGATACTATTTGTCCCCCTAATTATAGAATCCCCTATAACAACTACTTGTCTTTTTGCTCCCCCCTCTTGAATGGCCTTCTGCACCATGGTGCCATGGTCAGCTGGCTCATCCTGTCCAGAGCCCTTTTCCTCAACCGTATAGGGAGCAAGAATCTCATACCTGTTGGACAAGGTCAAGGGCTGAGGCTCCTGCACTTCTGAACTCAGGTTCCCCCTACCTGCCTCACTTACAGTCACACTCTGATGTCTCTGATCACTAACTGAATGTGAATTAATTAATCTCCCAGGTGTGACTGCCTCCTGAAACAAAGCATCCAGGTAACTCTCCCCCTCCCGGATGTGCCGCAGTGTTTGAAGCTCAGATTCCAGATCATCAACTCTGAACCGGAGTTCTTCCAGCAACCAACACTTGCTGCAGATGTGGTCACTGCCGTTCACAATGGGATCAGCCAGCTCCCACATCATACAGCTACAGCACATCACCTGCCCAGCCATCTCTGCTTAGTTAATTACTTTATTACTTTGTATAGGTTTGATTTAAAATACTTTCTGATACCTCTCTGCTATAGTCTTTTTCTAAAAAACAATTAATAGATAAACCATAAAAATTAATTTTTAACCATTCACCGATAAAGAAATAGAAAATCCTTACCTTAACAAACCAGAGTCCTATTTTTGGTTAGAGGAGGGTGGAGGGGGTGGAAGACACAACACGTGTAGTGTCTCGGGTTCAGCCACTGCCCAGATATACTATCGGCAATCCCCTGGTCGTCACTCCCGCTCTTCCGACTTATAAATTAGGTTAGAGGAGGGGGGTGGGTGGGAGACACTACAGTAGTATAGTCTCAGGTTTAGCCGCCTTGCTGATATATATAGTCACTGCTTTCCTTCCTGGTTGCCCCTCCGGTCCACGTCACTTCCTCCGCTGCTCCCGCGCCTTCTCCGCTGCTGTTCGCACTTAAAATGGCCGTTGGCGTCGAAGGGTGAGTATTTATACTCACTGCTTACCTTCCTGGCTACCCCTCTGGTCCCCGTCACTTCCTCCGCTGCTCCAGCTCCTTCTGTGAAAGAGAAAAACACCACTGCCCGCTACCGGTAAGTAATTTTAATAAAAACTGCCTTACCTTATCTGCAGTCTTCCTAGTTCGTCCTACCTCCGCTGCTGCTCGCACTTAAAATATTAAACTGGGGTCCAGGACTGAAGAATGTTGCATGTGACACTGAAAAGGATCAGTGTATTTTAATAGATCACATGGTTAAAATATGTTGAAAATATTAGGAAAGAAAAAAAGCTGGGTTTCAAGCTATATTTCCCAGTAACTGCCAGTAATATACATTTCATTTTGTCTGAAAATTAATCACAAAGAGTTGTGAATCCTAATTGAACAGATTTAAGGTTGAGGTGGATTTTTATTTTGAATGGAGGAGGAGACGACTGCTCCTATATGATCCACTCCTATCTGTTCCTTATGCTCTTGCTAGCTAGTTTATGCATACTGTTGGTGATTTTATGTATGTGGAAGTAGATGAAAGAGCAAACTAACCACTGTTTTCAAGATTTGAGATCTTGGCTACCTTATTCTACTTTCTGTTAAGTTCTGTTTTAACCCCTTTCAGAAAATAAATAACTAATTGAAATTCATCAAAAGTTTCCTAATACATCCAAATATCAATATTTAGTAGTAAGGGATATGTTTTTTTTGTGTGAAGTTCTCTTTTCATTAGTAACTATCTTGTCAATTTTTCCTGTTCCACTGGTCTACCTTTAGATATGCTGTGGAAAAAAAACCCTGCAAATATCTGAATGAAAAGTGTCTTTGAATTGTCTTGCAACAACTGTCAAATTACAAAGTACTGTGCAGGAAATTAATAATGTTTGACAGATTCCTGAGCATTGCATTTGTTTATAAATGGAAATGTATTTTATTTCAAATCACTTTTTTTTGGCAAATTATTTAATATGATTAACCCAATTGTGATATACCACATTGGATTCAATTTGTGTGAAAGAAACTTGTGCAAATATTTACTGAAAATGCCAAAGTTTATTGATTGGAATTTCCAGTAGCCATGGGCACTTAGTGCATATTTGATAAAGTGGTTCAGAAACCCTGTTCTTTGAATGGAAAACTGACAAAAAATATTTATGAAGTTACTTGAATGTATTTTTGCAGTGAGGATTTATTTTCAAAACAGTGTGAGTATCAAGTCACTAGCATTATTTCAGTGCATTATACAAAGTGAATTACTTTATGGATATTTTTCAGATTCTTAAGTTTCAGGTAATATTCAAATAAATACATTCGGCGATCTGGAACAACAAAGGGCAATACACTTTATTTTAATCACAGTAATGGAAATTCCTAGATTCTCTTATTTCAGAGAGAAACTCTTCCCATTGATTATCCTTTTATCTTCTCAGAGAAATGGATTTATTGATTTTTTTTTGCCAACATTACTTGTCGCCAACAAAGAAAATGTTCGCACAATGATGCAACACTAAATTAAGCGTTTTTTGTTCTAAATATTAGCCTGAATATTTTCATCCAATGTATTGCAGCACATGATTACAGTACCATCATTTGTTTTTAGATAAGCTGAGTAAATCTTAAAGTAGCAATTCTTTTGTTGCTCTTCTCTGATCATCTTTCAAGCGGTAGTGAGCTGTTGCCTTCAAATGATACAATCTGTCTTGATTAAGTACATTGACAGTTCTGTTAAGAAGAGAGTTCCAAGATCTTGACATAGCAGTGAAGGAATGTCAATACTGTTGCAATTCAGCATGGTTCAGGGCTTGGAGGTGAGTGTGGTGTACCCACGCATTTGCTGCACTTCTGTAACTGTTAGAGATCGAGGGATTGAAAGATGATATCGAAGGAACCTTGTTGAGTTGCTGCAGTCAATCTTTGTAAATGTCATGCTCTTTTGCCACTTTGGTATTAGTGGAGAGAATGAAATTTGAAGTTGTTATTGGACAGAGCTGCTTTGCCCTAGACTATATAGAGCTTCTTTAATGTTGGAGATGCACTCACCCAACCAAGTTGAAATCATCTCATCACTCTCCTGAAGTATATTCAGTCGTCCTATAGAATCATTAGGTTTTGGGGGGTCAAGAGATGAGTTATTCATGTTGAAGTTCTCAACCTTTGAAGTGCTCTTGCATCCACAATATTTATATGGCTAGTTTAGTTAAGTTTCTTGCTATTCTAAATAGCATTTGCTTTTCTGATTTGCATTTCTCCCATTTTGTTCCTTTTCATTTGTAGACATGGCGACCTTTAGATTTGGACAACATATCATCAAATCCTCTGTAATCTTTCTCCAAACTGAACTATCCTTTGCACTAGTGAATAGGAAGCCAGTGGTTCCTGGACGTATCCTTTTTAAAGCAGAGCTTTAACCTCTTGGTCTTCATAGTGGAAGGTTGATCATCAGTCAGTGGTGAATCCTAGACCAGGTGAGCTTTTGCTTTAAATGCCTTAATTATATAAAGAAAGCAATACTTCATTTGTATGTCATTGAAATGTTATATATCCTTGTAATGTATTAGAATCTTTGGACTTATTGCCTAGCAGCATCTCCCAGGGATAAGTCACAGCACAATTAAGTAGAATGAAAAATGAAATAAATTTAAAGAATATATTCTTTATGACTTCGGTATCCAAGAAAATATGATTATTTTCTGTTCTGATCAAGCTATCTAAATGGGATTAGCAAGATGTGTCAATCATTCTCCAAAGCAATATTATTAAAAGTCTAATTTCAATATATTTTGTATTTTAGGTGTTCCCAATTTCCTGTCTGTGTAAAGTCACTTTATTGAATGATTATGATCAAAGCCTACTTCTGTCATTTGTCGACTGAAGTATCTCACTTCTCTTACTTTAGTATGAACAATGTCTAAGCGTTAGTTCTGATACAATTGTTGATTTAGTGATTAAATGCCAGTGGTTCTCAAGTGTTATGATAATTTCTTTTATTCCACTTATGGTTTATGCTGCCATAAAGCAAAACAGATCTATTTACAATTTGCTGCAGTAAATCTTTGAAACATGTGAGGTATATGTTGAAAGAAAATCCTGCTGCTGACCTTAATTCATGTTTTTACACTCTTAAAATGTTCTTTTATCTGCATCTATACTCGGTAGTAGATACCTTGATACTGTATTTGATGTTAGTGCAGTTTGACTCACAACTTTGCTTCCTTACAGTAGGCAATATTTTGGCTAACCATGAAGGTTTAACAGTTGCAAGTACTCTATAAGTCGAGTTAAAGATTGGTTGAAGTTGTGAGCACTATAGTCACCCAAACGTTAACAATATAATTTCTGATGTGAAGGAATTAATTACTGTGTTCAGACATTACACTAAACTGTTGCAGAGTCAACATTGGAACCTTTACAGGAAGTTGACAAACAACATCTTGGATGGAGATGTTCGTCAAAGCTCAGTAGATTACAGTACATTCAGAAGTTTTGATGAATCCTATCATTATGGATAACCTGATTTCCTATGTCCAAGCTCATAGTGAATTGAAGATCTGATAATTTTATCAGAAGTATTGTACTACGAAATTTAATTCTTTGGAGCAATTAGAAGTCAAGTAGAATTACTTTTCTACTTGTTGCTATCTGCTTCCTTCCCACTTTCACTCTTTTGTCACTGGATAAAGTGATACCAATACTTCCAGTGAAAATGGAGAGAGGTTAAAGATATGGGCATTAATGTCACTTAAAAGTTATTCAATTTTTCAGAAAGAAAGGAATTAATACTGTCTCAGAAATGATGCCACAATCAAATGGGATTAAATTTACATAGGATATCTAGTCAGCATGGACGAGTTGGACCGAAGGATCTGTTTCCATGCTATATATTACTATGACTGTATGTTGCACAACCGAGAGTGTGGTTCTGGAAAAGCACAGCAGGTCAGGCAGCATCTGAGGAGCAGGAGAATTGGGCAAGAGCCCTTCATCAGGAATGAGGTTTGTGGGCCGGTGGAGGGGGTGTTGAGAGATAAATGAGAGGGGGGTGGGGCTAGGAGTAAGATAGCTGAGAGTACAATATATAGATGGAGGTAGGGATAATAGGTAGGAAGGAAGATGGACCGGTCATGAGGCTGGTGCTGAGTTGCGAGTTTGGATCTGAGGGGAAATGAGGAAACTGGTGAAAGTTATGAGGAAACTTATGTTGCACAGTCAACACTAGAATCTTTTCAAGGTATTGGCAAACAAAATCTGTGTAAAGTCACTTTATTGAATGATTATGATCAAAGCCTACTTCTGTCATTTGTCGACTGAAGTATCTCACTTCTCTTACTTTAGTATGAACAATGTCTAAGCTTTAGTTATGATACAATTGTTGATCTTAGTGATTAAATGCCAGTGGTTCTCAAGTGTTATGATAATTTCTTTTATTCCACTTATGGTTTATGCTGCCATAAAGCAAAACAGATCTATTTACAATTTGTTGCAGTAAATTTGCTGCAGTTTGGAGTTTGTGATCACAGTTACCGAATATAGGCAGTTGAGCATTTGTAGGCAATTTTCAGTTAGTTTAATTGAGTGTATTAAGAAGTAGCAGTTTAGGTGCCGTGCATTATTTAATTGGAATAAGAAAAGAAATACAAGGCTGGTCACAAATAAGAAGGCTTTACTAATCTGCAAACTTTTCTGTAGAATGGAGAATCAGAGGCATTGGGCCCCTCCTATTTGGAGTGATGAAATCCCACCAAGTCTTTGGTAGTAACAATCTTTGATCTCCACTTGAATCTCTGGTCTTCTCCCAAAAGGGTGATGGCCTGTTCTCTTGGATTTTCTCTCTATCACTCTCTTCTATCCCCATTGATATATCTTATTTTGGGGGTTGCAAGTCTATGGTGTACCAGTCATCTGTCTGAACCATTTCAGCCAGTTATTCATAATGCCAGAATGACTGTCACCCCTTTGCCACCTTCATTATATTAACAAAATATTTCTTACAAAAAAATGAGCATTTTCAATATTCTAGGAGAAAGTGAGTACTGCAGGTGCTGGAGATCAGAGCTTAAAAACGTGTTTCTGGAAAAGCGCAGCAGGTCAGGCAGCATCCAAGGAGCAAGAGAATCGACGTTTTGGGCATAAGCCCTTCTTCAGGAATTCGACGTTTCTGGCATAAGCCCTTCTTCAGGAATTTCGACATTTCAGGCATAAGCCCTTCTTCAGGAATTTCCAATATTCCCCAATGTTTGCTCTCTATCTAGCTCCATCCATCTGAGAAAGGATATCATCCACAATGATCCACGTATTTCAGTTGGGCCATTAGAATGTCCTTCCTGTACCATTCTTTCTAAGAACAAAGTCTAAAGTCTTCTTGTTTTCCCAAACAATACACTGCAACCATATATGCTATTATCAGATAAACTGTTCGCAGTCGTTCAATGCTGCCCTGTGACCTCAGCAATTCTTGTTATTCTTATTTCTTTTAATTTTGTTTTCAAGTGCTAGAAATTGGTTTATATTTGTAGAAGGTGAGTTCCTAATGTATTGCTGCACAGAAAATATTAAATATGAAACAGTGCACGAATTTAGTTTTCACACACCTTGTACGCTATCCAACATGCACAGCAACTGCACTTTTGGAGGTGACTGGAATTGAAGTACACATTAGATGATACTGTCCTTCACTTGCTGGAGAAATCTCTATTTATACTGGGAGAGGTTTATTTAGTTTATTTCATAGAAAATGTATTCATGGAAATTTTAAATAGATCATCTATAGAGTTTGATGTGGTGCACTGCTTATAAAGACTATGTTCAGAAACTGGACTCCAGTTGGTTGGCTGACATATTGCAACTCATTGTCTTCTTGTTTGTTTTCAATTTTGCTTGTAACCTTTAGAGTACTTGTGTTCAGTAGATAAATAGTCACCTATTATGTACTCTATGATTTATGTTTCCATTGCTTTAGTAAGGAAAATCAGACACAATGTTCAATGGGTGGCTGATTCAATGCCACTTATTTTACACCTGCACTAAAGTTGAAAGTTCTGCCCCATCTGTGTTCCTTCTATGTAGACAATTTCACTGAAAAATATCATCACGTAGTGCAATTTAGCACTTCTGCCATGGATTGCATTAAAGTGTAATATTACATTTTTTAAAACAAAGTTGTTGCATGACACCCTGGGTGCTTCCCATGGGAGATTGCAAGGGCATCTCAGAAACAAAAGTTCTTACTCCTCTTTTCCAACCATACTTCCTTCTAATCACTTTGTGTGTCTCACTTTGTGTGTTTTCCTGCAGCTTACTCTCTAAATCTTTTGATACATTTATCTATATAAAGATTACAACTCTGAGGATCAATCTAAATCTTTGTCAATAGCTAAAGAATATAGTATTCATATTTTATTAATATTAATGAATCTTCAAAGGTTTTCCAATAGCCTTTGGCATCTTTTTTTGAATCACATCTTTACTCTGAATATTCCAATAATCTTGATTCAAACAGAATTGTTTCTTTTATATAAGGGAAGAAAGTTAGTGAAATTTCCCAGATTTTGAATATCAGAACTTCAAAGGGATTGTTCGCTAAATTCAAAATGGGAAATGCAAATTAAAAATAGTTTGAGAGATTCCCTGATATGTCTGCAATCAGGCACTGCATTAACAAATGTTGTATTCTTTATGCTGGGATAGGTACCGTAAAAATTCTGGTATCTGGCCAGCATTGTACATATCAATATCAATACAACCATTATGGTCTGTGTCATGTGCAGTAAAAAATATGGTAGGTGTGAAGATGCTGCTGCATTTGGTAAGCTGTTCGAAACTGATATCCTGCAAGGACATCAATAAAAGTGTGGTTTAGAGTGTGTTTTGCTTCCGAATTGATGTTTGTAGCAAACACTGAAGCCATCTTAAAACTGTGAATGAGAAGTAATTATAATAGATTTATGTGGTTAAGTTATTATCCGAAGTTAATGGTAAAATCTCCTACTTTGCTTGACATGTGGTATGATTTAATTTTAACCTGGCATTACGGATGTTGGTGGGTCTTGGATGAAGTTGGTTTGTAGCCAAAAAATCTTGGAAGAATTTTGAGTCTCGACTGTTGGTCAGATCACCTTTGTATTTAAGTTACTGCCATTTATTTAGACTGTTAAACTTAGCACAATGTTCTACACTGAATCATTTCTTTCCAGAGCCTACTGTCATGAGCTTTTAAGCCAGAGAATCATAGAATCCATACAGTGCAGAAAGAGGCCATTTGGCTCATCGAGTCTGCACCGACCCGCTGAAAAGCATCCGACCCAGATATGGGTACATTCTGTACACTGAACATGGGATATTGATTGAATGGATTGCTCTGTGTTGGATAAAATCGTAAGCCGAGATCTTCTTTTGGCGATGATTTAAACATCCCACTTGCTACATAATGCTGGAGCCTGAGGACTGTTGACCGTGAATTGGACACCGATCAATTTATTCATTAAAAACACTTTACCAAGCGCATTTGTTGGTGAGGCAAACAAAGAGGCATGGACGTCAGTTTGTAGTTCAACTTGAATTTCATAACAAAATATTCCTTACAAAAAAAGAGCATCTTCCGCATTCCCCAATACTTACTGGCTATCCAGCTCTATCCATCTCAGAAGGATATTATCCACAATGATCTACGTAATCGGGTTGGGCCATTACAATCTCCTTCGTCTCTGATATACGGCTGGCTCTCTTCCACATTTCACTGTTGCTCTGCCGGGGCTGTCTGAAGTACATGGCCTCAGGCACTGGCAGGAACTCTGATTCAAATTTCTCCAATGCATAAACTTAGGCTGACAGTAACTGGCTCCCCCTGAACCTTTGTGACTTCTTTGACTGACAGTGTTTTCTGTAACAGATGTTTAATATAGTGTGGCCAATTTTCTGTCAGGCCTGATTTCTCTGGCTATGGGTAAATTTACAATGTCTAGATTTGGGACCATGATTGCTGGTCCACAGGACCTTCTGATTTTGGCTCTATTAGGGATCAAACATTGAACAGAGACAGAAGGAAAGTGACATATTGTTATCATCAGATTTGTGCACTCCTGTAACTTGCTTAGCTCCTTCCTTATTTAACCCCTTTCTCTCAAAGAGGTCCCCAGTTTCTTTCTCCTGCCATGTCAATGGTTGACAGTTTGCAAGACCATTGATTGAATTTTGCATTTTCAATTATGCACCAATTCTGACCATAACAGAAATAGCACTTTTGAAACTTAGTGATTTAAATCATGGAAATTGCTCCTGGAATTTCATACTTTCTTGAGCGTGGTGTATAATGTAATTTGCAGAACCCTTTATACACTCATAGCTCATTTGCTAAATTCTTATCAGAATTTCTGTCTGTGTGTGTGTGTGTAATATATATATATAATATAGGAATATATATATATATATATATACATATATATATATAAAATGCATAACTGCTTGTCCCCTTGCTATATTGAAGTACTCTTCCTGTTTTCAGTCTATACTTTTACTTTCTTAATTTGTAGAACTTTTTCCACACTACAATATTTTTCATGCTATTGAAACAAATTGCACCATGTGATTTACCACATTCTAAAGTTCCATAATTAAAGGAATTCTTCCTCTACCAATATGGCCTTTGCACCATTTTGTTATTTGCCAGTGAACCCCTGCAGCATTTCATCATTTGACTGTGCATTTCTCTCTTGTCTTGAAAATATATTCTTCACAATTTTGTAAACAGACTTCAAGGTTCATGGTAGATAAGTGGATTGATTCATTTTTCAGAGATAATCTGGGCTATGATCTTAAATGAGTCTTGACTGCCCACCATTTTAGTGTTAAAGCTAATAAAATCAACTTCTCAATGCAATCAATTTAAAATTGATCCCGTGCAGGTAGCTTTCTCCCAGAACCAAATAAAATTAGCTTTTAAACAAACCAATTTAAATGGGGTATCTTAGAGTCATAGAATCACAGAGATGTACAGCATGGAAACAGACCTTTCCATCCAACCCATCCATGCTGACCAGATATCTCAACCCAATCTAGTCCCACCTGCCAGCACCTGGTCCATAGCCCTCTAAACCTTTCCTATTCGTATACCCATCCACATGCTTTTTAAATGTTGCAATTGTACCAGCCTCCACCACTTCCTCTGGCAGCTCATTCCGTATACATACCACCCTCTGTGTGAAAAAGTTGCCCCTTAGGTCTCTTTTATATCTTTCCCCTCCCACCCTAAACTTTTGCCCTCTAGTTCTGGACTCCCCCATCTCAGGGAAAAGACTTTGTCTATTTATCCTCTCCATGCCACTCATGATTTTATAAACCTCTATAAGGTCACCCCTCAGCCTCTGACGCTCCAGGGAAACAGCCCCAGCCCATTTCCCGATAGCTCATGTTTTTAAAAAGAGCTTTTGATTAAATAACCTAAGATCAGTACAGTAGCAGAACACTGTGCTCACATCAATCCCCTTTATAATTTTATGTTTCTATTCTTACAATCCAAGGTTAGTCTAATGCATTCCTTCTTTGCAGACTCCCTATGGCAGGTTCTCGAGTAAGGAGACTAAATATGTATGCTGTACTGCAAGTGTTGGTTTACAACCATATAATTGGAAGAAAACATCTTTAATCTGTATTCCAATCTCTTTGTAATGAAGACTAACACATCACTTACCCTCCTCAATGTTTGTTGTATCTGCATGTTAATTTTAGTGAGCTATATTCAAGGACATCAAAGTTCCACACTTTGAATATCAACACTTTTCAGTCTCTTCTTTGTTCGAGTATTCTGTTTTTCTATTTTTCCCACCAGTCTACAGATTATATTCATCTTCCTTTCAGGTTTCCTGTTACTGGCTACACCATCTTGCCCCTCTCTCCCTCTTGCCCCCTCATTCCTGTAGCCTCTCCACTCTGTGCCCAAAATGCTGCCAACCCCACCACCACCATCTGTCTTTTCAAATTCCTATTTTCCAATGAAGCGTTTGAGAACTCAATGCTGCAAGCTAATAGGAAGAGAGAGAGATCCTCAATTTTCAGAGAGACTGGGCTCCCTGACATACATTTAAGAAGGTAACATAAACTGATAGCTGAGAAGATGAATACCAGCATTGTAGGCCTGAGGACCTGGATGCGATGCCAAAGAAAAATTGACCAAATGTGAGGAATCTAGATTGGTGAGTAAATCTTGAAAGCCATCAGCTATATCTCTAATCTTGTATGGCTCATTCTACTGCATCCAGTAGAATGGATGCAGTAGAATGAGCCAACAATTTTGTTCAATGATACATGCCTAGCATTCATAGTTTCAGTGTCTTGGAGCTCCATTGCAAGCCTCACACCCACATCATACACCTGCACATGCTGTCAGGTGTTCAACAATGATAGGCACATCAATGAAACACACTGTATGCATATCTCGTTCTTGCAGAACAGGATATTGTATAACCGCAGGCAGCAGCAACTAACATGTAATGACTGCATGTCCTTACCCTAATGGAGGGGTCAGTAATCTTCAACATTGCAATGACCACTAATGAACTCTAGCCTCTTGTAGGAATCCTAAATAGTTTGCATCCCATTTCCCTCTCCTTGCACAATATCTTCTGATTCCCAAGCTAGTCATGGCTTAGGTGTGCACCTTTTGCTTTTCCCAAATCTCCTCATCAAGACTTATCTTTGTATCTTTATCCTTTCAGATACCCAAGAACTATTACTGAGCCAAGCAATGCTGCAGGGACATAAAATAGAAAAGAAACACAAGGCTGATGATGATGGAATGCTATTGCTTGACCTCACTCTTACATTCTTAGCTCATTTATTGGCATAGCAGCAGGATCTTCACATTGTGAATCAGGTTCAAATGTTGATAGCATATTGGACTGACTCTGCCTGGATAACCATACATACGTGATGCCCTGGTCATGCTTACTATATATTAGAGAATGGAATGCATTTTGGTCAAGGTACATTTTGCTGCAATGCCTGTAGAACGAAATGTGTAGTCATTGGTACTTTGTACCACAGGGGAAACTACATGCACACTTCACTTGCTTCCTTCTGGAAAAAGAAGTCACTATCTGAACATGGAAACATGGAAAACAGGAGCAGGAGTGGGCTATTCAGCCCTCCAAGCCTAATCCACCTTTTATCTGGTCATGGCTGATCATCCAACTCAGTGTAGTGTTCCACCTGTCTGCCTGCACACTTTCAATCCTTTAGCCTGAAGAATTATATCTAACTACTCTTTGAAAATGTTCACTGTGGTGGCTTTAATCTCTTTCTGTGGCAGAGAATTCCACAAGCTCACCATTTTCTGGGTGAAGAATTCTTTTCTCAACTCAGTCCTAAATGGCTACCCATATCCTTAAACTGTGACCTCTGGTTCTGTACTCCTGGTCATCAGGAATGTTATGTTTTGTCTAATTATCTGGTTAGAATTTTGTTGGCCTCTGTGACATAAGTAATAGGAACAGGATTTGGCTGTCCAGCTTCTTGAGCTTGTTCCACTGTTCAGTAGGATCATGTATGATCCGGCACTTCCCACATCCACTTTCTTTGCCTTTTTCCTGTAACCATTGATTCCCTACTGATCAAGAATCCATCTATCTCAGCCTTAAGTATACACAAGAACTCTGCCTCTCTAGCTATCTGGAGCGAGGAGCTCCAAAGACACAACTCTCATAGAGGAGGAATTCCTCCTTGATTTTGAGACCATGCCTTCTGGTCCTAAACTCTCCCATAAGGGGAAAGCACCGTCTTGGCATTTATCCTGTCAAGCCCTTAGAATTTTATATGTTTCAATGAAAATACCCCTCATTCTTCTAAACTCCAGTGAGTAGAATCCCAGCCCATTTAACCTTTGCTCATAAGACAATCCCTCCAGCTTGGAGATCATCCTCAGGATTCTTTTTTTTAAAAATAATATCTTTGCTTAAATAAGGGGATACAAACTACTGTCAGAACTCCAGATATAACCTCACCAGCACCTCGTACATTTGTATAAGATTTCCCTACACTTATACTCCAAACTCCACCTCGCCCCCACTGCTGAAATAAGGGCCCACATTCCGTTAGCCTTCGCAATTATCTGCTGCACCTGTGTGTTAGCTTTCTGTGTTTTCTGCACAAGTACCCCCAAGTCCTTTTAAATTACTTAAATGTCCATGGCATTTAAGCAATCTATGCAGATGGACCCCAAGTTTCTTTGGACTTTCAATTCCTCAACTTCTGAACTTTAGAAAGTACAATGATCTGTATATTTTGGTTCAAACTAGATGATTCAGTTGCTACTTTTGAAATTGAACAGTCAATTTTGTCTATTTACTTAATTTAGTTATATCACTTTGTAATTTTAGGCCCCATACATTTGTGTCATTAGCAAACTTGGATTCCATCCTTTAAGTTTTAATAAGTAGTTGAGATGCTAACAGACTTTTGAAATGTTTTACAGGCTGAATCCTGCCAATTGGAGTACCTGCTTATTGATTCTTCATTCTGCCTCCTGCCAGTCAACAATAATTTGCCCTCAACTCCACACACAATAACTTCAGCACACAGTCTCTCAGAATAAACCTCATTGGCTGCATTGTATTATTTCATGCAGATGATACCCTCTCATCTTGTTATTTATCAAAAAATTTAGTAAGCTTTTTTTGCCATGATATGACCTTTACAAATTCATGTTTGCTCTTTGCTAAACTGAAAATTTTCAAGCTTTTTAACGAGCCTGTCTTTTTATTATAATCTCTCGCAATTCTCCAACAGCTGGTATTAAGCTAACTAGCTTACAATTCCCTAGTTTTCCCTCTTTTACCTTTCTTGAAGTAGCAAAGGGAAGAGCACTTTTTATTACTATTCATTCAAAGAACTATCTGACATTAGCAAGGCCAGCATTTGATGTCCATCCGTAATACTTTGAAAAGGTGGAGGTTAAAGAAAATACCTGAACCATTTGTTCCTGATTGGAGAGATATTTAGTTCATGCATCTGTAATATTCTTCCTTACTTTAAATTCCTGGCTTAGAAGTCATTTAGTCCTTGAAATATATCACTATCTTGCCATTTTTGTCTTTATTATCATTCTTTAATTAGAAGCTGTTCTTAGATTTAAAATTCTTATTCTTTCACTTTTTTTAATCTTTGCTTTTCTTGGGTTTTTCAGCCACTTGATACTATAGAAGTTTAATAATCAATATATGTATATAGACAGGTATAACTTAGATAGCTTGATGCAAAATCTTTAAATCTATCTTTACGTTTTTTTGATTTAAGCCACGTCAAATTTCACCAAATTTGGAATTATTATTTTAAGATAGAATGTTCAAGTCTACCATGTGCAGATGCTGCTGAATCAGCTGCTATGCTAACGTCTGCTCAATGACAATTTTAGTGTGCAGTAGGCAGAATTTTTATCAAATGATAAATCATAAACTTTTATCAGTTGTAAAATTTACAGTTTTTACACTAGATTTTTTAAAAGATTCAGCATCACCTATAAACAGACATTTTACAATCAGAATATATATCTTAATAATCAATTAAAAACTCAGGGATCATGACTGAGCAACTTAATTCTGTATACTGCCTGCAGGAACATAAAGCATGCTGTCATATGAATTCTCCTTTCTCTGAACAGGGTGGTCTGAGTTAATATCAAATAAAAACAAAGGCTTAAACTTGTGATGTTACATAAGAATACAACAAATTGGTATAGACCATACAGTCACATGAACCTGTTCACCATTCAACAAAATCAGAGCAGAGTTAGTTTTATTTATTTAGGATTGATATGTGAAAAAAAACACTTTAATGCATTGCAATATATTTGTGTTTGTGCTCTTTGATAAATAAAGCTACAAATAGACAACTGCCTTTCTCAATAAAATGAGCTTCACATCAGACAATGTCCCCCTTAAAATTTCACTCTTGTGTGTGACCAGTATTTTGCCATGCAGTCACTGGTTTTTTTTAATGCTTCTGTTTGTGTAATATTTATAAAAGCACATTTTCTGTGTGATTTCTTCTCAGATTCTCAGCAATTTAGTGAGAATGTTGGTTCCCAGCATTCAAGGTCATGCACTCAAAGGACTGTCAATCAGTCAGTCAGTTATGACGCCCAAGTTGTATTCGAGTAGATACAACTTGTAGATATTTCCTAATCAACCTGTTTGAAGATGTCATTACTCATCTCTGAAACAGGTGGGATTTTAGCCCTGACATGCTGGCCCAAAGGTCAGACACTACCACTATGCCACAAGAACTCATAACTATGGAATTTGTATCCTTGCATATACTGAAAGAAAGGCAAATAATACAATTTTTGAATTTTAAATAGGCCAAATAACTATTGACAAGGATAGAATGGAGAAGATCTTGGGTTCACTGGAAAATATCGATGAAAATGAAGGTCTGGAAAAGCTAGTCGGTTCTACAAGCTTCAGCTGTTTCACATCACCATCCTGAATTGCTTCCCCTAACCTCGCCATGTCCAGCTAATCTGAGATGCTTCTAATTGAATGCAACATTCTAGATAAATAGTCCTTTCTTTTGTACTAAAAGCTGAAAGTAGTGGAAATCTTCAATGGGTCAGGAAACATTTGTGGAGAGAATCAATTCATTAGGACCATGACAGGCTGTATATAAATATTACCCAGAATCAGTGCAAAGAGGCTTTTGATTTATTCTTTTTTTGGAGCACATATCAGAGAGCAGTGAAGAGTCAGTCAGATTGCTGTGGATCTCATGTCTCAGGTCAGCCAGACCAAGTCATAATAGTAGACTTTCTTCCCTAAAGGGCATTGGTGAACCAAATAGATTTTGACAACAGTCAATGACAGTTTCACAGGTACTATGAATGAGACTAGTTTTGAATTCCAGTTTTAAATAAAAAAATTGAATTCAAATTTTACCATGGTTGATTTAAAGTCACGTCCCCAGGATGCTAGCCTGGGCTTCCTGATTTCTACTTAGAGTCATATGGTAATACAGCATGAAAACAGGCCCTTCAGCCCACACTGGTCCATGCTGACCCTGGAGCCCATGCAGCTGGTTCCAATTGCCCTCATTTGGTCCATATCCCTCTAAACCCTTCCCGCTCAAAATGTTTTTAAAATATTACTATTGTGCCTGCCTCAACCATTTTTTCTGGCAGCCCATTCTGTATGTGCACCACTCTCTGTATGAAGATATTACCCCTCAGGTCCTCCTTAAGTCATTCCCCTCTCACCTTAAACCTATGCCCTCGAGTTTTCAATTCCCCATTCCTGGGAAAATATCTATCTGCATTCCCCTAACTATGCCCTATTCATCATTTTATACACCTCTATAAGATCACCCTCATTCTCCCACATTCCAAAGCATAAAGACCTATCCTGGCCAACCTCTTCCTATAACTCAGGCCTACTAATCCTGGCAACATCCTCATAAATATTCTTTTTACGCTTTCCAATTTAACAATGTCTTTCCTATAAAAGGGTTACCAAACCCATACACAATGTTCCAACTGAGGCCTCACCAATGATTTATATAGTGTATCATAATGTCCCAACTCCTATACTCAATGTCTCGATCGATGAAGGCCAACATTCGAAATACCTTCTTCACCATCCTGTCTACTTTTGCTTTCAAAGAACTATGTACTTGTACTCCTAGCTCCCATCACCCTCTGCTTCCTACCATCAAGCTAATTTTGACTCCAATTAGCTAGCTCTCCCTGAATCCCATGCGACCTAATCTTCGTGACTAGCCTGCCGTGTGGAACCTTGTCAAAGTCCTTACTAAAGTCCATATAGACAACATTGACTGCTCTATACTCATCTATCCTCTTGGTTATTTCTTTGAAAAACTCTGAGATTTGTCAGGCGTGATGTCCCACACACAAATCCATGCTATCCCTAATCTAACCTTGATTATCCAAATGTTGATTGATCCTGTCCCTCAGTATCCTCTCCAACAACTTGCCTTCCACTGATGTCAGGCTCACTGGCCTGCAGTTCCCTGTCTTGTCTTTGCTACCTTTCTTAAACAATGGAGCACCATTAGCCATCCTCCAGTCTTCCAGAACTTCATATGTGGCTAAAGATGAAGCAAACATCTCTGCAAGGGCCTCTGCAATTTTTTCCCTGGCCTCCCTCAATGTCTGAGGATGGACTTGATCAGGCCCAGGAGATTAATGCACTTTAAGGATGCAAACACCTCTCTGGTAATAGGTATACGGTCCAAAACATCCCCATTTGCTTCCATTATTTCCTTAGCATCAATTATTATCTACTCAGTAAGCACTGAGGAGAAGTACTCATTAACAATCTACTGCATTTGCTGTGGCTTCACACATAGACAACCATGCTGATCTTTAAGGGCAGCTATTCTTTCCCTAGCTACCCAGTTAGTCATAATATAGTTCGAGAACCTCTTGGGATTGTCTTTAACCTTGGTGGCATGGTGGCTCAGTGGTTTGCACTGCTGCCTGACAGTGCCAGGGACCAGGTTCAATTCCAGCCCTGGGCGACTGTGTGGAGTTTGCACATTCTCCCCATGCCTGTGTGGGTTCCCTCTGGGTGCTCCAGTTTCCTCTTTCAGTCCAAAGATGAGCATGTTAGGTGAATTAGCCATTCTAATTTGCCCATGGTGTTCAGGATGTGTAGGCTAGGTGCATTAGTCAGGGGAAATGTTGAATAAGAGGGTAGGGGAATGGGTCTTGGTAGGACACTCTTTGGAGGGTCAGTGTGGACTTGTTGGGCCAAATGGCCTGTTTTCACACTGCAGGGATTCTATGATACCCTCTTTTTGCTCTTAGTCCGCAGTGTACTCCCACAGTTTTTATAGTTACCTGTGGATTCACTTGAGCCCAATATGTGCCATCTTCTTTTTCCTGACCAGAGCCTCAATAATCCCTCATCAGCCAGGGTTCCCTACACCTGCCAACTTCTCCCTTCACCCTACAAGGACATACTATCCCTGGACTCTTGATATCTCACTTTTAAAAGCCTCCCATTTGCCAGTTGTTCTTTTTCCTTCAAACTACTCATCCAATCGATCTCTGCTAGGTCCTGCCTAATGGCCCCAAAATTGGCACTTCTTTCATTTAGTACCTTAACCTGTGGACCTGTCCTATCTTTATTCATAACTCTCTTAAAACTAAGAGAGTTATGTTCATTGGACCCAAAGTACTCTCCAACTGACACTTCAGTCACTTGTTGAAAAGTTTGGCGCTGGAAAACCACAGCAAGTCAGGAAGTATCCAGAGAGCAGGAGAGTCAACATTTCAGCAATAAGGCCTTCATCAGGGATGTGGAGGGGGAATTGGGCATGAGAGATAAGTGTGGGGTGGGGTTGGGACTGGGGGAGGGTAGGTGGGACGGTGATAGGTGGATGTAGGTGTGGTGGGGAGGGTGGATTGGATAAATGGGAAGAAAGATGGACAGGTAGCACAGGTCAAGAGGGTGGTGCCATGTTGGAAATTTGGATCTGGGATATGGTAGTGGGTGGGGGGGGGGGGGGGGGGGGGGGGGAAACGAAGATTTGGAAACGAGTGAAGTCGATGTTGATGTCATGTGGTTGAAAGGTCCCAAGGCGGAAGATGAGGCGTACTTCCTCCATTTGGCGGGTGACTTTGACTTTGCAGTGGAAGAGGCCCAGGACTTGCATGTTCTTAGGGGAGTGGGAGGGGGAATTGAAGTGATTGGCAACAGGGTGGTGGGATTGTCTGGTGCATGTGTCCCTGAAGTGTTCCCTGAAATACCTGCGAGTTGAAATCCTGTCTCCTCAATGCAGAGGAGACGACATCAAGAGCAATGGACCCAGTAGATGGGGTGGGTGGATGTGCAGGAAAATCTGTGAAAAGATCCTTTGGGGCCTTGGATGGAGGGGAGGGGAGAGGTTTGGGTGCAGGTTTTACACTGCCTGCTGCGGCAAGGGAAGATGCTGGGTGTGGAAGGTGGATTGGTGGGGGTAATGGGCGTTAGGGAGTCACGGAGGGAATGGGCTCTGTAGAACACAAATGGAAGTGGGGAGGGAAATATATCTTTGGTGGTGGGGTCTGACTGTCAATGTCGGAAATGGTGGAGGATAATGCGCTGTATTACTTGCCTGACCTTGTTTCCAAAGAGGAGGTCCAGTGTTGCACTCTCCCAAGTAGGGCCCTCTACATATTGATTTAGGAAACTTTTTTGGACACATTTGACAAATTGCACCTCACTTAGGCCTTTTACAGTCTGGGTGGCTCAGTTGATGTAGGAGAAATTAAAATCTCCAACCAATACTCTTCAGTGACAGTATCATTATATCACCATCAGGTGACAGGTCAGGTCTCAACCACCATGCTGGTGCCTCAGGTCAGGCTGTGAAAAGAAGTTTAATAACCATATCAGAATTTTTAAAGTAATTCTGTATTTCACTTGTTTTAGTTTCCTCAACCTTGCAATGTGAAATTTAAACCATAATACTCCTTCTCTCCACCACTTCTGTATTAAGTGAAGACCATGTTTCCAGTTTGAATGTTTATGATTTTGGGTAAGTTTGGTAAAAAGAGCAGAATTTGTTTAGTTGCCCAGACATTTGATGTATTTTGTTAAAAGAACCCTTCATATTAGCAGCAATATAATGATGACAATGTAATAAGGTGAATTTTAATTTTATCTTCACAAAATCTTGTTAAAATACTCAACTTCTTTGAGAAAGGCAATTGAATTTATCAAATGTTTGTATGGCACATCTGGAAAATATTTTTATGAAACAATCTGGCAGTCATAAATAAGCCAGAGTAATTACTTATTCCACTTGAATATGAACAGTGACTTAAACTGCAGATTAATAATTTATAACACTCGCACATTGAGCAACATGGCGTTGATTGGAGTAGCACCTTTTTATTGTACTTCATTTTCATTTTTCATTTCATGCCATGCTCCTAAGTTTTGTTTCTGTTGCTAAATTATTCATTAATTTCTAATAAAATTTAAAAATTTAAGTCGCACAATTTTGAACATTGCCATTCTGTAAAATTTGGATTCATGATTTTAGCTGGGCCTTTTTATAGAAGGAATAATTTCATGTCTGCACTGAAGGAACATGTGCAGATTTTGGAGAAAGAGTCACTCCAGGCTTATCTTAATCTTAAATTGCTACTTTTGCCTTGGCACAAAAATGTTTTGGATATGTTCCAATGCTAGAACAGTGAATAAACCCTAGCTTTAGTTAGATTAGTGAAATTACTTGCATTTCCACTGAAGCCCAAAAGCCACAAGCATTCCAAAAGGCAACCTCCAACTTCTTGGCCTTGATGCTGGGGTAAGATTACAGAATGATGCACAGTTGTGGACTGTTTCCTGTACTTCCCTTCAGAACTGTTTTCCTCACAAATAGCATGGAGACATTCTTGTGGTGCTTTATAGTGAAAACATCCCTTTTAAGTTGTAGTACTGATGTGTTAATGGCAGTTGGTTCAAGTTAGGCTAAAGGCAACAAAGATTTCAATAAGGAAGTAAGGCACTGACTTTGAGCTGAAAATCTTCCTCCGAGCGCTGTCTGCAGTTTTATGAGGCAGGTAAGTCTAGGGTGAGCAGCTTGGGTACTACTTCTGGCCTAGACTGTAATCTTGAAGCTAGAAGGAAGGGATCACAAACAGTGGGGAAGGAAGTCCAGAAGTTTATCTTACTCTCCAACCCCCCACCCCCCACCCCCCCCACCAATTGTGAGGGGAATGAGCACCTCCATAATTGGTCCCCTTTCAAAATCTGACAGTTCTCCAAGATCTGGCCCCCAGGCGCTCCGTCACCATTTAGTCTTCAAAGCATTAACTGATCCCAAACTCCTGGCTGAGCTACCCCTCCCAGCATATGACCCTGCATTGGCCTCGATCCTGCTGTTTCTGCACTTTAATTGATTGGGCTACTCATTATCCCAGCAGTTGTTACTGCTCATGATGGTGCTGCTGAGCATAGAATGATGCCAGGCAAATCAGTTCTGCTCTGAGGTCAGATGATCCCTGAGTGAGGTGGACTATGGGGTCCCTAGGTTCTACAAACCTAATGGCTTTTGTTCTACTGTTAAAAATGTATTGATATAAATTCCATTAACCCTCGAGGCACCTTCAGTCATCTGCTCTCTGCCACATATTGGTTTAAAATCATGGTTCAGAAAAGACCGACATAGTTAATTGTTAAATCACTTAAATAGATGTCAAGAGTTTAAAATCCAAACACTAAAAAAGGTAATATATATAAATCACACACCTTTCATTCACAACTTAATATTAAGTAGGAGTATACTTAAGAGGGAAATCAAGAGGGCAAAAAGGGGGCATGAGATATCTTTGGCAAATAGAATTAAGGAGAATCCAAAGGGTTTTTACAAATACATTAAGGACAAAAGGGTAATTAGGGAAAAAATAGGGCCCCTCAAAGATCAGCAAGGCGGCATTTGTGTGGAGCCACAGAAAATGGGGGAGATACTAAACAAATATTTTACATCAGTACTTACTGTGGAAAAGGATATGGAAGATATAGACTGTAGTGAAATATATGGTGACATCTTGCAAAATGTCCAGATTACAGAGGAGGAAGTGCTGGATGTCTTGAAACGCATAAAAGTGGACAAATCCCCAGGACTTGATCAGGTGTACCCAAGAACTCTGTGGGAAGCTAGAGAAGTGACTGCTGGGCCTCTTGCTGAGATATTTGTATCATCAATAGTCACAGGTGAGGTGCCAGAAAACTGGAGGTTGGCTAATGTGGTACCACTGTTTAAGAAGGGTGGTAAGGACAAGTCGGGGACTACAGACCAGTGAGCCTGACGTGGGTGGTGGGCAAGTTGTTGGAGGGAATCCTGAGGGACAGGATGTACATGTATTTGGAAAGGCAAGGACTGATTCGGGATAGTCAACATGGCTTTGTGCATGGGAAATCATGTCTCACAAACTTGATTGAATTTTTTCAAAAAGTAACAAAGAGGATTGATGAGGGCAGAGCAGTAGATGTGATCTATACGGACTTCAGGAAGGCGTTTGACAAGGTTCGCCATGTGAGACTGGTTAGCAAGGTTAGATCTCATGGAATACAGGGAGAACTAGCCATTTGGATACAGAACTGGCTCAAAGGTAGAAGACAGAGGGTGGTGGTGGAGGGTTGTTTTTCAGACTGGAGGCCTGTGACCAGTGGAATGCCACAAGGATCGGTCCTGGGCCCTCTACTTTTTGTCATTTATATAAATGATATGGATGTGAGCATAAGAGGTACAGTTAGTAAGTTTGCAGATGACACCAAAATTGGAGGTGTAGTGGACAGCGTCGAGGGTTACCTCAGATTACAACAGGATCTTGACCAGATGGGCCAATGGGCTGAGAAGTAGCAGATGGAGTTTAATTCAGATAAATGCGAGGTGCTGCATTTTAGGAAAACAAATCTTAGCAGGACTTATACATTTAATGGTAAGGTCCTAGGGAGTGTTGCTGAACAAAGAGACCTTGGAGTGCAGGTTCATAGGTAGATAGGATCGTGAAGAAGGCGTTTGGTATGCTTTCCTTTATTGGTCAGAGTATTGAGTACAGGAGTTGGGAGGTCATGTTGAGGCTGTAGAGGACATTGGTTAGGTCACTGTTGGAATATTGCGTGCAGTTCTGGTCTCCTTCCTATCGGGAAGATGTTGTGAAACTTGAAAGGGTTCAGAAAAGATTTACAAGGATGTTGCCAGGGTTGGAGGATTTGAGCTATAGGGAGACGCAACAGGCTGGGGCTGTTTTCCCTGGAGCGTCAGAGGCTGAGGGGTGACCTAATAGAGGTTTACAAAATTATGAGGGGCATGGATAGGGTAAATAGGCAAATTCTTTTCCCTGGGGTCGGGGAGTCCAGAACTAGAGGGCATAAGTTTAGGATGGGAGGGGAAAGATATAAAAGAGACCTAAGGGGCAACATTTTCACACAGAGGGTGGTACAGATTTGGAATGAGCTGCCAGAGGAAGTGGTGGAGGCTGGTACAATTGCAACATTTAAGAGGCATTTGGATGAGTATATGAATAGGAAGGGTTTAGAGCAATATGGGCCGGGTGCTGGCAGGTGGGATTAGATTGAGTTGGGATATCTTGTCAGCATGAACGGGTTGGGCCAAAAGGTCTTTTTCCATGCTGTATATCTCTATGACTATTGTACTAAGCCTCACTTAATATACTACACTCTTTGCATTTCAAATCGATCACAAGGTAACTGAATACCAGCACGAAAAGCACTTTTGTATATATTTTCTGTATTTTCGTAATTTTGAATCATAATCTTATGGGCAATTAAAATGATAGGATCCTTTTTATATTTTGATTGGCTCTGAAATTGACTGTGTAATCTATGCAAATGAGAAATTTGAAATGGTGAAGTGTGTAATGGATTAAGGATTTTTGAGGAGAGTCAGTACTATTCTGAAAAGTAGGAAGCTTTGTCTAGTCCTTCCTTAGTAGCCTGAAAAATATGACTTTTACGTCCCACGTGAAAAAAAATTACATTGTTTCATTAATGGAATTTTAGCTGTGGAATAAAAGCAAAATACTGTGAATGCTGGAAACTTAATAAAAACAGTAAATGTTGGAGTAACTCAACACCTCTGGCAACATTTGTGGAGAGGAAACTGAGTTTCAAGTTCAATCAGAGTTTTCAGAAGAAGAAACAGCTCTCCATTAGTGTTGTCAGACTTGCTGAGTTTTTCCAAAATTTTCTGTTTTTAAGCCTTGAACCTGCTTTTCCAAAATCATTCTTGAATGTTTTTGTTATACTTTTCTAATTTTTGTATTTATCCTGTTGCACAGAGCACTGCTTCCCATGTAGCATTTGAGAAAGAGAACTATTTATATTGAGCACGACATGGTTAACTACTTGAAGTAATGAATGGTGGCCTCTAAGGGAGAAAAACTGAATCAAATGGTTGAATTCCCATTGCTCATTTTGCAATATAAAGTCCTTTGCAGCTGGTTTTTACTTGCACATTATGTGAAGGCTTTTCAGTAGGCAATAACTATTTGTCTCATTTTCTCTGGAGGATGTAGGGATTATTACATTAGGAAAGCATTAATGGAGTTGAATTTAACTTGAATCTGCCAGGTAGTTGCTGCAAGATGTTATTTGTGATATGACTATATTAAATGTTATAGCCGAAAGAGAAGTCAAATTGTTGCTACTGGCTGTGTACAGCAACTCAAATGCATGCACTAAAATAATGCTATGCAGTAAATACAGCATCTAATTAGTATTGTGCACATAGAAAGTGATATTAGTCGGTGTCCAATTAATATGCTGCAATAGTGAACTCGTTACTACCATGAGGTAAGCTCACATAGGGATGCTAATTGTGTATGGAAGTAATACTGTTTGTTTCTAGAAACTCCATTTCAGCACTTAAGTAAAACTGTAGATTATGCATTTAATTGGTGGCATTTGTCAGTAACTTAAAAAAAGAAAGTATTATGTCACACTGGGGAATTTTACAAATTCAGGATCCTTGGTTTTATTGTGCTTGACAGTAATGGTAACAACAGCTTAACAAACATATGAATGTTTTCACGTTACTCCCTCGTATCTCCGCCCTTTGTGATGTTAGTTACAGCGTATGTTCCTGCAGTGCTTAATTAGCAGTAAAGCAAAATGCATCTGGGAGAGCTTATATAGGATTCAAAAATGACTGATTGACTGAACAAATCTCAAAACTAATGCATTTTAAAAACTTGACTGTATCAGAAAAAAAACACTGGTGTTATGCAAGTCCTAAAAATAAAATCAGGACTCACAGGAGGTTGAATTATTTTCTTGTTTTCTCATCGTAGACTAACCACCAATGCTGTTAGACCTTGGCATACAGTCTTTTGGGAGATGATTATTTCTGTAGCATATCTTCTAGCAAAACAATCTGTATTGGAGGCCATAAAATAACAATTAGCATGCTAATGTTTCCTAAATTAACAGGTTTTGTTTTAGAATAAAACAAACACAGAAATAGATTTTAACCTTTGGATGTCTGACCAGTGAGTGCAACAGCATTCTTTGGCCAAAAGGCCAGTGCCATTTCCAGGCTTGGACCTGGAAATAGTTCCTTAACTGGAACTATGAGTTGCAAGGATCTCAGTAAAACCTGTCTCTCTTGGACCTTTTTGACGTAGTAACCGATGGAAAATAGGTGCAGAATGGCCATTATAACCACTTCCATTAGCCATGTCACTTTCTATGTCAGCAGTTGCTTTGGACCCCATCTATGACGTGGCAGCAGGCTGATCATCAACACGAACAGAATATTACATCCACAGATCTAATTTTGAAATTGTTACAGATTTGAAAACAATCAAAAGAACTTATATCACAAGTTTCAATGAGTGCAATGAGTGAATTCTACTAAACATGAAATAAATAAAGCAAATGATTGTGTTTGTTGGAGGTCAGTAATCACAGGTCCAGGACATCTCTGTAGGAGTTCCTCAGGGTAGTGTCCTAGGCCCAACCATCCTCAGCTGTTTCACCAATGACCTTCTCTCCATCATAAGTTCAGAGTGCATATGTACAATCATCAGTGAACAGTGTTCAGCATGATTCACGGTTCTTCAGATACTGAAGCAGTCAGTGTTCAAATGCAACAAGGTTTGGATAATAACAGAAATTGTTGGAGAAGCTCAGCAGGTCTAACAGCATTTGTGGAGTGCAATCATAGTTAATGTTTCGAATCCAGTGACCCTTCGTCCCCTTCTAAGGAAGGGGACGAAGGGTCACTGGACCAGAAAGGTTAACTCTGATTTCTCTCCACAGATTCTACCAGACCTGCTGAGCTTTTCCAGCAATTTCTGGAAATTTTGTTTCTGATTTCCAGCACTTGCAGTTGTTTTGGTTTTTATTTAAGATCAGTTTTGAACTGAAAAATGTTAAGTAAAATTTGTGCGACACAAATGCCAGGCAATGACCATTTTGAATAAGAGACAAACTAACAATTGCGCTTTGGCATTCAATGATGTTGCTATCACTGAATCCCCAATCAGGGTTGTTTACACAGCTTTCTTTCCACAGATGTTGCCAGATCTGCTGAGTTTTTCTAGAAATTTCTATTTTTGATTTAGATTTTCAGCATCTGCAGTTCTTATGGTAATCATTCTGGCAAATGAGACTAGATTAATTTAAGATATCTGGTTAGCATGGATGAGTGGGACCAATGGGTCTGTTTCTGTGCTGTACATCTCTATGAATCGATGACTCTTAATTTGTCTTATGAGGAAAGATTGTGCAGCTTGACTTGTTTTTCCCTGCAATTTATAAGAGCAACAGATGATTTCAGTAAAGTTTGTAAGATCCTGAATAGTCTTGTCATGGTGGACATGGAAAGGGTATTAACTCTTGTGGGTGAGTCCAGTTTTAAGAGATACTGTTTTAAAATTGGGGTCACCATTCCATAGTCCAATCAGCAACTTGTTGATAGGAGTAGCTCCCCTCATACGCATCACCTGGCTCCAGCTTGTCTGTAGTAACCCCTGATTTCTTGAACAAATGGCAACATAAACAGAATTCACAATGAACATCAGTTAATTTGCTTCTAAAACATCCAGTAATCCTGACCACAAACCTTTGTTTTTAAACCATTCTTTTTCCATTGCAGCACACAGTCAAAAATACAGAAAAATAAAACAATTTGGTCTTTACAAATCTATTTGATGGTTTGGTCACCTTTTTTAAAAATAATATCATGTTTACACTATTGTGATAAATCTATTCTTTGTCTTTGGGATCTATTTCCTGATAAAATTATACTCAGTGACATTTTTCTTCTGGGTAAATGCTGCAATTTTTGTTTTGTGCAGCTCTTGGAAATTTTGGGACCTATTAGAGTATTCACTTATTGTTAAACTTATTTTGTACTTCAAAGCCAACATGACAGCAAGATAAATACAATTGTTCTTGTTCGTTAATCTTGTATGATTCAGACCACTTTATATTGAAAGACTGGAACATGAGGCATGTGCATACTGTTTTGTGCAATATCTTAAAAATTAGAATTGCACTCTAAAAGGCAATACCATTACAATTATATGGTATCATTTGACTATGTAATAATGCTTCCTTGATGAAGTACAATAGAGGTATTTGACCTCACTGTCCTTAAACCCATCTGTTTTTGACTATGTAAGTATCAGTATGCCAAATGACATCATTAGTCATGATTATCAGATTTTACTCAGGGGTAGAGTGCAAACACAATGAAACAACATTAGGGTATTTAGCCCACACTTAGCATTTCTGTGAAACTTCTGCTGGTCTCAAATGTGAGGCAATCAACAGCTTGAGTGTTGAATTATTGCCAAGGACTCAAGCTGAGGTGTATAATTGAGAAAAAGAAACTGCTTTTGCTGAATGCGTTTGTGAGCATGTTGGCTATTGTCATGATTCTTTGTGTTGGGGTCAGATTAACATACAGGCCATTATATTTCGCTGTTGGAGATGGAGAAGTGGGCTGATTTTGAAGGTTGGTATCACTGTTTAATCAACCAGAATTTCGTCCCTGAAAATCAGGATTGTGGGCAATTGGGGGTGTTAGTGATCAGAAGTATGTTAATTTTAAAAACAAAGAAACAGTAGTTTAATTATCCAGGTTTTAGTAGTGTCTGTTATATTTGGTATTCAAGTTCTTTTGAACTATTTTATGAGTCACCATATTTTGTGTTGTGTATTTCAGCTCAAATTTTTTTCTTGCATTTATTTACTGTGTGTAGTTTCATAATTTCCTTGTTTGTTGTAACTGTCTACCTCATCCTGGTATCTTCTGAAAGATTGACCAGCTGAGGTACGTTGGTTCCTTGTTATTCTGTCTCTATATTAAAAGTCTGATCCTTATTTTCAAATAATTTCATGTCCTTATTTCATCCTATCTCTAATTTTCTCTCTAAGATAACCTACAATCTTCTTGAAATATCTGTGCTCTGCCAATTCTGGTTTCCTGCATATTTCAGTTACACCACTTATGAGTGTTGTATCTTTAGCTACCAAAACTGTCAGCTCTGTGATTTGGAATTCTGTCATCAAAACTTCTCTGTCCTTTTTTCCTTCTTTCAGACACCACTCTATGAAATCGATCTTCGTGACCAAGCTTTTGGTCATTAGCCTGAAAATATGCGATGTGGCTCAGTGTCAAATTATGTTTGATAATGCTTTGTACCTTTTGATATTATAAAGGTGTTATATAAATGCAATTTGTTGCTTAGATAAGTTTTCCGCAGGCCTTGGCAGTTTTCTGGAAGCCTTGTCCAAATGAACCATTGCAATGAGCATCTACAAACCTTTTCATAGGATGACAACATCACATTTGATCTTTCCCTTTTCTTGCCTGATATCTTTGTTCTCTTCCAGAAAGTGATTAGAGCAGCCAATCATTGATTGAGCCTCAAAACTGTCATCTTAGTCTAGTGTTTTGAATTGATCCAAGCTGATTTCAAAATTTAACCCCAGCATGGCCTTGTCAAATGTCTTCCCATCAAGCCATGAAGACCAACAGTTGCTCATTGTGCATTTTTGTTCAGGGCTTTTCTCAAGGAACTCACATTCTTGTGATCCCAGTCTTGGCAACCTTGATAATACAGTTGCCACCCTGTAGCATCCAGAGCATTATTACAATTGGTCATTCTGTCTGTATATCAAAGACGCCACTGGAATTGATGAGGCAAAAGTATTCTTTGAGAAATGCTACATTCTATTCTGACTGAACCATCCGTCCTAAATGCTTTCTGTCAACAATTTAGTTCATGTTCGGAAGCATTTCCTGTGACAGTGCATGGTCATTGCTGTCCTTTAAGTATGGAATTTGTTCATTGTTTGCACAGCAACTGATCTTCATGACTTTTATGTTCTGCTCTAAAATTATAGCTTCAGCTTTTAGTACCCAGATTTTAAAATAATAGTTTATAGAGCTGAGCCCTTTGACTTCTACATCAGTCCTTTGATTGCTGGCCTGCAAATTACCTCTTAGCTTCAGACTATCTTGTATTCCCATGAACAGGTACATAAATCTTTTTAGGTTGATGATATTTTTGTTGGATCCATAATCTTTCTGCAATTTATAGGTATTTTATATCTCACATATCCACTTTGTGGATTCTTTTGTTTTAATTATATGTTATGACCTTTAGCTGATTATTTTTCAGCTTTAATATTGCAAGATCTTGTTAGTGCATTGTTCTAAATTTGCCTGTAGTGTCAGCCCATCCTAACAGTAATGTGAATGTGCCTACTTCATGTGGACTGCAATATTTCAAGAAGGCACCTCTTGCCATATTCTTGAGGGCAATGTGTGGGACGACAATTCTGACCTCACCAATAATATTTAACTTCCACAAAAGAATTAAAAATGTTATTCATGTTTAAACACGAATATAATAATAGAGGTGTATAATTGGAATCAATATTATTTTAAAATAATGCATTGAATTGATCGAATTGTTCATTATAACATCATTCACTCAAGTTGATCAATCCTCATATTTGAGTCATTTGGTACAGCTTTTAATTGTTTGCTTTAGAATAGGTACTTAATGTACATTTATGATTAATCAGACTGACCAGTTCAGATTCTTGGTCAGCTTCCCATTTAATGGCCCTCCAACCTCCACTTGGTTCTTAAGCATTTCTTCAATATGACATCAAATGGCTCAAAAGTGATGCATTTTGGTGTTTTAATTGGTTTTAATTTCTATTAGTTCCTCTATTCCAATACCCAGCCTCATCAAACTCTCTGGCAGTCTGTTCCTCTGGCCACAAATCTTTTGTTCCCTAATTGCTCCGCCATCCAGGTCCAACTCTCCAGAATTGTTTCTTGTGATTCTGTGGCTCATGTATACTCCTTTAGATTCTACTTAGAACCAATTTCTTTGACCATTCTTTGATCACCCTCTAATACCAAATTTAAGTGGATATCCTTTGTTGTTTGATTACACATCTGCGAAACACCTTAGGAAGTTTTAATTTTTCAAAGGCACTATATAAAACCAAGTTGTTGCTTGATTTTCATGCCTGTTGGCAATATAAAATTATTATCATGTGTACTCCATGTTATACTCCATGTGTATAACATCAATGTAATGCTAATGTCAACACTTGAGCTGAAACAAGGTAAGTGGGATTAAACTGATTCTGACATGATATAAAATGAAACTTTATATTTGCCAGGATTCTTCCTCAGCACTTTTCTAATATTAGATCTGGAATTCAAACTACCTGGCTCACTTGCACTGGAGCTGAAATGGTGATTTCAAGCCGAATTCCTAATGTTTTGATACCACATCGAAGTTTGATCCTACACAGAACACAAATTATAAAACATTGAAATAATATTTATATAATATTGGCTGCAACATGATAACTGAGGGTTGGCATAAAAATAAGATACTTGGCTGTGGGAGCATAATCACTAAATGTACTGTTAATGTGTTATATTGCTTTAATGATTTGATTTTGCAAACTTTTTCGAACTGTAGGAAATTTCTGGTATCCTCCAGGTGAGATATGATTTACACAGTGACAAGCCAAAAGCATCATTTTTATGTATATATATATATGGACTGAACTCTATACGTTCAAGTTTCTAAGTCATTGTCTGAATGAATATGCACACAGTTGGCAATAAGAGAAAAAATTCCATCGCTAGCAGTTGTGCAAATCTCATGGTGTTATACTGGCTTCCCTTTATGTGTAATGCCTGATACTCACTTTTGTTGCTTTGGTTTCTGCAGCTAGAATTCAAGCACTTAGCTTTTAGAGTCATGAACCTTTGTTGAAAGATTTCATCAGGCTTAGAAAGTACTGTGGCATTACCAAATAAATAATGTTATTCTATGACTGTTTGAACAAGAAGCAGCAGTAGGACATTCAAGTTCTGAGCCTGCTCCCTCATTTAATATGATAATGACAGATTTTGTTTGGAATCTAAAAACCATACTCCATCCAACCCTGATAATCGTTCGCCTCCTTACCTATCAACAGTAGTTATCCGTCTCTGCCTTAATAATGTACAAAACATCTGCTTCCATTACCTATTAAAGTGAGAGCTCCAAAGATTAAAAAAAAACTCCTCCTATCTTTGTTTTAAATGGGCCATGCCTTATTTTTGAACAATGACCATTGTGCTTGGTTCTCTCATGAAAGGAAATGTCCTCTCCACATCTGCCTGGTCAACATCCCCACGATCTTGTGTATTTATTCAAGTTACCTGTTGCTTTTCTAAACTCCAGTAGATGTAAGTCCAGCCTATCCAACCTTTCCTCATAAGGCAAGCCACCCAGTCCATACATTAGTCTGGTAAATCTTCTTGGAACTACTTCTATTACATTTACAACCTTAAATACAGTGACCACAATGATATTCATACTCCTGAAGTACAAACTGAAGTAAATCCGCCTACTTGTGTGTTTGATTCGCTTTGCAATAAATTATGACATCTATTAGCTTTCTAAATTACTTGCTGTACCTGCATACTGCCTTTTACAATGCATGTGCCAGGACACTGAGATCCTTCCATATATCAGTAAGATCTAAATCTCTCAACATTTAGATTATATGTTCTTTTAAAATTCTTGCTGCCAACATGGACAATTTATCAGTTCTCCAAGATCATTGCCCACTCTTGTAACCTACCTATATTCCTTTTGTAGCTTCCTTATGTTCCCATCACAACTTAGTTTCAGACCTGCTCTTGTGACATCAGCAACTTTGGCATCATGCCTTGCTTCCCTTTATCCTAGTCATTAATATAAATTGTAAAGAGTTTGGTGTCAGTACTAATCTCTGTAACACACCACTTGTTGCGTCTTGCCAACCAGAAAAAAGATTAATTTATACTTACTCTCCACTTGCTGTCAGCTAGCTTTTCTTCTGTCTGTACCAATATATTACCCTTACAGCACAAGCTTTTACTTTTCACAGTAACCTTTGATGCCTTCTGGAAATCTAAGTACAGTGTATCCCACTGGTTCCGCTTTGTCCAGAGCATAAAATACTGCCTCAAAAAAGTAGCTTATCAGCAGGAACTACAAACAGCAGAAGAAAAATACCTTTACAGCATATTCAAGAAGAATGGGTACTGGATAAACACAGTCCACCGATTCTTAAATAGCAAACCCAAACAAGTAGACACAACACACCCAGAAAGTCTAGCCACATTACCATACATCAAAGACATCTCAGAGATGACTACCAGACTACTCCATCCCTTTGGTATCATGCTACCCCACAAACCTACCAACACACTGAAACAGCGACTGATGAACCTTAAGGATCCTATACCAACAACCAGCAAATTGAACATCATTTACAAAATACCCTGCAAGGACTGTAACAAACACTACATCAGACAGGCAGGCAGAAAAATAGCCACCAGGATACATGAACACCAACTAGCCACCTAAAGACATGACCCACTATCACTAGTATCCTTACATACAGATGAAGAAGAACACCACTTTGACTGGGACAACACATCCATCTGAAGAAAGGCTAACAGAGACACATGGGAATTCCTAGAGGCCTGTATTCAAACTAGAACTCCATCAATAAACACATCAATTTAGACCCCATTTACAGGCTGTGTTTAAAAACAACCGGAAATGATATCACCTAATTTAAGAGACCAAGACACATAAATAAAAAGAGGGACAGAACACTAGTGCTTCACCGGAGGCTCACTGATGATGTGACCTAGCATGGTGATGAAATATCTGAAAACAAGCCTTCCAGCTCAGCGAGCAAACTTACAAGCTCAACCTGAACCTGAGCTACAAATTTTCTTGAAAATTCAAATGACTATCTATCATAATGAATAGCTGTTACACTTCAAATTCTGCATCATGAATGTGCAGTCTCTACCACATTCCTGTTGACCTTTTCCATGATTGCAGAGATACCAGTGAAGGCCATTTTTTTTTTAACAGCTTGGCATGCTCCAAGTTGTTTCACTGGGTGAAGTTTGAACTTCTTAAGAGCAATTGGGAAATGGCAAGAAAGTTGAGAAACTTGTAATTTTGATGTTGACATTTTTTTTTCTCCCTAAGCTTTAAGCAACATTTTCAGACATAGCTTTCTGGAGCATGAGGATGGTTACATGCCTTTAACATGTTTGCAAGATACTCACACTTTTCTGGGTAAGCACCTCAATATTGTGTTAGTGAATTTCTGCTTCAGGACACATCTAGCATGTTGCTTTTCTTTGAAGAGGGCTATTATGTTGACTTAAGTTGTTTTGTGGACTTGGAGAGCATTAGTCAATATTTCGTCATTGGATTGATGGCATTAGGCATAATTCCTGAATTAGCTGAGTGGCCGTGTGAAGGGTGCCATCTTCTAATATATAAATTTATTGAGATTTAACAAATTCTTTGCAGAAGGATATCTGATAATTTTTATTGCTAATATCAGCACAAATAGAAGTCCAATCGTATTGTTATTCTTGCAGAAGGTGATAGACAAGTTAATTGTAATAGCTAAAGCAAAGTGATATGTTCTTTTCATCCGGGAATAGAAGATAAAAAAAGAAACCCCATTCCTAGTTTTATAAATCTTAACATAATAGTTCCAGTGTACCTTTTTGACATTATGGTACTTGGAATGTTTTCATTTTGTAGTTACTGTGTTTTGCAAAATATAGGTTAAATTAATCATGTAGTTACTCTGTAATAATTAGTGACTTGATCATCAAAGATTTCGATGTATGAAAGCAATTTTAAAACATTTGTTGACATCAAACAGATTTGGAAAGATTGAACCACTTATCTATGCTGGATAAATTGACAATACCATCTTACTCTGAATGCTGACTGTTTGTCATGGCTAAGTTCGTCACACATTTGCCTCTGAATTATGGGGCTTGGGCCCAAGTGTCAAGGTTGATCCTCCACTGTAATGTTGGTGGACCACTGCACTATTGGAGCTGCCACCTTTCAGATAAGACAAAAAAAAGGTCTCATCTACCTACTCAGGTGCATATAGAATATCCTAAGACACTATTTCAAAGAAGAGCAAAGGATTTATCACTGGTGTGTTCGCTATTATTTATTCCTTCAGTCAAAATCACACAAAAAAAACCTGGCATTATCACATTTCTGTCTATGGAATTTTGTTGAATGCAAATTTGTGCTGCATTTTCCACACCATAATGATGACTGCATTATTATTTGAAGTGCTTCGAGACATCTGATGGTTGCGAAAAGCTCTATATAAATGCAAGTCTTTATTTTCCATCTTGAATATTATTTCTGTGCTGATTTGGATTTTAAGTTCAATATGTTGAAGACATTGGAATTTTACAGCAGTTAGTTTGATTTCGTTGTATATGTTATTGTGCCTAACTGCATGCTTGGCATACTTTTTTTTAGTGGGACTTGGCCAGGCTTGCTGTCAGATTTGCTATAATGTGGTTAATATAGAGCCTGTGTAATTGGTACCATGCCCTTGAATGCGAAAGATGGAAGTGCTTATAGTAATTAATGTGTTCATAACTGCATATAATCACATTAATAAGATGTCACTGCCTTCAAAACAATGTTGCTTCCTTAGATTGGCTAAATGGAAATAGTTACTATGCATGTGAAATACATTAAATTATTCATTTTAGAAGATTTATATTGAAATGTCAGTGTGTGGGTAGTTGATTACATTTCATCTCTATGGTGTTCAATCTTCTATTCATAAAATAAAGTACGTAAAATGTATTGTTTTAAAAACAGATCCATCCAACAACATGTAACCAATCATCAGGCTATAATGAAAAGAAACATGTTAAGACCTTGATGTGGATTTTTGACAGAAAAAAACATTGTTTTAATTGAAACGTGCAAGAGGAAGACAAAGATTAGAATGCACACAAAAGCCAATGTCAGCAAACTTAACGTTGCATTTTTAAATTGAAATGTGCAAGGGTAAGAAAAAGATCGGAATGCACACAAAAGCTGATATCTGCAAAAGTAGTCTAAAAATATTGGAATTGAAATTAGAGGAAATGAAAAGATATTTTCAATGCATTTTAAAAACATACTTGCTTAGATTTTTCAGTCACCAGTGAATGAAGAGTGCTTGATGTTCACAGCATGTACACTTATGCACAAACATTTTGCGGGATTTTATGTAACATTTTGTGGTAATTAGGGGGATTAAACAGCATAGTGCCCTCTACAGAAACATTTGTGCAAACTGAACAAACAATGATGTGCTTTCCTAACCAATCAAGGTTCAAGAATCCTCACCAAGATATGTACAGTCATTAAATTTTGGCCCCTTCCTTCAGTTGTCGGCAGGGGGACTTGAAAATATTGATGTTGACCAATATGTGTTTTGGGACGCTGTTCCTGGCGCCAGCCCAGTGGTCTCCCAACTAAGGTCAAGTCAAGCACTCATCAGGAGCTTGGTAAAGGGACAGGTTAAAATTTTGAAGGGGGTCAAAAGATATATGAGCTTTCAGTTTCTGATGAGCTGAAAGGAGGTGGCTTGAGTATGGACACAGTTATGGTTATACTTGGGGGTTAACTTAGCCCTGTGAGAGGGCAACAGGAGACTTGGCATTTGAAAAAGATAGTGTCCTTGGTACTATATAGGTAGAGTGGTTGGTCTGGGCTCAGGCATTGAATCCAGTTGCTCATTCCAGGTATTATGAGGGCAGAATAGCAGGGACAAAATAATAGTATGACCATCTGTTGAAAGGAAGGCTGCAGCTGGCAAATAGAAGGATGACTGTCGGACTTTGGGGAGTTGTGGTAATGAGGGGCAATAAGCTCAGTAGGACAGGCAGAATCCCAAGCAGCTTGTTGGCAGAGGAGAGGCAAGAAGATCATAAAATCAATCCCCTCAACACAGATTCGGTCACCAAAAAGGATTGACAAGAGAATCAATGGCAGGATAGACTGAAAGGACTTGCCAAAGACCTCATGCATCACAGAACTGCTGCTTTACTGTGTCAGTAACTGCCAAATTTACAGTGGTATCTGACTGCTTGCAAGGATCAGCTGAGGACATTGATGGCATTTCACTAATGGATATCACAGCTCATTGATGGCTTCTGAGCTAGATAGCACATCCATGTAATATTGGATGTGGCCATACAGGAACACAGGACTATGGGCTTTGCTTCCTTTGCCAAAATTCCCCAGATGGCAGGCAATTTCTCCTATGTTACGATTAAGGCACCCAGTGATTGCTTACTGAATTTCAGCAAAAGGAAGGCCTTTCTTTACCTCAACGACCAACCAGCCTGCAACCATAAAGAGAGCTTCTTCACTGTAAGCGCTTGCTCTGCCAGCAACTGCTATGATTTTTCATCTTCCACCAGTCTAGCCATTTGAGATATTTACTCCAATTCTAAAGTGCATGGATGAATCCTAGAGGACAGGGATATTCTTTGAAGAGCTTCACACACAGTGTAAACAAACTTCCCAGCAGGACAACTATATGTCAGGCTTTCTGGCTTCTGAAGATGGGATTCCGGTACATGAACTGTCACTTGATGTCCTTCATTATCCTCCTGCAGAGTCTCGATGACTATGATGATCTTTTGCATTCTCCATAATAAGACTGTCTACAAGGAAGTGAACTTCAGTGAGCCCATGACAGTTCATCAGAGGAGAATCAGTTGCAGAAGGTGAGGGAGGAGAAAGAAGTGGAAGCAGAGGGAAATGGCACTGAACAAAGATATTCCTAAGCTGCACAATGAGATGGCAAGGCATAACTTTGGATGGGAGGAGCATGTGAGGGTGCCATGAGATACCGGAATATCCTGATTCTGACACATTTCAGTGTGGATTAAAATGTTGGAGAATCCTGCTATCTCTTTCACTTTATACCACATTCCCTTTCACAGTGCCAACATAAGGAATCTCAGGCAACTTGCATAAAGTCCCATCATTTATACAGTTCAAAGAGAGGAAAATAATATTCAGAAACCACTCTTGTTACACATGAATGTACTATGTTACCAGGTAACCTCCTCCTGTCTCCTCGAGGAAGAAGATCTCTCTCTCAATGTCCAATATAGATCCAGATCAGCATTAAGAATAATGAGACAATCCTATCCATGGTATCAAGCCTCTGGCTCTTCCAACATATGTCATTTCCCAGTGTTATGGAAGGCTTTGAAACAATCAGCAGATTTGTTTCTCTATGGAGCAAGTAACAAAGAAGGCTTAAATCAGTTTCCATCTTCATCTGACCCATTCATTTTTAATGGAAAGCAAACCTGGCTCCATCAGTTCAGGACTGAATACTATTAAAACCTGACCTTTAGGCAATTTCCCAATGGAGGCAGGTTCCTGATCTGAAAACCAGTATAACTCCTCTTTTTCATCCCTGTGCCAAAAATGGAGGTCACAGAGTAACTAGAAAGTAAAAGGCATGGACAGGTTAGGCCAAATGGATGGTTTCTGGCCATACTGTATATGCTATCTAAGTTAGAATATTTAATACTATATTATCTCAAAGACAAAAAGTGAAATGAAGAGAAGCAAAGAACATGATAAAGATTTTTAAAGTGTCCTGTTTTGCTTCTGCTTGAATTCGATATTGTGCTGCAGCCTCAGGGGAATGCAGTAATGCACCCATATCTGCGAGCAAGTCTATTATGCAGAAGTCTTGAAGTCAGGACGAAGTCCTTCATCAGATTCCACAGCATTTCCTGTGTGCTTTACTAACTTTAGACATCTGTGCAAACCACTTCATATTCACACATTTGCAACAGTAGTCAGTAGGAAGAAATTGGGAACTAGCCAAAAGGTGTTTAATGATTCCTTTAAATAACACTAATGAATTTCTTTGTCCTGTTTGTCAACTGCACAAGGTGACTAGTGGGAACTCTGTATCCCGTTTGCCAATTGAGGGAGTTAATGCTGTGATCAATGGTGTCTGGTGTAGCTGACACCAGAAGTGCAGCTGACATGATTTTGGAGACAAAGTGGCACTTGATAGCACTGAAAAAGCTGGAACTTAGGAGCCAAATTAAACCACAAATCATAGACCAGGAAGTTTAAATCAGATACGGAAAGCAAACTGAAGAGAGGGCACATGTAATTATTCTTTATGACATCTTTATTATTCTTTTCAATATCTCAAATATTAATTAAACTAAAGAAATTAAGATTCATAGTTGTAATCTTGATCTTGGGCAGCCCGTGTCAGAGCACAACAACTCAAACAGCAGCATCTCAATTTCTGCATTTAACTGTATCTGCTTGTGCTGTGGAAGTTGCTATCTGATTTACTCCAGTGAGCATGTCAGCTGCACCATTATTCTACATACAAAACGGCAACAATTGTGCTTAAGTAAACGACTGTGGATGCTGGAAATCTAAGCTAAGACCAGAAATGCTGGAACAACTCTGATGGGTCAAGCAACATCTTTAGAGATTAATTGAATTAAAAGGTGGAATTTTGTTGAAGCACTAGAGAGCTGACAAGAGACCGATCACTGGGGTTCCACGAAAGCAGAATGGCCCAGGTTTGATGGAGGTTTGCAAACACCCTCTCTGAGGTGAGAAGCTGAAATGCATAATCTTCATGTGGGTTAATAAAGCTGATGGTGGGATGAGGACCTTAAATGCTCATCAATTGCCACAAAGAGGCCTCAATAGGTGGTGGGGTAGGAAGGTCATCCAATCCTGACAGAGTAGGAAGACAATGGGATTCACTTACACCACTATCCCAACTATGAAGTAGCCTTCCTACTTCTAACTCTCCATCAGAGAGAGCAGAAGATTCTTCAGCCCTTCAGAAAGTAATGCTTTACAGAGTTAAATTCCACTTTTTATTTGCGAATAGAAATTAATTCTGTTCAAATCAAACTGAGGAATGATCATGGAACCTTATTTGATGAATGGAGATAACTGCATGACAAATAATCAAAATGCATTTTATTCCCTTACATTTTCTATAAACGATGTTACTGCTTGTTTTTTTTTCATTTGATAAAATGATGCTGCATTCAAAAAATTGTACACCACACAGACTTCATACTACGGACCAACTAGAATGTCTTCAATAGATGATTTGAAAAAATATCTTTTGATTTATACCTTTTATGTCCACAAAACCTTGTACTCGCTTTTAATGTTGTAACATATCGGAGTGTTGTCAAACAAAATTTGGCACAAAGTCACATAACTGAAAACGTGTTGCTGGAAAAGCGCAGCAGGTCAGGCAGCATCCAAGGAGCAGGAGAATCGACGTTTCGGGCATGAGCCCTTCTTCAGGAATGAGGAGAGTTTGCCAAGCAGGCTAAGATAAAAGGTCGGGAGGAGGGACTTGTGGGAGGGGTGTTGGAAATGCGATAGGTAGAAGGAAGTTAAGGTGAGGGTGATAGGCCGGAGTGGGGGTAGGGGCGGAGAGGTCAGGAAGAAGATTGCAGGTTAGGAAGGTGGTGCTGAGTTTGAGGGTTGGGACTGAGACAAGGTGGGGGGAGGGGAAATGAGGAAACTGGAGAAATCTGAGTTCATCCCTTGTGGTTGGAGGGTTCGCTTCCACAAAGTCACATAAAGCAATATTGTGCAGCAATCTGTAACTTAATTGAAGAATGAGTACTTAATGAGAGTAAAAAACAAGAAAAGATCAACAGAGATGCAGAGTATTAAAGATGGAACTCCAGAGCATATGGGCTTGGCAGCTGAAGGCTTATTGGGGAAGCTCACAAGGTCAAAATTGGAGTATTTTATGACTGAAGGAGATTATAGAGATAAAGAACAGTGAATTCATGGGGAATTTGAAAATAAACAAAATCAAGCGATCTTAAGAGAAGATGCTCTAATTTGATTCTTTTTATATGATAATTTTTAATACTCTGTGTTCTGTCTTATAATTTTTGTGATGGCTTTCTATATAAGAATTTTTTTGACAGCTGTCCTCAAATCAAAATTATAATCTTAGTTATGGTTCCCTCTGTATCATGAGCTTGCTGTGAACAAGGATTTTTACTTGACAGTAAAAACATCATTAACAATTTTCAGGGAATTGAATTATTGTATATACAAAAACCAGGCTTCTATCTCAAAATATTTGCAACCTTCATTTTATCAATCAGCTTATACCTCTGTTCATCAAGGTGAACATTTTTGATCCAAATATCTTGAGCTCATACACTTAATGTAGCTTCCAATTTTGTTGCTTAACTTGTTAAAGGTTCAGGGTCAAATTATATTTGATAAATATTTTTCTTGTGTTTCAAACTGGGACAGTCTTGTCCAATTTGACATGTATAAAACTGATGTTCTTCACAAATGGAATTAGGCAGCTTTGACAGCTGCTCTAAGGTTCTTTGGCAGGAGGCAATGCAAGGCAGAATGTTTACTGTTGAGACCAGTCAAGGTCAGGTAATTCACATCAGCATAGGAAAAACAGCAAAGTTCAAAATTCAATCTTGAAGGAAAATAAAACACTTTACATTGCAGATACTGCCAAGGCAATGAAAATGGGAATATTTGAATTTAATTTTTAATTTAAGAGCATTGCAACATTTTATACTGCTTGCTTCTTATCAACTGATCATTCTTATGATTACAGACTTGATTCAAATGTTAACTATCATAGAGACACTTTTCCTGTAATCAATTGGATGGAATATAGCAGTAAAATCTCCATTTGGAGGAAAATTATGGAACATCTTCCAACTATAGCCAGCTTAGAACTCTTAAAACACTGTTTTTTAACCAGCTTAATTGATCCTGGAGCAACAGCAGAACCAAGTTTAGTCAAATAATTGCTGAGAAACCCATTTTTATATTACAAAAAAAGCTTCACCAACAGTGAAAGAATGTAAGAACAACTTCTATTCAGTAGATCACAGGTTCTTTACACAGTTGATGCTGTGAGGATTGCTGAATTAAAGGAAATTACTGACAAGTACATTAAGAAATATATTGAAACTGGAAAAAAAATACAGCTAGGCCAAAGGGGTAATGTGGAGCAGTCCATAGAACATGAAGAAGTAACTAATGATTCTGCTGGCTTTGAATTACTGAAGACATGGGAATGTGTCAAAAAACAGATTCTCTGTAAACTTGATGAACTGAATGAATGTACTTTGGATCTCTCAGTCCCACAGAAGGTTGGAAGCTGACCCCTCTCCGTCTTTCTGTCTGTCTCAAACTTCTGTTACTTGTTGCTCATCTAGGGAGGGCTCAATCCTTGATAGCAAGTGATGACCACCCCTTGAGATGTTGTTATGGTGCAGACACTTTACAATATTTAGTAATTTCGGTCATTTGCTTGATGTTATGAATCCAGCAGGTTGAAGACATCTGTGATGTTGAAGACCTCAGAAGGAGGAAATTGCACTTCCATTTGCACTTCTGGGTGAAGGTGAATGCAAATGTTTTCATCCTGTTTTCGCACTAATATGTTGGGATCCTCCATTGTTGAGCATGGAAATATTCGTGAACCTTCACCTCCTCGAGTACCTTATTGTTCAATTGAAATGTCTAACCACAGATAGTGGCCATGATAACATCATTTTATCTATTTCGTCAATTTAAGTAGAAAGTACTTTATGTACTATTTTGTGTGGATTAACATAACAAATGCATACCACTATTCAGTAGCAAGGAAGTAAAGCATTTCAATTTCTTTAAAATAAAACATATACATTGCTTTTCAATTTACCAATTTATCAACAAGTTCACAAAATGTTAAAGTAAGCACACATATGCCTGGCAAATACAAATAGTGACAGCATATACTTAAGGATAGAATTCAATACTCATATTAAATTACTAATTAGAAACATGGTTAGTCAGATCTGGGTTGCAAATAGCCATATATGGGTAGTGATTGATATATTGGACAATACTGCCCTAATGCAATTACAAATACTTTTCTGATCTTGATGATGTGATACATTGTTTGCATAGTCAATAGGGAGCTCTAAATTGCACATAATCTGTGAACTAAATCTGTACTGTTGACACTCCATCAGGTCCTATTTACACAAATTCTGTATTGGTTGCTGAATTTGTTTTTCTTTGTGACTTTATCTTAATTGCAGATTCAACACCATAGCATTACTTTGTTTTGAAAGTGTTGACAACACATTACGTTGATCCAAAGTGTATTTGAATTGGAAACAGCAGTAAATGTACACTTGATGTGCTCCCTATGATCTGTGGTGTATATTCATATTTTTTAAGGATGTTGTTTGTCTTTTCATTGTCCCCAAAATTATGAATGAAAAAAAAATCATTTTACCAATGATATTCTGTGCTAATCCTGCTTAACATAAAATTATAATTTTGTTGCTTTTCTATTGGAAAATTGCAAAGTTAACACTGTGCATGTGGACAAAAAAAAATATTTTTGTGGAGCATAAGACCTCTCTTCATATAACATTATTCTTAGTGTTTTGCGCTATTTGACTGAATAGGGTGCAGGTTTGCTCGCTGAGCTGTAGGTTTGATATCCAGACGTTTCATTACCTGGCTAGGTAACATCATCAGTGACAACCTCCAAGTGAAGCGAAGCTGTTGTTCTCCTGATTTCTATGTATATCTTTCTCCTGGATGGGGTTCCTGGGATTTGTGGTGATGTCATTTCCTGTTCGTTTTCTGAGGGGTTGATTGATGGCATCGAGATCTATGTGTTTGTTTATGGCGTTGTGGTTGGAGTGCCAGGCCTCTAGGAATTCTCTGGCATGTCTTTGCTCAGCCTGTCCCAGGATAGATGTGTTGTCCCAGTCGAAATGGTGGTTTTTCTCAACCGTGTGTAGGGTACGAGGGAGAGAGGGTCGTGTCTTTTTGAGGCTAGCTGGTGTTCGTGTATCCTGGTGGCTAACTTTCTTCCTGTTTGTCCTACGTAGTGTTTGTGGCAGTCCTTGCATGGAATTTTGTAGATGACATTGGTTTTGTCCATGGGTTGTACTGGGTCCTTTAAGTTTGTTAGTTTTTGTTTGAGAGTGTTGGTAGGTTTATGTGCTACTAGGATTCCGAGGGGTCTTAGTAATCTGGCTGTCATTTCTGACTGAATCTTTGACAGAATTGGATTAAATATGTTTAAAGGCATCTCCATTTGGTTCAGTACTCTAAAGTGTAACTGTATTTTCCGGATTGCCTTAAACAAAGGTTGTGTTTAGCTATTGAGTGGCCTGCTGTTAGATGCATTTTGAAGGTGGTGTTATGAGCATTTTTAACTTTAGTGATAAAGACTTCGATCAATTTGGATGAAGTTGACTGAATGCTATGCTCAGTTTTTCTACAAATTTGTCTTCTTCTGATATCTGTATTGCCAACTCTTTCATGAATACATTCTTCCCATTTTTGTTTCTTAAAAGTTACAATATTTGATCAGTGAATCTCCAGTTTTAAATTTCAATCGGGCACTTTTGTTGTTCATGCTTATATTCTGATTATTATGGTGTTGCCATCAATCAGGTTATGTACAAATGTTTGCAACTCCCCTTAAATTAATGTTGCCAGAAGGGTCTTGACAAAATTGCACAAGTGACTGATGGTAATTCTTTTCAAAGTGTTTTTTTGGAGAAACCTATATTATGTTGGAAATAAACCACATTATTGGTACTGTATTTACTTTTCTCGACAAAATAAATGTGAAAATTAACAGAGCTTTCATTTTGTTATTCAAGTTCTAGCAATCAATAAACTTAAACTGAGTAGAATAGCATACAAAAATGCCATCCAGATATTTTAAACATGCTTATATTGGAAGATAGCATATCACACTTAAACCCTGGTCATAAAACGTTTGTCCCATTGTACTTTAAATTACATGAATATTAGGAACAAAAACAAATAAGTACTGGAAATGTTCAGATCAGAAGAAAAAGATAGCTAACAAATCAGATTGATGATCCTATTGCTGATACTCGAAAAATTTGAAGGCGTCGGTATTTATAACCAAGCACAGAACATAGAAATGGGGTGAGAGAGAAGTACAATGAAAAGGGAATGACAAGGTCTTGGAAATAGAAATTGCTGGAGCAACTGTGGCTGGGCAACATCTGTGGAGAGAAAGCAGAGTTAAAGTTTTGAGTTCAGTGAGTCTTCAGAAATGATAGCGAGGATAAGGTGGTATGTTTGCTGAAAGAGTGAGTGGACAGGTAGAGTTGGAGCCCAGAGATAATGAAAAAGACAAAGGGATGGATTATGGTATGCCAGGAGGAAAGAAAATCTGAAAATGGAGACCATTGTTGATTAAAATGGGTTGGCTGTGTTGTGCCCAAACATGTGATGACTGGGCTTGATGATTTTGGGGTAGGAAAAGGACAGAGAAGAAAGTGTTCAGGTTCTAAAATGATCAAACTTGATGTTGTGTCCTGAAGGTTGCAGGGCCCCTAAAACAGAAAATGAAATGCTGTTGTTCCATTAAGCCTTGCTGGAGCACTGCAGCAGGAGCAAGACATAAATGTTAGTGTGGGAACACGATGGTGTATTGAAGTGACAGGCAACTGGAAGGTTGGGGTTATTTCTGCAGACAGAATAGAGGTGCTCTGCAAAGCAGTCACCCAGTCTGCGTTTTGACTCCACAATGTAGATTTTTATCGTCCACAGTTCTTTGTTTTGTATTAAGGTCTGTGAAAAGATGGCAAGTAGGATTGAGGAGAGCTATAGCTTGACTAAAGGAAGTGGATGAGTATAATGTGAAGGAAATGTGAGAGTCGGCAGCAGTGATTGGAGCAGGGTTGGAGGGCAAGTCTGGAGGTCAGTTATGTAGCTGTTTGACGAGGTTGTAATCTATCCAAGGTTTCTGACTCAGTCAGAAACAGTTACAGAATGACTTAGGAAATAGTGGAATTACCTATTAGAAGTTGAAAATTCCAGGCAATTCCCATGAGGATCTCCAAATCCGAACTTCCACAGGGTTCCAACATATATCTTTAAACCTGTCTGGTCTCTGATAATCCAGAGACTGGATGATTTGACATAATAATAGTAGCCTTTGGGGTACTTTCAGCAAACTGCTTTTGTAATTACTCCAACAGTTTTTTTTCAACTCTCTTAGGCATAGACAGTCTTTTTAAAAAAATGTACTGGGGCTTTAACTCTACTGTGTATAATTTTGGAACACATATTAAAGAAAGGTAATTTGGCATTGAAGACATTTCAAAAGTGTTTCACTAGGCTAATTATTGGGCTGAAGTGGTTAACTTATCAAGAATGGCTGAAGAGTGTAGGTCTTTGCTCAGTAGAGATTAGAAGAATGAGAAGTGATCTTGTTAAAACATACAAGACATAGAGGAGTCTTAATAGGAAAGATGTTGAGAAAATTATTCCACTGGGTGGGGGAAATTTCAAAGTGGGGGACGTAGTCACAGAATAAGGGGATAATTATTTATTTAATTATTTAAAGCTGAGGTCAGTGGATGTTTGGAATTTTCTACCACAGAGAGTTAAAGGCAAGATCACTTATAAGTATTTGAAGAGGAGGTAGATGTATTTTTGAAATACTGATGAGTTGAAGGTTATGAAGAACTGGCACGAAAGAGGAGTTGAGACTTGAGGCACATCAACCATGCCCTTATGGAATGGTGGTTGAGTGGCGAAACCGCCTACTCCTACTTACTATGTTCTTAAATAACTTCACATATGACAGTTCTAAAGACCACATCCATCCTTTTGCATTTCCAAATACTTTAAAAAATTTGTAACTGCTACACTGCAGACTCTTACAGCAAAAAAGGGGCTTATTTTAACTCAACAGTTAATACAATGCTCGCTGAACGATTCACACTCCACCCTTCTCCTACCAGCAAAAATGGAATATGTCAGAAATGGGGGTGAAATTGCTAAATTTGGTCACTTTTGAAGCTGCGTGGAATCTCCACAACTTAGCAAAAATCTGATAAAGGGCTCCAGCCCGAAACGTCGATTTCCCTGCTCCTTGGATGCTGCCTGACCAGCTGTGCTTTTCCAGCAACACACTCTCAGCTCTGATCTCCAGCGTCTGCAGACTCACTGTCTCCTCAGCAAAAACCTACCCTAACTCTGTTTATCTAACAGCAGTTTAACTTCAGTTTTGCTTTTTGTTTACGATGGGTTTAGACAACCGATTGTGCATTCTTAACAAATCCATTCCTGAGTCTTAATATATAGGCAAAGTACTGTGATGCTGGAAATCTGAACGAAACCCTGGAGAAACTCAGCAAGTCTGCCATCATCTGTGGAGAGAGAAACAGAGTTAAAGTCTGATATGACTTTTCTTCAGAACAACATGTCCTCCGTCATGACTGATCACTGCTGTCAAACATGACAAACTGCTTGGTTCTGTGTCTACTAATAGGCAAGGCAAGACCTTTTAGAGACGTTATGAGCTAAGTAAGCATGGACTGAGTGAGTGAGTGCCAAGAGAGCAAGGTACAGAGTCCTGAGGTGCATCCTGCTGCAATTCATGAAGTCAGTGACCATGCATGAAAAGTGGCCTGGCAGCAGTATTATAGTGCAAGTTGTTGGTACATTCCAAGCACAGCATTGTTGTTGATGATTATCTTCCAAACGAGTTAGAGATGTGTCTTGCTGTGGTGAAGCTGCTACTTGCCCAATGTCAACTCCCATCCATGGAGGTCTGCAAGTAGTTGCCATTATTAAACTTGGCCTGAAATGTGGTGGACCGCATTGAGACATGGAGGAGAAAGTCATGAGTTGGAATCACCATCACTAACTCTGATGTTGATATGGTCATTGTCACCAATAACTTACCTCTACAAGTGGGAGAAATGCTAACTACAAATAAATGAGGCAGGAAAAGGTAATAATGAAATATTACTGCATGCAAATTGGCCTTTTTGCTTCTCGATAATGAGAATCACATCTTGCAGTCAAACCCTTGGTGCAAAATCAGACTTGTCTTCTTGACGTGGAAAATCTCTTCTTGCCGCTCTTGCTGTTCTCAAACATAGGATGCATTTGTAGTAATATCTCTTAAATTTATGGACAACTTCATTATGGGTTTGTGCTGCCAGAGTTAGCATTCTTAAATAATCAGAAGTCAAATTAATGCCCTGTCATGGTAAAATATTGGACCACTTCCCAGTCATTCAAGGTCTGGACAATTTCAGCCTGTTGAAATTGCATTTGTGGCCCAATAGGTGAGCTACCCAACATCTTTGATAATTTGTGGCATTTGTTAACTAGACTAATTAACTAGTCATCTCCATGAAATAAGAAAACTATTTCCTAAATATGGCATGTTTATGGCACTCACAAAATTAAATACCTTAATTTCTAGGATGTGTCATCAATCCATTTGTACCTCAATGTCTGGTGACAATTACATTGCAAAAGATGATCAGGGCACAACTGCACACCAACTACTTATGAGACCAGAATGAAACTATATATTACAGTTATATTATTATCCTGTCAAAAGATTAGGTAAGTCTTGCAAAAAAGTGATTAGTTTTATCTATTGTATGAATTATTAAAATTAACCTGTATCGGAAGATGAATGTTGAGAGTGTGGCACTGGAAAGGCACAGCCGGTCAGGCAGCATCCGCTGTGCAGGAGAATCGGTGTTTCAAACATTATTCCTTCATTAGGAATGAGGCTTGTGGCCCAAGGAGGCTGAGAGATAAACAACCCTACTGCCTGGTGGCTATAGACTTTAACTCCCCTTCCCACTCCACCAAGGACATGCAAGTCCTTGGCCTCCTCCATGCTTAAACCCTAACCTCCTGATTCCTGGAGGAAGAACTCCTCACCTTCCACCTTGGCACCTTCCAACCACACAAGATCAATGTGGATTTTGCCAGTTTCCTCATTTCCCTTCCCCCCACCTTATCCCACTCGGCACCACCCTCTTGAACTGTCTTACCTCTCCATCTTCCTTCCCACTTATCTGCTCCACCATGCTCCCTGACCTATCACCTTCCCCTATCACATTCCCAGTGACCTTCCCCCCAGCCCCACCCCTCTCCCTTATATTTCTCAGCCCACTTGAGCCACAAGCCTCATTCCTGATGAAGGGCTTATGCTCGAAACGTCGATTCTCCTGCTCCTCTTGCTGTGCTTTTCCAGCGCTACACTGTTCGAACCTGATCTCCAGCATCTGCAGTCCTCACTTTCCCCTCGAAAGATGAATATGCAACAAAAAAAAATTGCACAATGCGTTATTTTGACAAAGGTAATAAGATATCATTGTGATATAACTTAAAGTGTTTGTGGTCAGTTTAGATCTTTTAAGTTTGTCCTCCAGAACAGCAAAGGATTTTTCTTGAGACCTATTGTGGTCTGGTGTCCTGAGTTAAAATCAGGACATATGTGGCCTTTTTTTCAGAGCAAGTGATATAAAAGCACCTTTAACATGGTCTAGTGTAATGCTAGTAGAGAGATTCTGGTTTAAAATTTGTGATTCTGTATTTCTGACACAGAAGCCTGTAAAAGTATCTGATAGATTTGTTCATATTTAACATGAAACTTGGCTAGTAGTAACAAGTAGACTTGTGATGCTTCTGGGATCCATTATGGGATGAAATGTTCTTAACAGACAATTAGTCAGCACTGTTAATCAAGTTTAACAGGTGGTGTGTAATGAACTAAGACAGGGCCTCTGCTGTGGCTAGCCTAACAGTAATCTGGTTAGGGAGGTTTATGATGACTGAAGCCCAAAATGCTTTGGGAAGTGATCCAACACCTTATCATGATGGCGCATTCATTAGTTTTTTGATTGTTCAAGGATGCTGACACTGGCAGTAGAAACTCAGAAGGAAATTGTCCACAAATCCCATTCTTAGAATTATTGCTACAAATGAAGCTTATTATACAGCAAGACTTGCTGTCTTGTATTAATTAGGCAAAACTTGGTGTGGATTTTTCACTGAGGGAATAAAAGAATTGCCCTGAATTGAAAAGTGTTTGCATAATTTTTTTATTTAACTTGACAAAAATGACAGAAAGCTTTGAGGTTTGCAATGTGGACATGCATCAAAATGTGCAACATCCCACACTTTATTCATCAGTTTTAAATTAAAATTCATGTCACAATCTCAAAATGAACTGGCAAAGCTTTCTCTGCATTTGGACTGAAGAATAGAACTGTTAACTGCATTACTGCAATAAATTTATAGCTTAGATCATTTGTGAAATGGTTGCAGATCTATCTTCAGGATCTCTTCAAATTGCAACTAATTGAGAGTCACCTTCAATTGCTAAATGTTGCTGCACTATGAATAATGGACAAGAGCTGATGTAAGGATGATGTTTTTATCTTCACAACCTGGCCAGTAATCTGGAAGAGCTGGTTGTCCACCTGTGGTAGAAACTGCTTAATTTTCATTCTGTTTCTCCTCAGTGACATGGCAATTTACCAATGTCTATAAATAGGCCACGATTCACTTCCTGTCTGATGATAGTTGAGACCATAAAAATGTATTCCTTAAAATAAAAATAGTTGTGATTTGGCTAAATTTTATTTTGGAAACTTGAGCATCCATCCTTAAAATTGATTTATGCATCTTCTTTTGAGAAAAATGGTTGTGTCTAAAAATTGCTTGAGGCTCGTATTGACATGATAGATTATGAAACGTAAAAGTTAATGTGGATATCTGATCTTTTCTGGTGGATATCTGGGCACTCAAATTCAAACGTCTCCGCACCCAACCATCGAAATGGCGGTATTTATATAATGACCAGTTTTTAAAAGATTTTGGTATTTTTGATTGTACACTAGAAAGGAGCACGTTAATAGGAAAAGGAGTGTTTTACAAAACCAAGGAATGTTAAAGGAGTTCTGCAGTTTTTAAAAGCAAGTAACTTGACAGTCATCGTAAGGAATGTTTACACAGTTGCTGTTCAAGCAGTGATAAAAGTCTGGCTATGTGTGAATAAAGATTTGGATGGTACCTGTTTGGTTAATGAACTTGTGACCAATAATCAATTATATAGATCTTCTGGCTGAGGGCAATTAAGTGCTTGACTCCCATGGTATGAATGTATAAGGAGAAGACATTGGATCTCCACAAGAGAAGGAGCCGTTTATTTTCTCAGAAGGAGAAAAAACCTTAAGCCTGAAGAAAGCTAAGTTATTTTCTCCCCCAGCAATTGCTATGAGCTGTGGTTTCTAACCAGTAAGCAAGATACTTTATAAGTGTGAACCAGTGACCCTGTATCTTCTGCAAGTGAGTGAAAGCATTTGGAGATGCCTGACAAGCACAGGGAATATTCTCAGCAAACCATGTAGACAGAAACTATTGACCGAGCTTCGCAGTCCTTCTGGCCACAATCATACACATTTTTAAATTCTGTTTATGTCGGTGTGAATATGAATACATGTATATTTATAGGAGTTTATAAGTGGGTTAAAGTTTGAACTGGTAAAATTAATGTCTGTTAATAGTTTGAATGTATTCATTTGTAATAAATTGTAATTCTTGTTCAGTGCAGAAACTTGTGTCTGTGACTTCTGTCAACGTGGGTTTGAAATATAGAGAATTGGAGAATTTTGTGTACTTCTGACAAATCTTTAATTGTGGTGATAACTCATGGAATTTTGGGGCCTTGGTTTCCAGTATTGTATTGCAGTGATGCATAGCGCTCTGATTTTTGCATGTTACTACTTTGTTTCCACCTTCTGCTGAGTAAATGCCATCTAATAAGCAAGACTAATGGAGCTGAATGTCTGTAGGGTGGAACGGATAGTGGACAGATGGGGAAGAGGTAGCTGTTGGCAAATGTATAATGTCACTAGATTGGTAATCCAGGACCTTACTCTAATATTCAGAGACCATGTCTTCAAAACAAACTATAGCAAGTGGTGAGATTTGAATTTGATATAATCTGGAATTAAAAGGAAGCCTTATGAGGGTAACCATTGTTCATTGTTGAATCATGATTCGCTCATGTCCTTGAGGTAAGGAAATCTGTCATCCTTACTTGCTGTGGCATACTTGTGACTCCACACCACATCAATGTATTTGACTCTTAATTGTCTCTAAAATGGCCCAGAGAGCCATCGGCTTCAAGGGTAAATTAGAATGGGAAAAGAATGCCAGCCTTGCTAGCAATAACCACATCCCACACAGAATAAAAAAAGACAGATAAACATTCTTTAATACAGAGCACGTCAATATTTCAGTCAATTAAAATTATCATAACACTGCCTATCTTTCTTTACTATGCAAAAATTCAATCTAATTTCAGATGCAAATGTTCTCTTTGGTCTCATAATTGCATTGAAAATAATAAAAAATATGATTATGAAAATCTGAACAAGAATAATAATTCAAAAAAAAAATCAGTTGATAAACTTATCAAGTTTCATCCTGGGCCACATTGAGTACTACATAGTGATCAAATGTTGTAAGACTGCAAAATAAATATGATTCATTGCTTCTGCAGTCACATTATATAGTGCATGTATACCAGTGTAGAGATTGGAGATGTATCAGAGTAGTCCCTTCCCTGAGTTGACTTTCTTCAAATGCAGTGTCTGCTGACACCTGGCATCACTCAAGAGCACCAATCCACAAACACACATGCACACAGTTCCAGAGTCTCTACATCATTATGTAAAATTCCAATGAAGCCATACACAAAGGAATTGTGCTCGCACAGAAAAGAAACAGTTTATTGAAATGGACTTCAACAGAAGGAAGTGCAGAAGTGAGAACGGTATGACGGGGAAATGAGGACAGCAGGAAGGTGCCGTGCCCCCTCCCCCAATCCCTTCTATCCACTCTTCATCTTTCTCCCCTCTTTCTTCACTGCACAGTGCTTGAATCAGTCATTTATATTCATATTCAGAGCACAAGAAACTGCATCTGCAATCCTGCTTTCGGCATTCAAATATTCTTTCTGCATTGAACTCCATGCTTTATACACATATGTTCAAATGCATAGTTTACTATCAGTGATAAATTGGCACTCGTAGAATGTGAGCGTAATTTCTGCTTTGCCTGCTCGATAGCTTGATATTATTTCTCGAGGAGTAGGTTTGATAAGCAAACTATCTGACTTCATACTAAATATGTTTGGAAATATCCGATTGTTTTGATTTGAAATAGAAAATAATGCTCTCTGAAGACTAGGGCAGTTTATATTGGAAAAGAGAATGTTAAGAATCAAATTTTGAAATATTTTGGAAGGTTTCAATGAGATTGGTAATGGGTAAATCTCTTAACATACCCCTTTATGGTATAGATGCCAATTCAGAATTTGTGATTTCTTATTAAACAGATGAGCATAAACTCAATGAAGTTTATGAGCATAAACTAAATGCATTCAGTTAGTTAGTTATTTTTATGCTGGATTACTGGAATGCAATGTAAAAAGTAACAATCGGAGCTAAGAAAATCACAATGTTTAAGCGAAGCAAGCAAACAGTTATAAATGCAATATATTAAAATGAAGAATAGGGAAGTGGTAATAAAGTGGACTTTTTTTTGAACAGCGCTGAAATGAATTGTTTTGGGTTATTAGCAAGTCCCAGTAACGGGCAAAATTTCAGATGATCACCAAAGAAACTGAGTTCATTAGTACTTTTAAGAGGGACATGGAGAATTGAAAAAAATCAAAACTAAGTCAACCAAACAAGAGTAGGTTAATAGTTGAGACAGAAACCATATGCGGTCTTAAATGGAGACAAAGGATGTCCTACTTGTTGGCTTGAGAACCAATGAGAACCCTATATCAGATGTTTTAGCAAAGACATGCTGAATTGAGTGCCATTTTATTGGCAGTTAACTGGGTAGTGTGAACTGGGGTGGGGGTTTGGAGTGGTCATGGAAGTGCTGCCCAATCAGATGCCAGTAGTTCTAATAAATGGCAGAGCCACTGAGGAGGAGTGACTGTGTGCGATAGTATTCAACTGAGACTTGGCATTGTCGCTGAATTTCAGGCCACGGGTGAGTGGTGACCATGTAGGAGGAGGAGGTTTGTAGAAACAAAGAAGATAGGAGCAGAAATAAGCCATCTGACCCCTTGATCCTGCTCTGCCATTCAATATGATCATGGCTGATCAATAAGCTGAAAACCTAACCCCTACTCCCCCATTCCCTTGAAAGTTTCAGCCATAAAGGCTATATCTAACTCCTTCTTGAAAACACATAAAACTTTGGACTCAACCACATTCTGGATGAAAAAGATTTCTTCTCATGTCAATCCTAAAGGTTTTTTTCCCTTTATTCTTAAACTATGACTCCTGGTTCTGGATTCCCCACCATTAGAAGTATCTTTCCTGCACCTAAACTGTCTAGTCCTGTTAGAATTTTATAGTTTTTTTTCATGAGATTCTTTTCATTCTTTTAAACTCCAGTGAATACAATCCTAACCACTCAATCTCTCCTCATTTGTCAGACCTATCATCTCAAGAATCAATTTGGTAAACTTTTGCTGAGCTATGTCAAAAGCAAGAACATTCTTCCTCAGATAAGGAGACTAAAACTGCACACAATGTTCCAGGTGTGGCCTCACCAATGCCCTGTACTATTGCAGAAAGACACCCATGTTCTTCTACTTGAATCCTTTTGCTATGAAGGGCAACACACAGTTAACTTCACTGCCTGCTGCACCTGTGTGCTTACTTCCAGTGATTGGTGTTTGAGGACACTCAGATCTCATTGAGCATTGCCCTCTCTCAACTTATCACCTTTCAAAAAATAATCTGCCATCCTATTTTTACTACCAAAGTGGATAACCTCACATTTATCCACATTCTATGTCTTTGAGCTTCTCAGTGCTTTTTCCAGGTGGTGTTCAACATGAGTATTGATTTATCAGCTGAGGGACTGCGATGGTGGTCATAGAGACATACAGTATGGAAACAGACTGAAAACCCTATTTGCTCATACCAACCAGGTTTTTTTAAACTGAACTTGTCCCTTTTGCCTGTGTTGGCCCAAATCCCTCTAAACCTTTCCTATCCATATACCTGCCCAAATGTCTTTTAAATGTTGCAATTGTACCAACCTCTACCACTTCTCTGACAGCTCATACCACCCTCTGTGTGAAAAAATTGCCCTTCATGTCCCTTTTAAATCTTTCCCCTCTTACCTTTATTCTCTAGTTTTGGACTCCCACACCTTAGGGAAAAGACCTTGGCTATTCAACTAATTTATGCCCCTGATGATTTTATAAACCTCGATAAGGTCACCCCACAGCCTCCTGTGATCCAGGTAAAGTAGTCCTAGCCTACCCAGCCTCTCTTTATAACTCAAACTCCCCCAGTATCAGTAACATGCTTGTAAATCATTTTTGCATCTTTTTCATTTTAGTAACTTAATTTCTATAGCAGATTGGCCAAACTTGTACACAGTACTCCAAATGAGGCCTTAGCAATGTCTTGTGCAACATAATATGATTTCCCAACCCCTGTACTCAGTGCTGTAACTGATGAAGGCAAGCATGCCAAACGCTGCCTTCACGACTCTGTTTCGCCACTTTCAAGCCTGCAACTGTACATGTGTGTGTGTGTGTGTGTGTGTGTGTGTGTGTGTGTGTAGATGCACCCCCCCAAAGGCAGCAGCAGTCTTGGTGTTGATATCCAGTCCGGCTACCCGGGGGTGGGTAGATGGGCGTTGGCTGACAGGGGGCAGGGGCGTGGAGGGGGTAGCAGGGTCAGACAGGGGATAGGGTTGGAGGGGTACAGGCAGGGGAGGAATTGGGAAGGGCAGATGGGGTCTTGTGTGCAGTGTGCTACTGCCTAGTCTCCTGAATGGGGAGCAGACTTAGCAAGTGCACCATGTGTCAATTCCATTGAACTGATTGAGGTGGGGGGGGGGGAAGGCTTAAGCAATGCTGCAGGCCCCTTACACATAAGTGTGTGTCTGATCAGGAACAAGCCCTGAGACAGAGAAAGGGAGCAAAGCAGGCAGAGCAAGGAAAGAGGAAACTTATGAAAACTCCAAGCCCCAGAGGAGATGTATTGAATCAATTAAATGAATAATCAATTATCCAAACAAAATACTGCCCGCCCATCTCATCTGGATAATCGAGGTTCCTCTGTACATGGACACCAAGATCCCACTGTTGCTCCACACTGCCAAGAATCCTGTCTTTAACCCTGTATTCAGCATTCAAATTCAACCTTGCAAAATGAATCACTTCGTATTTATGCAGGTTGAACTCCATCTGTCACTTCTCAGCCCAGCTCTTCATCCTGTCAATGTCTTCTGGTAGCCTGCAACAGCCCTCAACAATATCTACAACTTTGCCGACATTTGTATCATTGGCAAACTTACTTCTTACTTCTTACCCTGTCACTTCTTCATCCAAGTCATTTATAAAAACAGCAAAGAGCAGAGGCCCAAAAACAGATCCCTGCAGGACACCACTGGTCACCGGCCTCCATATGAATTACTTTCCATCCACTACCTCTCACTGTCTTCTTTCGACCAGCCAATTCTGTATTCAGACAGCCAAATTTCCTTGTATCCCAGACCTACTAATTTTCTAAATGAATCTACTGAGGGGAACCTTATCAAATGCTTTGCGAAAATCCATATACACCACATCCACTGCTCGACCTTCGTCAACTTGTCTTGTCACATCCTCAAAAATCTCAAGGCTTGTGAGGCATAACCTGCTCCTTAAAAAGCCACGTTGACTATCTTTAATCAAATAATGTATTTTCAAATAGTCATAAATCCTATCTCTCAGAATCCTTTCCAGTTTCTTATTTACCACAGACAAAAGATTGAACTGGTCTATAATCCCCAGGGATTTCTGTATTCCCTTTCTTGTACAGAGGAACAACCACCTCCCTCCAATCATCTGGTACTACTCCCGTGGAGAGTGAGGCTGCAAAGATCACCGCCAGAGCTGCAGTAATCTCATTCCTCACTTCCCGCAGTAATCTTGGATATATCAGATCCAGCCCTGGAGACTGATCCATCTTGATGCTTCTCAGAATTTCCAGCACATCGACTTCCTTAATATCAATCTGGTCAAGCCTATTAACCTGGTCCACGGTGTTCTCTCCATCAACAAGGTCCCTCTTTCTCGTGAATACTGAAGCAAAAAATTCATTTAGGCTCTCCCGTACCTCTCCAGACTCCAGGCACAAGTTCACTCCACAATCCCGGATTGGCCCCTACTCTCTGATCATTCTGTTATTCCTCGCGTATGTGTAGAATGCCTTTGGGTATTCTCTAATCCTTCCTGCCAAGGCTTTTTTGTGTCCTCTCCTCGCTCTCCTCAGTCTATTTTTGAGTTCTTTCCTAGCTACCCTGTAATCATTCTAAAGCTGTGCCATATCCTTGCTTCCTCAACCTTAAGTAAGCTTCCTTCTTCCTTTTGATGAGAAGCTCCTCTACGCTTGTCATCCAAGGCTCCTTCACCTTACCATTCCTTGCCTGTCTCAGTGGGACAAAGTTATCCAACACTCGCAACAAGTGCTCCTTAACCAGCCTCCACACTTCTGTTGTGCATTTCCTGTCGAACAATTCTTCCCAATTTAAACTCTACAGTTCCTGTCTAATGGCAGTATAATTTACCTTCCCCCAATTAAATACCTTCGCTTCCCAGAATACTGTCTGTTCCTATCCCTCTCCATGGCTATGGTAAAGGCAAGACAGTTGTGGTCACTGTCACCAAAATGCTCTCCCATTGAGAGATCTGACACCTGACATGGCTCGTTGCCTAGCACCAAATCCAATATGGCCTCCCCCCTAGTCGGCCTATTTGCATATTGAGACAGGAATCCCTCCTGGTTACACCTGGCAAAGTCGGCTGCATCCAGACCACTCAGCAGGTTCCAATCAATATTGGGGATGTTGTAGTCACCCATAAAAACAACTCTGTTATACCTGCACCTTCCCAAGATCTGCTGTCCAATCTGTTCTTCCATCTGTCTGCTGCTATTGGGGGGTCTATAGAAAACATCCAATAAAGTGACTGCTCCTTTCCTGTTACTGACTTCTATCCATACTGACTCAGTAGACAAACCCTCCTCAATAACCTTTTTTTCTGTAGCTGTGATGCACTCTCTAATTAAAAATGTTACTCCCCCTCCGCTTTTACCCCCTCCTGTTCTTTTTAAAAGATCTAAACCCTCGAATGTCCAGCAACCATTCCTGTCCCTGTGAAATCTATTATGACCACAACATATAGGCCACTCTCGTCATCTAGGAATGGCAGATCATGACTGATTAATTACCAAAGATTATTGTGATTTTTAAAAATAAGTATTAATTAAGAACATATTATTTTCAGAATATATAACTGAGTGAATGTAGAATCAGTGTGAATGTTGAAAGGACTTTGCAATTTTTTTGCTCCAGACATTGGATTGATTGTTTCTTCTGAATTGGTTCATTGCTATTTTAATAAATGAACAAATTTTGCCGAGTTAATGGGGGTGAAATTGAAGTTTGGTGAGTATGTGAAATCGATGGCAACAGATCAGTTAGAATGCAATGATCCAATTTACTTCAAAAATATTTGGAATCAACCTGTTCCGCAGTATTATAACACCTTCGAAGCAGGTGGTATTCCGCCACTATGTCCCAAGAGCATCTACAATTTTATTTTAACTTTGGCATAGGAACTAAATATAAAGTTTAACTCATGAGTGGAAATAGTATGCTATTAATTAGTGGTTTTGATTTGTTCATTTTGCAAATCATTGCTTTTCATTGGGCGTTTTTAACAGATGAGATATTTGCACCAGTTAAAATGATACATGCTTCATAATCATATTGGACGCTGCTGAATTTTAAAAATTAATTTTGTTGTATATTTATTTCACACTGCAATTGCTTTCAAATATTCTGTAGCACCTAGTAGTTATTTTGAATGATGCATACAGTACAGATTGAATGAAAGGCTTAGCAGCTCTTCCTATAAGGCTGATTGCTTCTTTATAGTTAAATCAATTACCTTGTTAAAAGTAACGTCTGCTATTGGAAATAACGTGTAATTCCAATTATTTTGTTTTGCCACCATAAGCTGCTTTTATAATGACAGTATTGGTAAGATATCCTATTTTCATCACATCCAGCTTCACTATGACCTAATTGCAATTAACAGATGTGAGGGATGACACATCCTGAAGTTGTTATCTTAGGAACAGTAGATCGGATTTTAAAAGCTTATTACACAAACATCCTTGTACCTGCAACCAATTCAACGTCGTCTTAGATATGAATGCTAGAGTAATTTAAAGTCCAATTAAGATTTCAAAACTACTAGTTAAAAATATCATCTCCTTTTTAGGGCATTACCATGACTGCTTTTTAAAAACCTAATCCAAGTTTTAGACTACCCATTTGAATAGCAAAGTGATGCTGATAAAAAAGCAAGGCTAGGTCCTTCAGAATTTTGTGCATCCAGTTCCACTTATAGATCATCTCGCCAAACATCCAGAACTAATTAACTTCAGGAAGTGAATTTAAATATTGTTCAATTGTTGGCTCTTATTGTGCATATGGAATTCTGTTGTCCAATGACATCTCTTGCAAGTGATCCATGTGAAATTAAATCAACTAAAGGTGGTCACTGGCAGGTAACCAGATCCTATGACATCTTCACAGAAATGGATGCAACACAGTAGGCGTTCAGACACTATTTTTGGATTTTCTCCATGCCCTTTTCCAACTGCTTGTATGGACCTAATCAAACAATACCAAACCCCTGGCATGTCAAACACCAAAACTGATCTTCCATACATATTCGATTCAAACCTTAACAATTAATTCCCAGCAATGTAATATTAAATTTCTCTAACTTTGCTCCTGTTGCTGCAGCTATTATCCATGTTTCTGTTTTGCACATTATTTTCCCCAGTGCCCTCGTTTCTAAGCATATATTAACATAACTCAGTACATAAGAATTAGGCATATATGCTGTGCAATATTACAAAAGGTAAAGTTCACAGCATGCACATAATCATTAATGGAGAGAGAGGTAGCTTGCATGCTAAATATTCTTCATTTATTCTGTGTTACCTTTGGTCCTACAGATGAGTCTAAAAGCTACAACTATTTAATAACTTTGTTACACCTAGCCCCTGAGTGGAGTTCCTTAATTGCCACAGTTTCTGATGGGTTATCCCAAATGGTTAAACTGAGGAGAAGTGAACTGACTCCCTATCTTTATTCAACTGCCTCCTTGGTTAGTTACAACACAATCAATTTAAAAATGATCCCGTGCAGGTAACTCTCTCCCAGAACCAAATAAAATTAGATTTTAAACAAACCAATTTAAATGGGGTGTCTTAGAGTCAAAGGGTCATAGAGATGGACAGCATGGAAACAGACCCTTCGGTCCAACCCGTCCATGCTGACCAGATATCCCAACCCAATTTAGTCCCACCTGCCAGCACCCAGTCCATATCCTTCCAAACCCTTCCTATTTCTATACCCATCCAAATGCCTCTTAAATGTTGCAATTGTACCAGCCTCCACCACTTCCTCTGGCAGTACCATACACATACCATACACATACCATACACGTACCACCCTCTGTGTGAAAAAGTTGCCCCTTAGGTCTCTTTTATATCTTTCCCCTCTCACCCTAAACCTATGCCTTCTAGTTCTGGACTCCCCGACCCCAGGGAAAAGACTTTGCCTATTTTTCCTATTCATGCCCTCATAATTTTGTAAACCTCTGTAAGGTCACCCCTCAGCCTCCAACACTCCAGGGAAAATAGCCCCAGCCTTTTCAGCCTCACCCTATTGCTCAAATCCTCCAACCCTGGCAACATCCTTATTAATATTTTCTGAACCCTTTCAAGTTTCACAACATCTTCCCGATAGGAAGGAGACCAGAATTACACGCAATATTACAACAGTGGCCTAACCAATGTCCTGTACAGCCGCAACAAGACCTCCCAATTCCCGTACTCAGTATTCTGACCAATACAGGAAAGCATACCAAACGCCTTCTTCACTATCCTAACTACTTGCAGCTCCACTTTCAAGGACCTATGAACCTGCACTCCAAGGTCTCTTTGTTCAGCAACACTCCCAGAACCTTACCATTAAGTGTATAAGTCCTGCTTAGATTTGCTTTCCTAAAATGCAGCATCTCGCATTTATCTGAATTAAACTCCATTTGCCACTTCTCAGCCCATTGGCCCATCTGGTCCAGATCCTGTTGTAATCTGAAGTAACCTTCTTCGCTGTCCACTGCACCTCCAATTTTGGTGTCATCTGCAAACTTACTAACTGTACCTCTTATGCTCGCATCCAAATCATTTATGTAAATGACAAAAAGTAGTGGACCCAGCACCGATCCTTTTGGCACTCCACTGGTCACAGGCCTCCGGTCTGAAAAACAACCCTCCACCACCACCCTCTGTCTTCTACCTTTGAGCCAGTTCTGTATCCAACTGCCTAGTTCTTCCGGTATTCTGTGAGATCTAACCTTGCTAACCAGTCTCCCATGGGGAACCTTGTCGAACACTTTACTGAAGCAGTTGTTGAACATTGCAGCAATTGCAACAGCAGTTACTGGTAACATTGCTCTTGGTAGTTGAGCAGTTAAGTTTTGATTTTTTTTAAATTCACTTAGACATGGATATCACTGGCTGACCAGCATTTATTGCCCATTCCTAGATGAAGGTAGTGGTGAGCTGCCTTCTTGAACTGCTGCAGTCCATGTGCTGTAGTATGACCCACAACACCGTTAGGGATGGAATTCCAGGATTTTGATCCAATGATGGTGAAGGAATGGCAATAAATTTCCAAGGCAGGATGGTGAGTGTCTTCGAAAGGAACTTGGAGGTGGTAGAGTTCCATGTATCTGCTGCCCTTGTCCTTCTAGATAGAAGTGGTTGTGCATTTGGAAGATGCTGTTTCAGGAGTTTGGTGATTTTCTGCAGTGCCTCTTGCAGATAGTACAGAGTCCTGCGACTGAACATCTGCAGTGGAGGGAATGAATGCTTGTGAATGTGGTACCAATCGAGTGCTCTGCTTTGTCCTGGATGGTGTTCTTGAGTATGGTTGGAGCTGTGCCCATCCTGGCATGTGGGCTTATTCCATTACACTCCTTTTTTGTGCCTTGTAGGCAGTGGACATGCTTTGGAGATACAGAAAATGAGTTACTAGCTGTAGTATCCCTGGCCTCTGACACCTTCCTATAGCTACTGTATTTATATGATGAGTCCTGTTGAATTTCTTGTCAATGGTAACACCCAGAATGTTGGTAGTGGGGGATTCAGTGATGGTAACATCATTGAATATCAAGGGGCAGATTGTCAATTATGATCATTGCCTGGCATTTGTGTAGCGCTAATCTTACTTGCTACCTGTTAGCCGACGAATCGAGAGTGTGGTGCTGGAAATGCACAGTAGGTTAGGCAGCATCCGAGGAGTAGGAGAATCAATGTTTCGGGCAAGAGCCTACTTGTTAGCCCTAACCTGGACATTGCCCAGATCTTATTGTATATCAACATGGACTGCTTCAGCATTTGAGGAGTCACGAATCATGTTGAATATTGTATAATCACTGACATGCATCTTGACCCTGACCTTATGATAGAAGCAGCTGAAGATGGTTGGGCCAAAGACACTGCCCTGAGGAGCTCCTACAAAGATGTTCTGAGCTGAAATGACCAACTTCCAACAACCAGAACCATCTTCCTATGTGTTAAGTATGACTCCAATGACTAGTGAATTTGACCTCAAATAGCTATTGAATCCAGTTTTGGTTGGGCTCCTTGATGCCACAGTCAGAGAAATGTGGTTGAGATGCCAAGGGCTGTTACTCTCACCTTATCTCTGGAATTCAGCTCTTTTGTCCATCTTTGCATCAAGACTCTCATGAGGTCAGCAGCTGAGTGACCCAGGCAATACCCAAACTTGGTGGCAGTGAGCAGATTATTGCTGAGCAGGAGTGCTGTTGATGACATCTTCCATCAGTTTACTGACAGTCACGAGTAGACTGATGGGTTGGTAATTGGCCAGGTTACATTTGTCCTGCTTTTCATGCACAGGACATACCTGGGTAATTTTCTGCATTGTCAAATAGATGCCAGTGTTGTAACTGTACTGGAAGAGCTTGGATAATGGAGCAACGAGTTCTGGAGCACAAATCTTCGTTAGCATTGATATATGTTGTTAGGGGCTAAGGCCTTTATTGTATCCAGTGCCTCCAACTGTTTCTTAATATCATGTGGCTGAAGACTGACCTCTTTGATAATGGGGACCACTGAAGGAGGCTGAGATGGATCATCCATTTGGCACTTCCGTCTGAAGATTGCTGTGAATACTTCAGCCATAACTTTTGCACTAATGTGCTGGGCTCTTCTATTGTTGAGGATGAGGATATTTGTGCCCCCTTCTCCTCCAGTGAGCTGTGTAATTGTGCACCACCATTCATGACTACAGAGTTTAGATTGGATCCATTGGTTGTGGGATTGCTTAGCTCTGTCTATCACTTGCTGCTTATGCTGCTTGGGGTCCAAATGGTCTGTTTGGTAGCTTCATCAGGTTGACACTTCATTTTTAGATATGCCTTGTGTTGGTCTTGACATGCGCTCCTGCACTCTCCATTGAACCATGATTGATTCCCTGGCAGGAATAATTATTGAATGGAAAATATACCAGACCATGACGTTGAAGATTGTGCTGGAGTACAGTGTTGTTGCTGTTGATGGCCCACGGTGCCTCATAAATGCCCAGTCTTGAGTTGCTAGGTCTGTTCAAAGTCTGTCCGATTTAGTTCAGTGACAGTGCTGCACAACGTGATGGAGGGTGTTCTCAAAGTGAAGATGGGACTTCATCTCCACAAGGACTGTGCGGTGGTCATGTTTACTGATGCTGTCAAGGATAAATGCTCTGGATCTGGCAGATTGGTAAGGATGAGGTCAAGTATATTTATATTTGTTGATTCCATCACCATTTGCTGCAGCCCCTGTTTAGTAGCTATCTCTTTATGACCTGACCAGCTTGATCAATAGTGCTGCTACTGACTCTTGGTGATGGACAGTGAAATTCCCAACCCACACTACATTTTGCCCCCTTGCCGCACTCAGTGCTTCTTCCAAAGGTTGCTCAACATGGAGGAGTACAGATTCCTCAGCTGAGGGAGGACAGTAATTGGTAATCAGCAAAAGGCTTTTTTGCCCATGTTTGACCTGTTGTAATGAGACTTAATAGGGTCCAGAGTCAATGCTGAGAATTCTGAGGGCAACTCCTTCCTGACTGTATATCACTATGTCGCCACCTCTACTGGTTCTCTCCTGTTGGTGGTACAGGGCATATCCAGGACTGATGATGTTGTTGTTTAGGATATTGTCTGTTATGATTCTGATCATATCAGGCTGTTGCTTGAATAGTCTGAGACAGCTTTGCCAATTTTGACACAACAACCCCCCCCCCCCCCCCCACCCCCCATGTTAGTATGGAGGTCTCTGCAAGGTTGACAGGCCTGTTTCTGCTGTAATTCTTTGTTTGCTCGATGAATCGAAGTTCCTTTGACCTGATTCCTTCACTTAAAACTGGTTTGCAGCACTCTAAGTGAGAGTGTGTCTTTACAGAACGCTAAAGTTTGAACCCAGGCTGATATATAACAGAATTCAGTCCCACTAGCCCTCTCCAGTAAGTTTTGTGAAGGCTTTTTAATCTCTTTCCATGTGTATTCGTCAAAGGGGTAAAACACAATGTGTCTGCAGTTTGGGATATAATCCACAAGAGCTTCTTCCTGCTGGGGAGGGAGGTGGTCTTCAGCCACTTATTGTTGATGTTGTCACAAGATATCAGAGGTCAGTCTGTTTTGACTTGCTACTACCTCCACCGCCTCTCAACACCAAGAGACTGTTGCTTGAAATTCACTTCACATTCATTAGTATAAAATTCCATGGGGGGGGTCTCACTTCATGCGATCATGTAATTTACATCCACAGCCAGTTTTGGTTGTATCAGCCTTCTTTTTGAAGAACACATTTGGAATTGCAAGAACAAATTATCCTCAGAAATTGGAGTTCTGAACTATCTATGGTCATGGCATTTTCACAAAGACAGAAATCAAATACTGCACTTGTGTTGATACCGTCAAAATGTCATCCTTGAAAGTTAACGGAGTGGATTTTAATAATAGAGGTTCAGATGCCCATGTTATAGTTGTACTTTATCATTTTTTAGAAATCAGTTTATTAATACACATAAGTGTAGTCCTGTGGGCAGGGTGTGGGTGGTGGAGAAGAGAGGCTGACTGGAATAGTGTACTGTAAACCATTTTCAACTGTGTGTGAAGAGAGAGAGAGTAAAAGATAAGCTGTATTTATCAGCTATATGAAAGTAGTCAATTTATCAGTATTATTCACATAATTACAAGGAGGCTGCTATTTTGGACAATTCCATGATCATCTTGCACCTTGTTGTGCAATTAGTCTTATTACCTGAGCACCCAAGTAGCTGAAAGCCTCTGAGTACTATTCAACACTTAGTTTAAAAATAAAACAAAGAAGTGTGGATGCTAGAAATCTGAAAGGAAAAATAGAAATTACAGAGAAAACTCAGCAGGTCTGGCAGCATCTGTGGAGAGAAAACAGAGTTAATGTATCAGGTCCAGTGACCTTTCTTCAGAGCTAGAATTACTCTCTACTTTCTCTCCCTCAGCCAGGCCTGCTGAGCTTTTCTCGTAATTTCTGCTTTTTTTTCAACACTTTATCTGTTTTAGAGCCTCAAAAGACTGAACCACAAAAGTTGAAAAAAAAGCACAGTGCAATTGATAGTGTGTATTCTCTATCACCAGAGGCTATGGCCGAATGATGTGAGGAGGAGGGAATCAAGCTTCTTCATTCCCTTCATTCAGCATGGCCACTTCCACTTCAACTTTATCAGTGTTAGTCACTGTCCCTTAACTTGCCATCCCTTCCAGTTGGGTTTCAGATGGATTTGACTTCTGTCACATTTACAAATATAAACCACCATAAGTAGTCAAGATCTCATTGGAATTTACATATTTTGAGTTTCACTTGTCAAGGAAGTATGACTCATTTTGCTTAAAAGAACTGCGTTATTCATCCCGTTTCTCTGCTGAGGGCAAGACAATGATGCAAAACATTTCCCATTCAAATGCTTACCCTGTTCTCTAACTGCTTCTTCATTATCTACCATACATCCACGTGGAGGGTTGCTGCACACCAATCGTCATGTGGTCGTATAGACTACTGCTGCTGATTTTCACACAGCTGGAGGAATGAAAGCAATGCTCACTAATTTCTTTGTCTTTTACATGGATCTCCGAGGTTCCTGCACATCCATGACTTCCAGAACTGGAACATCAATGCTGCGAATGGTGTTTCCTGTGCACTGACCCTCAGCGCGTACACAGCTTCGAGGGAATGTTGACATAGGTCACCATTATTGGGCAGTGCCAGATTTTAAGAGTTTGAATTCCACCAGCTGTCTTGGATTTGAACTCATTTCCCATAGAATTAACCTGAGCACATGGATTACAGGTCCAGTGATATTACAATGTCACAATTTCCCATCAATCTAAATATTAGCATGTCAATGTCTATCATCTGACTTCAATATCAATTTGAACAGTGCTTTCTAAATCAGAATAACTCACTATTAATTTATTCCAAAAAACTACCTTCACCCATGCTTGCCAACAGGAACTTGTGCAAAGATTTCTTGTGTAACTCGTTTGTTTCTGCTGGAAATGAAAACTTTCATAAAATAAGTACCAGTGTCAATGGAATGCTAGCAATAATGTGCTGCTGCTTTCTGCATTTTTTTACCCTTTTTTATCCATTTTTTTACCCTTCTGAATGCTTTGGGTTGGGATAACAGGGATCGAAAAATTTTGCTCACTAAGACTGGATAGGAACTTAGTGAATTATAGTGCAGATTTTAATAACAGAAAAAAAATTGTGACCAAATTCTCTTATCAACTATCTTCTAGTCAGCTTCCACGTATCACGGCCTCTCTTGACTCTTCTAAATTGTCAGATTACTTGTTCAATGTTGAGTACTAGATGAGCAGAAATTCTCTTCAACTGAGGTTCCACTGAGAATTAGTGACCCCATTGTCACACTGTCAACTGTGGGTTGAATCCCAATTGGTTTCTGGGTGAGAAAGCCATCCTTAACTTGCCTCTGCTCCCTTCTAAAATTTAATTGAGGGGAGATGAGAAGATAACAGGGTCTTCTTCCTGCTGTGTTTTTTTGTCCAGTTGCAGAGGTGGCTCCCCTGCTGTGTCTCTGGGGAGCATTCAGTTCAGTCCTGCATTTTGATCTTCTGAACCAAGATAATTTCTCATTACTGTACTGATCTCATCCTTGATTAATACTTTCCCAGAGGTGGGATTTATACAATAACAGTACCTCGTGCTAATTAACTCAATTTAAATCTTATTAAGGCCTTTCCGTTTTATCTCCAGAGTCCTGCAAGTGATGTGACAGTTTAGTTGCCGAAAGGTCACTTTCAGTCAGAGTGTGGGGACTGTGCAGTGCACCAGACAGGCTTAGAGTCTTTCTTGCTTTCCTTGAAACATTCGTAACAGGCTGTGCAGCACCTCTCACAATAAAAAGTACAGGTGGCACAATTGGAAAAGCCACTTTTTATTTAAAATTTGAAAAACTCAGGCGAGGGTGTCTCCAAATTGGGACTACCATTCCCTTGCTTTCCTGCCATAGCATCTTGTTGCTGCTTTAGAGCTGATAACCTCTGGCTGCCCTTTTACTTTCAAGAACCTATCTGGGATCTTTCATTGGGTTGCCTGTCCTGTGACCATAGAACATAGAAGAATACAGCACAGAACAGGCCCTTTGGCCCTCGATGTTGCGTCGATCCAAGCCCACCTAACCTACACTAGCCCACTATCCTCCATATGCCTATCCAATGCCCGTTTAAATGCCCATAAAGAGAGAGAGTCCACCACTGCTACTGGCAGGGCATTCCATGAACTCACGACTCGCTGAGTAAAGAATCTACCCCTAACATCTGTCCTATACCTACCACCCCTTAATTTAAAGCTATGCCCCCTCGTAATAGCTGACTCCATTAGATGGCCACTTTGATGGAAGCCATGATGAGTGACTGTTTTCCACATAGTGCGTCCTTTTGGATCTACATTGGAGACTGATGGGAGCTTTCAGAGCCTGCTAGGCCTTTCTCTGACTGTCACCAATGCAGTACATCCCTCGTTTAAATAAGGAGTCAAAACTGTACACAATATGGTTTTTGTTTTTTGCAACTTCCTGAGCAATTATGGTAAGACTTCCCTGTTTGAATGCACCAATTCCGCTTGCAAAGAAGGACACTATTCCATTTGTCTTCGTTACTAGACAATGACCTAGTGGTATTATCGCTGGCCTGCTAATTTAGAGACTCAGGTATTGTTCTGGGGATCTGGGTTCAAATCCTGCTGTGCCAGCTGGTGAATTCCATAAAGAACCTGGAATTAAGAATGTGATGATTGTTGGGAAAACTCACTTGGTTCATTAATGTCCTCCAAGGAGGGAAAATGCCTTCCATACCTGGTCTGGCCTTTGTGTGACTCCCGACCCACAGCAATGTGGTTGACTCTTAACTGCATTCTGGACAATTAGGAATGGGCAATAAATGCTGGCCTAGCCAATGATGTCCTCATTCTATGAATGAGTAAAATAAAATACTTGCTGTATCTGCACACTTGCATTTTGTGTCTCATGTCTAAGGGTATTTGGATCCCTCTGTACTGTAGCATTCTGTAGTATTCATCAATTTCAAAAAAATATTTTACTTCACCAATTTGCCTATCAAAGTGGATAACCTTTTTCTATATTTTGCCTTTTTGCTCATGGCAGTGGTAATAATGCAGAACTTGTCACTTTTGCAGATTTGCTTTATAATTTAGTTCCTAACTTCTCATTCTTCTTCAACAGCCTCTTTCTTTCTGCTCCCTGTGTTATTGCTATGTATGTGGTCCATAATAATCTGATCTTTCCCCTTTTATTTCAAGTTCCTCTGCACTCAGACGAAATGCTCTTAATGCTAGTACCAAACAAGCAGTGTAGCCTTGGGTACCCACAGTCAGTTGCAGAAAACAGTATCTGTCCCACTATAACCACACTATCTATAACCATCACTACATTCACTTTTATACTCTGCATCTCTCAAATGGCTTCCAGTCTTTTGTTTTCTTCCTGCCATCACTGCTGTTGCCTTATACGTATTTGTTCTTGTAATTCTAGCTTAATTTTAAGTGTTGATCTTTTCACCTTGACTTTAGTCCATCTGTATTGAGCAACTGGTAATTTGTTTGGTCATATGCTCAGGATGTGCCATAACACTGAATTGTTTTTGGAATTATTTTACTGATCAAGTATATAGATTTTAAAAGACAGCTGGATGAGTATGTGATTAGGAAGGATTTAGAGGAATATGGGCCAGATGCTGGCTAGAATCAGGGAGGGTTTCCAGAGAACTGGAAAATTGTTAACATGACACCCCTGTTCAAAAAGGGAGGAAGGCAAAAGACAGAAAATTACAGACTGATTAGCCTAACCTCGGCCATGGGTAAGATCCTGGAATCCATTGTGAAGGATGAGATTTCTGAATACTTGGAAGTTTATGGTAAAATAGGGCAAAGTCAGCATGGTTTTGTCAAGGCGAGGCCATGCCTGACAAATCTACTAGAATTCTTTGAGGAAGCCTCTTTTGGAATGTTGCATGCAATTCTGGTCTCCTTCCTACAGGAAAGATGTTGTGAAACTTGAAAGGATTCAGAAAAGATTTTCAAAGATGTTACCAGGGTTGGAGGATTTGAGCTACAAGAAGAGGTTGAATAGGCCTGGGGCTATTCCCTGTAGCAACGGAGGCTGAGGGGTGACCTTACAGAGGTTTATAAAATCATGAGGGGCATGGATAGGATAAATAGACAAAGTCTTTTCCTTGGGGTGGGGCTGGCCAGAACTAGAGGGCATAGGTTTAGGGTGAGAGGGGAAAGATATAAAAGAGACGTAAGCGGCAACTTTTTCATGCAGAGGATGGTGCGTGTATGGAATGGGCTGCCAGAGGAAGTGGTGGAGGCTAGTTCAATTGCAACATTTAAAAGGTACCTGTTGGGTATATGAATGGAGGGATATGGGCTGGGTTGGGATATCTGGTTGGCATGGATTAGTTGGACCGAAGGGTCTGTTTCTGTGCTGTACATGACTCAATGAAAAGCCAGCCATTGTTTTTGGTCCTTACAATGAACTCTTTTACCTAGTCATCAACTTCATTTGTCCACCCAGCAATGTTGTATTTGGCCCCTAAATGAATTTCTAACCACTTATTTGCATTATCTCTAAGACTGATTATTTAGACCTCCACAATATTGCATGACTCTATCCGTGCCTCAACTCATCTCCCAGTGCAATCTGTTATCTTCAAACCTGATTATTCTAGTGCATTGCTGGGTGGTATCCCAAATTCTATCGGAATGGAAATCCTTCAGTTGCTGATTGAATTCATACTCAGCAGCTACACCATTAGATCATCCATGATATTTTTGAACAGTGGCAAAGGCTTGAGCCAAATGGCCTATCACTGTTTCTATTCCTAATGCTCTTATGATCTTATGTTCTAACCTCTGTAAACTGAGATCATCCTGCTCCCCATTTTGTACCTTGTCCCAAGAGCCTTCCACCCATCATGCCTTTGCTTGCTGAGTTACATTGGCTCCCAGTTGAACAGTTGATTTTAAAATTGCATCCTTATTTTCAAAACCCAGCATGATCTTATCCCTGCCTTTGTTTCAGCATAAAACTGATGTGAATCAGTTGTAAATACTGTTGAGGAACAATGCAAGCCAACTTTTTCACTTTTGCTATGCCAAAGCTTTTTCAGAGATTGTGAGTGCCATATATTTCTTAGACCAGCAATGTCATCGACTTGCAATTTTGATGTGAAATAGTTTGAAATGTTGGCTACAGTCCTAAAAGTACTTGATGTTTTAAAGTGAGAAAATATTACAATTTTATGTAAAATTGAATCTAGAAGGTTGACATCCCATAAAACAGTGACCTCAAGTTTTTCTTTCACCCAAACCAGAAGTAATGACTGTTACATTAGAGCATAATGTCAGAGAAGGATATTGGCTGTAGACTGATGCTTCTGTGCTATTTAGGAGAGATTATAAAAGAACCATATCATTATTAGTGAATAGTACTTGTAGCAATATGTCATTGTTAAGGCTTGCCCTGAAGTATGCTTTGAATATTTATGCAGCACACTAATACAGTCCATGAATCAGTATGTGCATGTCAGAATATATACATCAGAATTCATATAATATGGAATGAGCAAAGAGAATCATTGAAAGCTCTGCCTTGCCATCAAATGTATGTTGAGATGAAATTATGACAAGAATCTATGCTCTTCAGTTTACGTTTTTTATTATTGTAAGGTTCACTTTTTAAAATTATAAATGTCCAATTTGTTCACATATTTTTTTCAAAATTGGCAGTGTTTTACATTTTGCCTATCCCATACAGCAAAATTTTAATTTTGCTCAATCACTGAATATGGTCTTGAGTTTGATCAAGAGACCAATCGAAAACAGTTTATTTCTGTGGCCTTTAAATCATTTCTCAATGACTCCCAGTGTAATAATTAGAAGGAGAAACAAAAATATTCAGAAACTTGCTCAGAAATTGTTATTCATAACTTCATGCAACTGAGATTCTCCAGCCTATGTGGAGCAACTAAACTAATTTTTGTCTCCTGTGCCCCTCTCAACCAAATGCTGTGGCAGAAAATGACCTGTTTGTGAGAAATATGATAGAAGTAACTGCACTCTGTAAAAAAATTGAACTATAGCAAATAGACATAGCTGCAGGGAGCTGGACCTTCAGTAGGAGGTCAGGATTTTGAATCCTCGATTCACACATGAACACACCTACTATAACTTTCACCAGCTTGTGATTGTGCTACTGTTCAATTAGTTGTATGATAAACATAACCTTAGGTGCATCATGATGATGTAAAATATAGACTATTAATGTTTAAATCTCATCAACTAACCTGAAGGGCTTGGACTTTGATTTGAAAGAAAACAGTTAAAAATTGAGCTGAAGCACCTTAAAATAGTTACCATAATGACATGACCTGGGAGAAGGCGAGCTCAGCAGGAATTCATTGGAAATGAAGAATTCAGCAGGATATAGGGTTTTTGGTACAGTCAAAATAAAAGAAAATAATGTATCTTTCCAAAATGGGAATCAAATTTTAGATGATGAAACAAAGAACAATAACTTTCTCAATTGCTTGATGCTTAGGGCAATTGAGTATCAAAAGTTGAAACATCTATCCCTTCCATATTTTAACAAATAAGTATTGCTTGCAACAAACGTAACTCCATAAAAGACCAATTGCTTCTCTATCATGGGCACACATCATAAAAATATTATTCTCCCTTTTGCTACACACATGCTGAATGAATAAGCACATATACAATAACAGACCCCAAGATTAACTATACAGGGCACTGTTGATGTGTGCAGAGTTATTTTCTTTCCAAGGCTCTGATCTCTGCCATCTGCCAGTCTTCACCTTAAAAAGGGTGATCATTGATGCAATGATTAGAATTACTGTATTTGCTTGTCTGAATAGGGTAGCTAATGCTGCATTCTGGTAATATCTTTGATTTAATAACATCATGTCCCTTTAAGATAAAGATTCCTTTCAAAGGTAATGATTTGCAGGGATATGTACATACAAACATACAATTTAGGAACAAGATTAGGCCCCGAGCGCCTCAAGCTGCTCCACCATCCAGTATGATCCTGGCTGATCAGATTGTGATCTCAATTCCACATTCCTGCTGATACATGGTAACATTTGTCTCCTTTGTTTGTTAGGAATCTATCAATTTCTGACTTCAAACTAGTCAATCACACCATCTGTATTGCTCTCTGATGAGCTCTAACAACTCTCAGTCCTACAAAAGAAAATACCTTCTTCTTCTCGATCTGAAATGGGAGATTGTTTACTATTAACCTAGATCCTGAGTTCTAGTCCCTTCCATAGGGGAAAACATCCTTACAGCAGCCACTCTGTCAAGTATGCTCAGAATATGCTTCAACAAGATCACTTCTTATTCTTCAAAACTCCAATGAATACAGACCCGGACTGCTCAATTTTTACTCTTAAAATACTTTTTGTGGAAAGCAATGTACTGTGTAACATAATAGTTATTTCAATAAGGTTTGACTCTGAACTTATTTCATAAAATTCGAGAATGGTCATGGTCCCTGTTGTGCCAGGTCCCCACAAGAACACTCTAAGCTCATCATGCTTCCCACTTTTAAATCACTGTCCTGCGATTTCTTTTTCTTCCAGTGCTTGTCCAAGTTCCATTTGAAGGCTATGACTGAATCTACCAGCAGCACATTGACAGACAAAACATTCCAGTTCCTGTTGTTTATAGGTCGAATGCTGAAGGGTGCCATAAGCACTACTCTTAATGATGACTGCACATCCGGGCAGAAACACTCAGGATCTTGAAAAAGTGAGACCTGACACACAGTCCCCGTAACAATAACATCAATGTAATTTGTAACAGTAGCCAGCATGCAATAAAGTATATTTTGTTAACTACAAGAGACTATTTTAGTAGTTGGGAAGTCATGCTGTGGCTCTATAGGAAATTGGTTCAGCCACACTTTTGGAATACTGGGTTCAATTCCAGTCTCTCTTCCCCCCACCGCCTCCCCCCCCAAATAGGAAAGAATGTTGTGAAACTTGAAAGGGTTCAGAAAAGATTTACGAGGATGTTTTGAGGGTTGGAGGGTTTGAGCTAAGGGGAGAAGCTGAATAGGCTAGGTCTATTTTCCCTGGAACATCAGAAGCTGAGGGCTGATCTTATAGAGGTTTATAAAATCCTGAGAGGCATGGATTGGGTGAATAGCCAAGGTCTTTTCCCCAGGATAGGGGAGTCCAAACTTAGAGGGAATAACTTTAAGATGAGAGGGGAAAAATTTAAAAGGGACCTCAGGAGGAACTTTTACACACAGAGGGTGGTGTGTTTATGGAATGAGCTGCCAGAGGAAGCTGTGGAGGCTGGTTCAATTATAACATTTAAAAGGCATCTGGATGGATGTATGAATAGGAAGAGTTTAGAGGGATATGGGCCTAATGCTAGCAAATGGGAATAGATTAGGTTAGAATATCTGGTCAGCATGGATTAGTTGGACCGAAGGGTCTGTTTCCACACTGTACATCTCCATGACTCTGACTCTAGATCAGAAGTGGTTTCCCTTTATCATTCTAGACCAAGCAGGTCTTTGAGTTTCCTACATTTCAAGAAGATCGTGGCAAACACCACCATCACCATAAGTAACAACTTTGAATAGTTCCTATAATATAATAGGCATTGATGCTGATTTGATTTGACTGCTCATACCACACATAATGAGCACTAGTGTGAGATCTTCAGACTCAGCTTCAAGTTGACTGCTCCAATTGCAGCAGGTTAGAACTGAAGGTTAAGACCACTACCAAAGTAACCCACGTGGCAAACCACAATAAAGAAAAAATATTCCAGCAAACAGTTAAAGCATTTCTGACCTGGTTTCAGAGACATTCCAACAAGAAAGTTGGAGACACATTCCAACAGGAAAGTTAGCAACTCCCTGGAGGAAGAAAATTACTGTAATAATTCCAAAGCAGCTACAGGCTGTGTTGTAAGGTGGTGGTTTGTGGGAGGCAGAGTTCACGAATGAGCAAACAAACATTAGAGGGTTCCGTGAGTAAACAGTAAAATTCTGTATTGGCTAGGGAAAACTTCAAATGGTGCTGTAGTGAGGATAGAAGGTCAAGAAGATAAAAAAAACTACTTGTGGACTTTTTGAGTATCACTGCCATCGTGAGCAGATACCACAAAGCACAGTCACAACAATTGGAAGAACAGGGTGAACAGAAGTAACCTGAGGTTGTATACCTGTCGACATTGTGAAGCAAGTAATTAAAACAATAATATCAGGCAGATTAAAAGCCTAACCAGACCTTTCTAATGGGAACTGAAAATTTAAGCGACTTTATTCAGATGACAGGGAAAATGGCATATCATAATTACCTCAGTAAAGGCAGGAATAATTTATTTAAACTGCAGGAATCATTCAATAATACAGTAATTAGAACAGCAGTGATTTGTTAAAGCCCTAGATCATGATTGCCTTTTTAAAATCACTTTCTCACTCTACATCATTTTCAGAATTGTATCCTTTCAGTTATATTGCCTCATATCATCCTTCCTGTCAAAACGTATCACTTTACGCTCCTCTGAATGAAATTTTCTGCCATGTGTCTGCCCATTCCAATACCAATTCTATGTATTCTTGAAAACCACCACTATTTTTACAGTCCACAAATGTGAACAAATGTTGAGGTCATATGTAATCAAGGAATCCAGTAGTCCTTGTACTGATCACTGGGAAACCCATTATCTTCTCTGAGACTGTAAACAACAATTCATACTGCTGTTTCCTGTCACTTCACTGAATTTTTAACCATGTTATTACCATCCCTTTTACACCATGACCTCCAGTGTTGTTGGCAAGCTTATTACGTAGCCCTTTATCAAATAACTTGGAAGACCATACATGTACCAAATACACTTGTTACCTTCAGCACTATCTTAACTCTCAAAAAAAACCTCAAGTTCATTAACACAATTTCTGAAAACACTTACATGTTGACTTTCCTTAATTAACCCACACTTGTATAGATGTCTGTTCATTTTGTCCAGGATTATTGCTTCCAAATGTTTTTATTTCCTCCTTAGTTAAAACTGGTTGGTTTGTACTTGTTAGGTTAATCCTTACAAACTTTCCTGAACAAGGATCTGTATTCAGCAGTCTACTGATAACATTGCTATATCTAAGAAGAATTGAAATATTATGGTTAGTGACTTGTCAGTTTCCTCTTTTACTTTCCTCAGGTACTCAGGTGTATTCCCCGCAATTCTGGTTATTTAGCACCAATAAATACTTTCTAATATGTCCTCTGTGTTCTTTTATTTTTAGTTTATCTAATGCAGTGTTGCTTGGTTGCTGTGATTTTGGGAACATATTATTCCTTAGTAAAGACAGTTACAAAGTACTCATTTAGTAATTCCTCCAGCCCTCTGTCTCTGCACTTTCTGATTTTTCTTTAGCTCCAAGCCTCCTTTTATTATCCTTTTACTATTTAAGTGTTTATATTCTCTCCTCATACTCTCTCATTGCCTCTCTTTTTTTTCTATTTAATTTCCCCTCTGAATTTTCTCTATTCACCCTGGTTCACAATTATCTTACCAAACTGACATTTGAAAAATGCACCCTTTTTCTGCTTCAACTTACTATGTATCACCTTCATCATTCAGAGAAGTCTGTTTTTTGTTCCATTTCCCTTCCTGGGGATATATCTTGATTGTACCTGCACCATCAGAGAAAAATGTGAGGGCTGCAGATGCTAGAGATCAGAGTCCAAAAAGGTGGTGCTGGAAAAGCCAGTCCAGCAGCATTCGATAAGCAGGAAAGTCAATGTTTCGAGCATAAACTTACATCAGGAATGTGGGGGACTCAAAGGGGCTGAAAGATAAATGGGAGGGGGGTGGGTCTGGGGGGAAGTAGCTGGGAATGCGATAGGTAAATGAAGGTGGGTGTTGATGGTGATAGGTCAGAGTGGCGGTTGGAGCGGGTAGGTGGAAAGAAAGATGGACAGGTGGAACAGTTCAAGAGGGTGATGCAGAGTTGGAGGGTTGGATCTGGGATAAGGTAGAGGAGGAGGGGAGATCAAGAAACTGGTGAAATCAATATTGAACCTGTGTGATTGGTGGGTCCCTAGGTAGAAGATGAAGCCTTCTTCCTCCAGTCGTCGGTTGGATAGAATTTGTCGGTGGAGGAGGCGCAGGACTTACATGTCCTTGACAGAATTTGGGGGGGGTTGGGGGGTGGGGGGGATGGTGGTTGTTGAAGTGTTCGGTCACAGGGCGGTGAGGTTGGTGCATATGTCACGGAGATGTTCTCTGAAATGTTCTGCAAGTTGACGTCCTGTCTTCCACAGGAGACCACATCAAGTAGATGAGGTATTTGGAGGTGCAGGAAAATCTCTGCCAGATGTGGAAGGATCCTTTTGGAGCCTTGGATGGAGATGAGGGGGGGGGGGGTTGTGGGTGCAGGTTTTACACCTCTTGCGAGGGTAGGTGCCGGGAGTGGATGGTGAGTTGGTGGGGGACATGGACTAGCAAGGGAGTCGCGGAGGGAATAGTCTCTGCGGAATGCTAAAAGGGGTGGAGAGGGAAATATACCTTTGCTGATGGGGTCTGATTGTAGGTGGTAGAAATGGCAGAGAATGGTGCGTTGGTGGGATACAAGGTAAGGACCAGAGGGGGTTCTGTCCTTGTTGCTGTTGGAGGGGGTGGGGTTCAAGGGCAAAGTTGTGGGAAGTGGAGGAGATGGGTCAACCGGGCAGTCAGGTTTGTGAATTTTGGGTAGGAGGTAGAACCGGGCAGTGCAGGATTCCTGGACTATGAGGTTGGAGGCTGTGGATGGGAGATCCCCTGAGGTGAGGAGGTTGTTGATGGTCTGGGAGATGATGGTTTGGTGATGGGAGGCGAGATCATGGTGAAGGGGGCAGTAAGAGGAGGTGTCTGTGAGTTGGCGCCTGGCTTCAGTGGTGTATAGGTCAGTGCGCCCGGTGTACCTGCAACATCCCCTCTTTAAAGGCAGACCATTATTCTGTTACAGTTTTGCCTGCCAGGTTATTATTTCCAATTTATCTGAAATCAACACTCCTCAGTTTTTTTTCTCTCTTCTATTTGTTCCTTCCCCTTTTCCAACATTAATCTGAACCTTAATACTATGAATGCTGTGCCTTGAAGGTTGGCCTACTGACACGGGATCCACTTGGTCCGTTTTGTTAATTGAAAAACATATGATCATGGATATTCCCCTGAATATACATAAGAAACTCTTCTACTCTGTTCCCTTTACATCATGACTACCCCAGTCACTGTTAGAAGAATTAAGTTCTCTCATTAACTCTATGCTACAGTAATTTCACCTTTCTCCAATTTTCCTCTATATGTACTCTTCTGTAGCTTTCCTACTAGTTGGTGACCTATAGGCTAGATTTAGTAAAGTACTGACTCCTCTTGTTTCTCATAGGTAAATAAATTCTGTCCTTTATCCCATAATTATGTCCTTTCTCACTAGAATTGTAATATTCTTAACGTATACTGCCACCCTTCTTTCCATCTCTGTCTTTCTTGAACATGTTGTATCCAAGATTCTTTGTGACCCAATTATGCTCTTGTGTGAGGTCTCCATTATTGCCTCAACATACTATTTCCAAAGATTTTTTTAATCTCCATATATACTTTTTGTATGTCTTTTGAATAACATTGCATTTGTTTAAGAAATATCTCTCAAACAAAAAGCCCTGTTGCACCATAATACATACAGCTCAAAAATATACAAATCCCTTGCACAGAATCAGTAGCATTAAAATTCGGAATACAATCTGAATTGTATTTGTTGATGACATGTAAGCAAGAGAGGCAATATGGTCTCAGCATTCCAATGAGCTCTTTAATTTTGAACTACCAGATGCAGATACAATTGAAAAAGACAGCTACAAAATAACAGTGAAAGCTGGCAAGACAGTCAGTAGACTGTTTAAATTAAAGTCTGCAGAGTGAATTTAATTACAACTGAAATTTAAGTCTGTAGAGTTTGTGACAAGATGAAACGGCTGCATCAAATGTTACCTCTTCTTTGACTGTATGAAAATTCCATGACACAATAAGTTAGCAGTTATTGCATTACCTTCTTTGTGGGGTCATCATAATTTAAGATGTTTTCAGCCTTTCTGTTAATTTCCTCTGAACTAATTGAAGAAATACTGTAGCTTCTGCACTTGTAGATGCTGTACTGACCAACATGACTAATGATAATTCTATTGTTAGGAAAATGTGTGGAGATTAATCAACTTCCATCAATTACTGTATTTCTCATCACTGAGCATTTATCTGCATAATACCTGAACTGGAAAAATTATTCGATATGATAAGTATGCAGCAAGCTCAATATCTCTGATAGTATAAAATGATTTGTAGTTGAGTTATTCCCAGGGTTTTAGCCGATAATGGTACCCCAACCAACATATTGAAAACAGTTTTTCTAGTCATTGTCAAAATGCTACATATGGGAGTTGGAAGCACAAAAATTGGCAACTCTCTGTCATAATACTGGACAGATATAATCTAAGGTTGAAATCTGGCTTGATCATAAATTTTATTTGTGCAGTTTGATTACTGTGGTGGTTAGCCACTGAACACACATTCACAAGAGGCTGTCAATGGTCTCTTACCAAAAGAACAGAAATTTATTATATAAAATAAAAAGTATGCAACTATATCCAACCGTTTAGAAAGATTTTAAACAAAAATTCAATCCTTTTCCCAGCATTATTCGATGAGACTCTCAACCCTAGTAAATTTTAACTTAAAGCATAATTTGTGAATTAGTCACTTAACTGATGAGATTTCAAGCATTTATTTTTGGTGACTGGATTTGGTGCTCTCATTTGCTGTCTCTCCCCAAGATATACAAACACTGACTACTTTATTGTCTTCTCCAAACTGAATTTGAAGAGCAGCTTTCTGTATTTAAACTGCTAAAGCAATTTTAAGACTTCTCTCCAGCTCTGAAAGTCTGAACTTCCACAAACTAAACTGCTTTCCTGTTGGTTTGAAACTAACCTTCTCAACTGAAACGTGATTGTGACCATTGGTACAGCTTTCTGTATGTCATAAAAGTTCAACATTGTAAGCATTCTTTAATTCCCCATGTAGTTTATCAAGTCATTTGGCTTCATTCATGCGCTTTCTTGGAAATTATGTTTAAATTCATTTCTCAAAAATAACTTTCTGTACTCTTCTTAAAAAAAAACAAATGCCACTTTCACATAACTAAAAATAAAAGTGCATTTACCTCTGCTTTAAAATAGAATTTTGAAATGATAAATATTTATAATATATTGTTGTGCATTTCTACAACAGTAATGATGCTTCAAAAAATGTATGCCATTAGTGTTGGTGGGATGTGAGGTTGTGAAAGAAATTGCATAGAAGTCATTTTTTTTTGCATGGAAAAGGAATTCATTGTCTGAACTTTATGATACTTTGGTAAAGTCTGATTTTCATTGAAGTTCATGGAGGATATCGCCACCTGAGCCCTATCGAGTTTTCTCATGACTATTGGCCCAAACCCACTCTAACTACCTATCCTGTCCCTCTCCTATGATGGTAGCTGTATTCTCCCATTCACCGTACTCAGAAAATGTCAACGCTTGCCGGATAACCTGGAATAGACTGGCATCCCAGTTGCAAGCACCAACATCAAATTGCCATTGTACACTCAGGCAAACATTGGCATTCTCAAGCTACCCTGCACAGCTGTACACGTTCTCAGAAAACAGCAGAAGTTGGCACCATGATTTGTCAACAAACACCTTGGCATTCTGGTGAACAGGGTGATGCAGTGGGGGGCTGTCCTCTTTCCTCACAACTGCCAAAAGAGGCTACAACACCAAATCCTGCCAGTCAGGACCACGGTAGCTACATGAGTCAGGTGAAACTCCCAGTAGAAGGTTAATGACCTTCTGTGCTCCACAAGAATAAGTGCCACCATCTTCCCGCTGCTACTTCATACACACTCTTGCTGCACCCATATTCCACAGTGGCTCATACTGCAAAAATTGAAAGAACTGTGGATGCTAGATATCAGAAATAAAAACAAAAATAGAAATTGCTGGAAAAACTCAGTAGATATGTCAGCATCTGGAGGGAAATCAGAATTAACGTTTCGGGTCCAGTGAACCTTCTTCAGACCTGAAGAAGGTTCTCAGGAATCAATATCTGTCAGAGTATTTCTGAAGGGTCACTGGACCCAATTTGTGTTTCTGTTTTCTGTGGCTCATGCTGCATCCTTCTCACTTTTGCATGCAACACCTTCCCTTATTTGATCTCATCCACCCCAGCCCCCCAAAATAGCAACTATCCATGCCCTCTGTGCTGGCTACTCACTCACTTTGGTCACCTCATCACCTTTCTCAAACTGCACCAAGGCTGGTAGAAGGCCTTTATCTTCAAAAACTGATCACCATTCCACTGAGCAGCCAGCTCATTGTTGCCAGGTGAACGTGGCTTTGTACAACTCTCCTGACTCCAATTTGTCTGTAGTGATCCGCCAACTGCTTGAACAAACAAGAGAATACATAATGAGTGCTGGTTACTGGCTTTTTAAAAAGTGTAGTAATCCATTCCACAATTCTGGTGTTTAAAATAGTCCTTCTCCCATTTCAGTCCACAATCAAAAGTGCAGAAAAATAAAAAGGGGCAGACTTTACATAACAGCAAGGCAATGTAGCAATTGATTGAAAACCATGAAGATGCAATTTATTGTGATAATTTCCACTCAGATTTAGCTGCTGACTTACAAATAGAGAGTTCCCTTGAGAAAATAAATCACCAGCTGCTGAATTCCGCCAGAACATTAGCTTAGAGAGAGCAGCCTGAGTTTGGTGATTATAGTTTACTTTCAAGCTGATCCAAAATATTGTCTGTCATCTTCCTTTTCTTATGGGGTGGGGTGGAAGTAAGAGACAGAGAACAGTGGAATGTCACACCCTGGCAGCCTTTTATAAGACTGTACAGATAACGGAAAGGAAAATTATTATACGCAGATGGTTGAAGAATGTGTGGATATTTTTACTGAGCATTCTGGAAAGTCAATTGTCATACTCGGGGACGGGTGTGTGTGCTGGAATTGGTTGCATTCTGGCAAGTGTGAACATTTTAAAAATCTGAAAACCACCTGTAGAGTTGAACTCAGTCTGGATAAAAGGCTGACAACCTATTCTCAGTGGGTAGGTTGGCAATGTAAATATTTTAATAAAAACAAAATATTACGAATGCTGGAAATCTGACATTAAAGAAAATGCTGAAAACCTCAGCAAGTCTGGCAGTTTCTGTAGAGAGAGAAAAACTTAGTTGATGTTCCATTTGGGTAACATTTTTTTGGAATTTAAATACTTTTGTGAGATTGATAATGTTTGATTTAACCTGATTTACATGTTTAATGTTGGTTATTGGGTTTGTCAAGATCTGCTTTCTTTTTGCCTGGGGAGCTAGGTGTGGTAAAAGGACACATCAGAAACTGGAGATGGAAGGGTAGGATAACACATAGTGAATACTGACAGAAGAAGTTCCTGAAGTTGTGAGAGATCATAAGGAGCTTAGCCTTGCAGTTGACTTGTGGAGGAACGTAGATGATGTTGGGGAGTGGAGTGGGGAGTTGGAGCGGTATTTGGAGAGCAGACTCTGGAAGAGTATCTGGAAAACTATTTACAAGGGAGTAGTATTGTGGGGAATGCAAGCTGAATATTGGATCACAAGATGTGGAAATACTGTCACAGGGTTGGGATAGCAGTTAATTTGGAGAGTGCATTTGCAGATTGGATCATTGGGGCTTGGAAATCAGATGACCAGCGAATATTTGGCTGTCAGATTGTGAGGATCTGTGCTTCAGATTGCAGGATATATATATATATATATATAAAATATATGTGTGTACAGATTGGATGATTGGAGCATTCAACGCCAGGAGTGCACATAACATGCATTAAGTTAGATGAGTTATGAGCCTCTTTAGGAGTTGTTAAGCGATGTGACTAGAATTTTCCAAGTGAGCGTCCAATTTCTGAATATGGTAAGGAACAATTCAACTGCTGGAAGTCAGCACAAGACACATGCAGGTGTTTGGTGTTTGTGGAGATACTACAGACCCTCCCTGCCAACCTGGATTCAGGTGCAGCCAAAAGGCTAACCATTTACGGAATCCCCTTCCATGGCTATTTTTCTGGACCTCCCGCACCCCAAATTATGTACACATACATGTGTATGCTCTTTCTCTCTCTCTCTTCCACTCTCTCTCCATCACTTTTCCTCTCTCACTCTTCCTCTCCTTCTCCCTCTCTCTCTCTCTTCCCCCTTCTCTGTCCACCCCACTTCTCTCCCTGTCTCTCCCTCTCTCTTTTTCTCTCTCTCTCTCTATCTCTCTTTCTCTCTCTCTCACTCTCTCTCTCACACACACACACACACTTTGGAGACGTCATGATTTATCTATATTTTTTATTGATTTTTAGAAAATGTTCCTGAGAAGTAATGCACATGTTTTACTGACGCGCTGTCCCGCCTTCTGTTGCTCTAAATTGGACAGAGGTCATTTCTGTAAACAAATTAATATTCCAGTATTCTAATTTTTGGAGCAAGGAACTATTTTATCTTCTCTGCATAGAAAAAAATAATAGTTCTATATAGAAATGTTATAAAAAAATGAATATTGATCAATTTTTGCAGGAGCAACTCTGCTAGTTCCACTCTCCCAACAGCACTAATTTTTCAATTTATTTTTCCCTTCAGGTGCTTTATCTATTTCTCTTTAAAGGGGCATTATTGAAGGTCTCCAACGCAGACTTCACCAATGCATTCCAGATCCTAACCATTCCTTGTATAAAACTTCTTTTCTTCATGTTGCCATTGGTTGCTTTTTTTAAAAAAAAGCTATTCAGAGTTGTTATAAAACACCTCTGAAGTTGGTGGAACTTGAATTTGAACGTTCTTAGTCAGAGGCAGGAACACTTCAAGTGTACCACAATAGCCCTTGCTGTTGTTTCTTTACCAATCATCTTAATTTGTGTAATCTCTTACTCAACACTTCCGCCAGGAGAAACAATTTCTCTTTATTAACTCTCTCGATGTCTCATGTTTTTGACCACCTCCTTTATCAAATCTCCTCTCAACTTTCTCTGAGGATGTAGCTCTTACTTTTCCATCTATCCACACAACTAAAGTTCCTAACACCATTTCTTGTAATTCTTTTCTGCATCTTCTCAAAAGCCTTTATATTTTCTCTAAAGTGTGGTGCCTAGAACTGAACACAGTGCTCCATTTGGTATCAAACTAATGTTCAGCTTCAGACAATTGCCAAGAAGAAGGACTTTCCTCTGATTTGGCTCCAGATAAAAGAGTCCAAAATTTCCTAATTTTAATTTAGAATTGACATTGTGATAAAAGCAACATACTAAGGATGCTGCATATCTGAAATAAAAATAAAACTTGACCGGCCTGGCAGAATCAGGGAGAAACAGAGTTGACATATTAAGTCCAGTATGATTCTTCTTTGAAACCTGCTGGGTTTCTCCAGCACTGTCTGTTTTTAATTTCATGACATTGGGGATGAGCTTTATCTCTCTTCTATAGTATTTTCAGTACTTGAATGTTTCCCTTGAACTTTGGTCTATGGTTCTGCATGTCATACTCAGTTTTATATCAGTCTCAGATTCTTTTTCCAGCCTCTCTCTTTACAAATTTAATGCACTGATTGTGATATATCCACCATTTTTTGCCTACAGTCTGTAAAATTCTACATATGTCTATACTGACTTTCAGCTGCCATTATTCTCCACATAGAATCAGAGAATTAAACAACATGGAAATAGATCCTTTGGCCAAATCAGTCCACACCGAACATAATCCCAGACTAAACTAGTCCCACCAGCCTGCTCCTGGCTCATATCCCTCCAAACATTTCCTATTCATATATTTATCCAAGTGTCTTTTAACCATTATAATTGTGCCCACATCCACCACTCCCTTAAGAGGTTCATTCCACACACAAATCACCTTGTGTGTAAAACATTTGCCCCTCATATCTTTTATTAAATCTCTCTCCTCTCACCTTAAAAATGCACTCCCTCGTCTTGAAATCCCCCATTCTAGGGTAAAGATATCTACCATTAACCCGATCTATACCCCTCATGATTTTATAAACCTCTATGAGGCCACGTCTCAACCTCCTATGCAACAGTGAAAAAGCATCACAAATTATCTCGGTCAATGAAGACATTAAAATGTATTGTATGCTAATCAGAGACTACAACAGAATGAAATTAAGATTTTTTTATTCGCTTGTAGGACATGGGCATTGCTGGCTGCCCAGTATTTTTTATCTGCCCCTAGTTGCCCTTGAGAAGACTGTGGTGAGGGCTGCCTCAGCTGCAGGAAGGATGTTGTAAAACTTGAAAGGGTTCAGAAAAGATTTATAAGGGTGTTCCCAGGATTGGAGGGTTTGTGCTGTAGGGAGAGGCTCAATAGGTTAGAGCTATTTTCACTGAAGCATTGAAGGCCTTCCAGGGTGACATTGTAGTGGTTTATAAAACCATAAGGGGCATACATAGGGTAAATAGACAAGGATGAGGGACTCCAAAACTAGAGGGAAAAGATTTAGGGTGAGAGGGGAAAGATATAAAAGGGACCTAAGGGGCAGTTTTTTCATGCAGTGGATGGTGTGTGCGGAAGGAGCAACAGAGGAATTCATGGAGGCTGGTACAATGCAACATTTAGAGGAGATCTGGATGGGTACATGAAAAGAAAGGATTTAGAGGGATATGGGCCAAATGTTGGCAATGGGACTAGGTTTATCTTGGATATTTGGCTGCAGAATACATGTGGCATTTCCAGTACAACAGCAAGCAGATGGGAATCTGCTGCATCAACCATGGTGATTTCCAGTTTATATCCTTGAAAAGCCAGTAGCCAACCTGACTTCTGTTTGTCTCCTAGGCTCAAATCCTGACTTCTCTCACATGAAGTTCAGTGTTAGAGCTGCATAAATAGTCTATTCTAAATGACACTATAGATAACAGTATGCAGTTGAACACTGGACTTGGACTGCAGGATCTACAAAGAATCAATCAAAAAATGTTAAACTCCATTTTAGGTAGTCTATTGTATAATTTTGCTAGCATAAATTATATTGTGGATATTTAAAGTTTCATAATAGTACATGCAAAAGTAGAATCCATTTCAGCATTGGAAAACAATTGAAATGGCATTCAATCTAAAACAAGCCATGCATTACAACAGAAAGTAAGCGCACTGTCATTTTTGTCACCAATTTATATTCATTCATTACTTCAAAATTCATTGTCCACTTACTTTTATTCACTACATGTGTGAGAGTGACCTTTGCTGTTCCACCCAATCAACCTGGCATTGTTTGGAGTTGGGTTGTTACAGGGAGAAAATCACTTGTTTAATAAGTGCATGATAACGGTCTTCTATTCAAACTAAATTACACAAGTGATAGGCCAATTGTCACTTGTATACCCATGTGGCAGCCAGGTCTCAGGGCTGCTACATTAGAAACAATATGACATCTCACAAGCATGAAGTAGCTTGGTGCAAATCTTTATATGTTGCTGAGCAATAAAATAAAAGATTGGATTTTTATAATATCCCTTGTATCTCCGAATTACTTCCTCCTGTGGGGAACTTCCTTCAAAAATGATCTTGTCCTTGATAGAAATATCTTTACTAGTAGAAAGTAAATATTTCTAAAGTATCATTCACTGTTGTGTAATAATATCTTAATTGCAACATTATTGTTTAAATATTGTAGTGTTCAATAGTGACTCTTTTGAAGATATATAAGTTACAATTTGATAATATTTGCAATGTTTAATGTCTGGTCACACCGAAGATTAGCCAAGGCCAGCTGAGACTTAAAGACATCTCCCATATCTTCAAAGACTTGCTGCAAAGAAGATAAAATGAAATCTTGTGATTTGATGGGCTCCTACTCTAACATTTGACTCCCAGCTTGCTCCCAGTATGGGCAATTACCTCATACCTGGATCCTCTCCGAAAGTATTCAATGAAATCAGAATTTGGAGGATTCCGTTACATTTAAGAGACACCATTGTTTAAGTAAAATAATTGTTCGCAGCAAACTGCTCAGCCTTCAGGATAGCATGGACCACAACACCCTACAGCCTTGTCATGGCAACCATTGCAAGATGTGTCAGAGTGTCGACATGGATACCACCATGACATGTGGGGACACCTCCCTCCATCTGCACAGCAGGTACTCAAGTGACTTGGTCAACGTTGTCTGTCTCATACGCTGCAAGCAAGAATGCCCCTCGGGATGGTACATTTAGCAAGACCAAGCAGATGCTATGACAACGGATGAATGGACACCGTGCAACAATCACCAGGCAGGAATGTTCCTACCCAGTTAGGGAACATTTCAGCGGTCAGGATATGCGGCCTCAGGTCTTCAGGTGACCATCCTCCAAGGCGGACTTCAGTGTACGCAACAACGCAGAGTGGCTGAGTAGAGGCTGAGTGCAGAATCTATGAGGGTGGCCTCAACTAGGACCTTGGGTTCATGATACACTACATATGACGCCACTACATTATACACTCTGTCATACACACACACTCACATACTTACACAGACCGTCTCTCATACACATGATCTCTCTCATACACACATATATACACTGCCCACAGTCACACCCACGCATACACCCTCTCACAGGCTTACATTCTATCACACACATATACACATTTTACTAAGCATGCGCACATGCAAACACACACTCTCTCATGTGCACTCACACTCACACACACACTCTCTCTCATACACACACATATAAGTCAATGGGATGAATTTGCATTTGCAGAATTATATTTGCAAATTCATTGTATTTTGCTCATAAAACACACAACCTGCAGGCAGTCAATGCAGGGCAGTCAGTCCATGCAATATTTTATAAATTCCTACTCTGAAAAAAGAACCAGTCTGACTCAGGATTGGGATATAGACCTCATACCTTTGCTGCATTGTCTGAGCTGAGATGTCTCCTTTTTTTATAAAACCTTAAGTGATCTTGAGAATGTGACTTAAAAGAAGTTCTGGGATTTATATATTAATGAACTGAAACTGTAATCCCTTCTAAAAGATGAAAGACTTAACAGCAATCTAGGTTTGCTCAATATATCATTTCAGTTGCATGACACTATAATCTTTTTCTATAAGTTATGTGTCTTATGATCCCATTCCACAGCTACCTGATAAAGGAGCAGGGCTGTAAAAGCTAATGCTTCCAAATAAACCAGTTGGACTATAATCTGGTGTTGTGTGATTTTTAGCTTTGTCCAACCCAGTCCAATACTGGCTCCTCCACATCATTACATTTAAGTGAATAGAGGAAAAGTTAGCTTACACTCTCTCCCCCCCCCAACTTAGCAGGATACTTTCATTCTGACCGTTCTTCCATGAAACAGACCAGGATGAAGGCAAACCATGGTCCTTGTTCAGAGTAGTCAGCTGCTGTGCTCTGATATGCAAAAGTGCAGAACCACAGACAGCCACATTAGGAGCTACTATCAATTGGAAAGATCCTGAAAAGAGGTATTTCCTCGCCAGCAGAGTAAATGCTCCTTTGCCACAGGACCTGACAACCCCTTTCCCTACTCTGTACCCAACCACCCTTTCCTTGCTGCAGGTCCCGGCTCTGCCTAGCCCCCATCTAGTCCTGCTCCACATCCAACACCCTCTTCATCCATTGCCATACCCAGCCAGCTTTGCACCCATATCTCCACTCCCTCCCCCTGACCCACATGGCACCCTATCCAACTAGCATGTTACTAACCTTGGACCCTGGCACCTGACTTATCTGGTACTTTAACCTTCTGGTGCCTGATCTTCCCAGCACCCTAACATATACTTCCCATTTAATAGTAGCTGCCAATGTAGTTGTCCGATTCTGGACCTTTAGATTTCAGAATACAACAGCTGATTACTCTGAAAAGGGGTGTGATTTGCCTTCCTTTACAATGCTGTGCTATGAAAGAAGTGTTAAAATGAAAGTACACCTCTGCATTACTGAAGGATCTATGATTGGTATCTTCTCTGGGAAATGCAATGTTCCGATCCTTTGAAAATCCAGCCTATCATTTCAGTTCTTAAAACCACACTGAAAAGAGCTGATGATCAGTGAGAAAAAGTAGATATTCACCATGCCACATGAGCACAAAACCTTGTATTATAGCTTGACTTTTGACTCTACAATGAGCACTGTTTTCATTACTGCTCATTGGGCAGTTTCACATGTCAATTTAGATTTATAATTTCAGGCCCAGCCAACCAGTAGAAAATCTAAATTAGAATATCCATTAAATTCATGCAATGGAAAATGTTATCTCAAAGGATCCACTTGAAACATTATGCAATAAACTTCCAAAATGAAGTCAACATTTTTAGACTATTTTTAAAGGTTCAATTTCATGGGGGTGACTATTACATGGGCACTGGATTTGGGGAGCTGAGATTCATGCTGCAGTTTGTATTATTGGCAGAAGTCTATTTGATTGCTCAACTAACTCTGGGTAAAGAAGAAAAACACAATGAATTACGGTAAAGTAATTACTGGATAAAAGCAAGAGAAACAAGAATGAAATACTGGTAGGAATATTTATTTATCCATACTGGTATTTAACGTGCCAAAGATCCATTGAAGTCCTGCAAATACACCCTGTTCAATATTATCATGGCCTGGTATAATGGCACACTTAAAATGAAACATTTATTAAATTCTGAATGCAAGGCATCTTGAACTTTCCCGCCAAATTCTTCCATTTCCCTCCCATTTACTCTAGTATATAATGAACCTCAGCGACATTAACAAATTTGTCAAAGAATTAAAGATATATTTAGCTAATATATATGGCTTTTATTCAGATATAATGGTACAATTAAAATGATTAACTTTCTAACTATATTAACTTTTGGATGTACAGTGAACAAGGTGCGATAAGTACAGATAGACTTAGTACCGGTTTGAATGAATCAAAATGTTTGTAGCAAACTAAGTGGGCTAATAGAGTTATGAATGAATGAAGGAATAGAGAAGTAATATAGTAAACAAAGAGCGATGAGTAGTTACCAATATGAATGAATGAATGCGATTTCATTCAAGTGGGTTCATGGAAACATGCAGTTTCTTTTGTAAGAGGTTTATAACGCGATATAGCAGGGCCCACTTTTACACGAGATAAATGGAAATTCAAAATTTTTTTGCCAAAAGTAAGGGTTTGTCTTTTACATGAGATTGACTTTTACACAAATATATAAGGTATATATTTAGACAGTCAGAAACTTCTTCCCCGGGTACAACAGAGTGTTACAAGGGGACGTAAATTTAAGGTGAAGGGTGGAAGGTATAGGGGAGATGTCAGGGGTGGGTTCTTTACCCAGAGAGTGGTGGGGGCATGGAATGCGCTGCCCGTGGGAGTGGTAGAGTCAGAATCATTGGCGACCTTTAAGCGGCATTTGGATGGGTACATGGATGGGTGCTTAATCTAGGTTAGAAGTTCGGCACAACATCATGGGCCGAAGGGCCTGTTCTGTGCTGTATTGTTCTATGTTCTATGTTCTATGTATCTTTCTTACTAGTCTAGAATACATCATCAGTATCCATTGGAACCCTACAGTGTGGAAGCAGGCCCTTCAGCCCATTGAGTCCATACTGACCCTTTGAAGAGCATCCCATCTTGACCCTACCCTTTCCCTACCCCTGAAGCCCTGCATTTCCCATGGCTAACCCACCCAGCCTGCACATCCTGGAAACTGTGGGCAATTTAGCATGTCCACCAAACCAGCAAATCTTTGGACTATGGGAGGAAACTAGAGCATCCAGAGGAAACCCAAGCAGAATCGGGGAGAATATGCAAACTCCACACAGATTGTCACCCAAGGCCATAATCGAATCTGGGTCCCTGACACGGTGAGGCACTGCTAACCACTGAGCCACCGTGCCACCCAATTCCTCAATAATTCAATGAAGCAATGGTTATGTAATTAAACATCCACTCAGAATATAGGTTAAATTTTCCTTATTGCATGGAAAACAAAATTTGGACATATGTAGAAACTGTCACTCATTGGAATTTTTAAAGAAATACCCCTTTGATCAGCAAGTGACCAGTTTCTTTATTTGCGTAAAGATTCCTGGCAGGCTGTCTTAGTTTCTGGTTCAATCAGAGGCCTTTTAGTTTCAGAAAAACTGGTTCTAATTGAAGGTATAACAAGGGTGTGCCTTCTTAGCAAGTGATTTACAATCTAAATTTAAAAGTGTTTTGCAAATGGGCTTTCACTATTTTGTGAGTTAGAGGAGAACAGAAATTTCTGGAGAAACTCAGCAGATTGTCCTTCTTCAGAAGTAGAAGCAGCTTGGAAAAGGTGATATTTAAGCTGATGATGCAAGGTGGAGGTTGGGGGGGGTGGGGTCAGGTTGGGGGGCGCAGGAAGGGGAATGGACTGTATGGCTAGGTGTAGATGGAGCCCAGACCAAGAAAGAAAAAAAGGATAGGCAGACAAAATGATTATTGATAGTAAGCCAGGGAAGAAGGGAATCTAGGTGGGTGATCCTGGGGCTATGAGTAGTTGGAAATGGATTGGCTGTAATGAAAGTGACCCATTTCATAACAGAACCTTGGGTTGTGGGAGTAAGTAATAGGCAAGGAAGATGGTGTTCATGTACCCACCACAGACATGTTCAGTAAATTAAGGATAACTGATAATTCTGAGCACATCCCAGAAGCTAAAGAAAAAATGTATTTTGCCCTGACGTGTCCTCTTGCACTCTTTATTGAACTAGTTTTATTCCTTAGTTTGATTATAATCACAGATTGAGAGATATGCTGGGCCGTGAGGGTGCAGGTTGTGGTTGAATTCAGTTCTGTAGCTGCTGGTTCCTGGAAGCACAGGTTTGAGTAGCTGGTTCTGTTTAAACTTTATCCCACTTAACCGAGGTTGTGCCATTGAACCTGATGGGTCGTACCCTTAATATGAAGACATGACATGATCTCCACAAGGACTATATGGTCCTACCTATACTGCCATGAGCAGATGCTTTTGTGAGAGTAGCTTAATAAGAATGAGGACAAGTCAGTTTTTGCCAGTGTTCTCACACCACCTGCTGAAAACCAGGTGGTTGTCAATACATCATCAATATTAATAGAAACCCTACAGTATGGAAGCAGGCCATTCAGCCCATTGAGTCTGCACCGACCCTTCGAAGAGCATTCCACCCTGATGCTACCCCTACCCTACTCCTCCAACCCTGCATTTCCCATGGCTAACCCACCCAGCCTGCACATCCCTGGATACTATGGGCAATTTAGCACGTCCACCTAACCAGCAAATCTTTGGACTATGGGATGAAACTGGAGTCACACAGCCGCGTTCTTTAGGACCCAGCATGCTCAGTCAATTGTGGTGCTAGAGTCACATTAAGTGGTGGACAGTGAAATCCTCCACCTAGAGTACATTCTGTATCCTTGGCACCTTCAGCACTTCCTCCATGGTACGGTACGGATTTTTCTGAGAAGAGGGTGAGTTGAGTGGATGTGGTAGGTGGTAATGAATAGAAGGTTTCCTTGTCCATATTTGATTTGATTCAATGAGACTTTGTGATGCCTGGATTCTCAGGGTATCTCCTTCTGGAGAATATAATAAATGCCTGTATCTGTTTTGCCAGTAGGATAGCATGTAGCCAAGAAAGGTAATGGTATGTATTTTGTCAGAATTGAAAGTGCAGATTTTTACTGAAGGAACAGAGTCATGAGGTTCATGATGTAAATCAAAATAATTTTAAATAACACTACCAATGACACTGTCTTAAATTCAGTTATATTAAAGAGATTTAAAGAACAAGAGCACAATTACTTTTACACTCATTCAATATTTTAACTGCATCTTCCCTAATACAGCCATTTGACTTGCAGTGCAAACCTTAAGTCAGATATTTATCAAAAGTTGAAAGAATAACCACTTGGGCTGTGTATTGCCTTGAGGTTTCATACAAGAGTTGAGGTTTCTTGGGCTTTCCATTTAATTCCTTCACAACTTCTCCAAATCTCCAGCAACAGCAGAATCCAAGATTGATGTCTCGAGTAACTAAAGTATAGCCACCTGCGGTCAGAACTTGTTGAGCCTATTCTGTATCTTCAGGCACAAAAATCTTTTAATGGAAGCCAGATGTTTTAATGTAAATTCCCTTTCAGATACACCTAGTTCTTAAATGTACTATCACCCCAGGATTAAAATACAGATCTCTTATCCAAAAAGCTCATGGCAATTACTATACACTGTTACCCAACGAATAATGCCAACAGGGAACAAATGGACAAAGAAATAAAAATGAAAATGTAACACTTACCTATTCATGTCCTCATTCCTTTCTGTCCAAGGCCCCAAACATACCTTCCAGTTGAAGCAACGTTTTGCTCACTCTTTGTTCAATCTATCTATTGTATTCATTATTCACAATGTGGTCTCTTTTATATTGGTGAGACCAAACCTAGATTGGGTGATCACTTCACAGAACTTCTCTCGTCTTTCCAGTTGCTTGTCATTTTAACAAACATCCTTGTGCTTACGCTAATATTTCTGTCCTGGGCCTGTGGCAAAATTCCAATGAAGCTTCAGGCAAACCCGAGGAACAGCACCTCAATTTCTGCTCACACACTTCACAATTTCGAGAACTCCATATTGAATTCCACAACTTCAGAGTCTGACCTCAAGATGTTTGTCCTCCCTTTTTCTTACATTATTCTACCCCTCCTGCACCTGTATGAGTTACCTTGGTAACAGGAAGTGGCCTATGTAGCCGGAACTCATCACCTGACCCTTTTATAAAGCCAAAAAAAAGACCCAGTGATAATCCTTTCCAGTCGGGTTTCCTGAATTATTACACCACCATTTTCCAACTCCTTTCAGTTCTGAAGAAGTCATACTGGACTTGAAACATTAACTCTGTTTTTTTCTCCACTAATGTTATCAGCCTTGCTGAATTTCTCCAGCATTTTGTGTTTGCTTCAAATATAAAAGAAGTTTGTTGGTTAATATTTTGACATCCAGCAGATATCCCGTAACAATCTCTTTGTATCAGAGACAATCTAGTTTAATGAAGGGAAATTTAATTAAACAAATCCTAGCTAAATATTCCAAAGCACCACCTGATGATAGTTAACCATCTATCTCTGTGAGGAAATCAGAGACTTTTCATGATTAGATTGTATGCTAAAAAAATTTAGTAACAAAGTTTTAATTAATGTGTGCCTTGACTAAGATCAATCAACATTTTGAATAGTATATAGCAGCAGAAAATGAACTAGCCTGATGATTTAACGGAGACATTTCACCCTCAGGAACCATCTATTCATCCAACTTTTTCTTACTCTGTTCCTACAAATGGAAGATATTAAGCCTCAAGCAACACACAAGTTGAGACAAAATGTTCTTCACACACACAGTTGTAAATAACATTAGGTTGACTCACACTTTTTATATTGTACAGTAATCATTAAGAGAGATCATTTCTAAAAGACTATTGTTCTGATGATGAAATTTTGTCTAAAATTATGTATTGTATGATTATAATCTGCTTGGATCAAGGAAATTGAACTGTTAAATACGAATAAGAATCAAGTGATGAAGGAAGGGTTTCACAGAAATTTAATTTCAAAGATTTGTCCTGTTGCTATTTACCTTGAGACATTAAAATAATTCAGAAAATGGGCGAAAGTGAGTAATGCAGATGGTGGAGATTAGGAAGGGCTGATGAAGGGCTTTTGCCCGAAACATCAATTTTCCTGCTCCTTGGTTGCTGTCTGACTGGCTGTGCTTTTCCAGCACCACACTCTTGGCTGTAATTCAGAAAATGTCCTAATGGCTGAAGCAACACCAATTTGCACTTCTCTGCCCTAAATGCTGTACTGTGATACCATGTAGCAGCTCAACTCTGCAGAAATTTCTTCCATAGGCCTCTTCTGGATCTGTTAAAGTCAGGTTAGGGAATGTTTACACAGGGTAAACATATATATTCCCTACTGTAACCTAGCCAGTGCATTACATCAGAAACCAATTGTCGACATCTATCAGGATGATGAAATCCTCGAAAATGTGTCGCACTGCTGACCTACTCATTTCTCTTGGGAAAGCCTTTGATGATCTATGCTTCTACAAAGTTATATTAATTATTGATACCAAACTGTGTCGTTCAGAAAAATGTCTTTTTTTAATATACGAGGAAACCTGTTGATTTTCACTTAGCACCATTATTTCAGCTGATAAGCTGGTTCTCCTTCATCTTAAATACTAGTTGGAGGGCATGCTTTGGATTTTGAGAATACAGATTTTTTTTCTGAATTGGGGATTTCAATGTACACCACCAAGACTAGCCTGGTAGCAGCACTACGGATGAGGACTTAGCTGTGATAATGGGCCTGCGGCACGTGGTACAGGAATCATCAAAAGAAAAACGCAACTTGAATTTGTCTTCACCAGTCTGCCTAAAGCAATTGTATCAGCCGATTGTGGTATTGGTAGGTGTGACTACTGCATAGTCTTTGTGGATTAAAGTACTACCTTCACATTGAGGATATCCTTCGTCAATGATGTGTCACTACCACCATGGTAAATAGGATAGACCTGGATGAGATACAGCATCTCAAGACTAGGCTTCCATGAGGTGCTGTGGGCCATCAGTAGTAGCAGAACTATTTCCATCACAAGCTGCAACCTCATGGACTGGCAATTCCTCTAGTCTGCCCATTTCCACCAAACTAGAGATCAACCCTCGTTCAATGAACAACGCAGGAGGACATGCCAGAGCAGTACCAACATATACCTACACCTTATAGACTGGAACACTTCAAGAAGGCAGTGCACCAAGACCTTCTCAAGGGCAGTTAGGAATGGACAATGAATAATGGCCCAACTTGCGATGGTCACATTCTATGAATGCATTTTTTAAAAACTGATGACATTTGGCTTTACCTCATCATCACCTCTCTTGACCCCTTCATTATCTCTCATTGTCATGCTATTTATTTGACATCAGTATTTGATGGCACAGATTTGTTCTTGTTAAATATTGGATAGATTGAAGCATCAATTCCACTTCCTAGAAACTGACTAAAAAGCTTATCATTTGAAGTCTTTAAGTTTGAATGCTTCATGTGATGGTATTAGGAAGTTATGAACAGTCTATTCAAATATTTCTTATGATGCTTGCAATGTAATGGAAAATTTGAGCTAGGGATCATCACAGGGGGTAATATAGCCTCATGAACTATCTATAAAGTATATCATAGATGCTTTCATTTTGAGCAGATAAATAACAAATAGTAGATTAGGTTGAAATAAGTGAAATCAATCAGTGATGACTGTCATTGTGCAGCAATCTAACTGGACTCCACCCCAGAAGTATCTGTTGGATTCTTTTAAAAAAACTTGAAAATGCAGGTTTCTGTCAGCTTCTTTGTGGAGTCCAGAAATTGGTCAGCAAATATCCAACCATTTTGGATCTGGGACCCTATTAATGAGAGCAGCAAGCTGCAGAATCCTGCTTGGGCACCCCAGTGAACAGCCCGAAGCAACATGGTCAAATAATCAGGGGTGTAATGACATGATTTGGAGAATGAGAAGGTAATGAAAGAGAGAGAACAGACAGTAAATCGGATGGAGGAGCTGCTATGGAAAGGGAGAGTGGAAAGTCCTTAGGACGGGGCTCGAGAGGAGTGATTAGGAGAAGGAAGGTGGGAGAAGGTGAGATGGAAATGATCAGGTGAGAGTGAAGAGGGATTGATTGAGTAGGGAGCAAGTGATCAGGCAATGGGAAGCCATTGTTTGGGAGAGAGCAAGTGAAGCACTTTGAAAGAGTGTGGTAAGTGGATAAGAGGAAGTGATTGGGAGGGGAGGAATGATTAGTAGAGGGAGGAATTGATAGGAACAAAACTGAAATTGTTGGTGAAAGCCATCAGGTCTGGCAGTATCTGGAGAGAGAACAGGGTTGAGAAGAAATTATAGGAATGTATGTGATTAGAGGTACTTAAGGGCAAAGGAGAGATCAGCAATTGGGTATAGGAATGTGATCAAATAGAATTTGACACTGCTTTGGAACTAGAGAGGAACATTCTAGCTGCATATTCAGCTAACTGTTTTGCAAAACACTTACTTGTTTGGTGGTAGTCTCTAGTAGTCATGACATTGCTGCATTCAAATCAAATTAATTTACAAACAGGCTTTAGCCCCCCCACCCCACCCCTCACCCTGGGTGGCACAGTGGTTAGCACTGCTGCCTCACAGTGCCTGAGCCCTGGGTTCAATTCCCTCCTCAGACAACTGTCTGTGTAGAGTTTGCACATTCTCCCCGTGTCTGCATGGGTTACCTCTGGGTGCTCTGGTTTCCTTTCACAGTCCAAAAAAAAATGTGCAGGTTAGGTGCATTGGCCATGCTAAATTGCCCATAGTGTTATGTGAATGGGTAAATGTAAGGGAATGGGTATGGATGGGTTGCTCTTCGGAGGGTCGGCGTGGATTGTTGGGCCGAAGGGCTTGTTTCCACACTGTAAATAATCTAAAATTTGAATATGCAAATTCAAATGGCCTAATGTCCAGTTCAGAAATGAGCCCTTAATGCCTTTCTGGTGTACTTTCAGCACATGATGAACACACATGCCGTACTCTCTATATTGGATACTTAGGTACTTGACTGGTACCTGAAGTATAGATGTAACACCATTCCATCTCTAACTTTTAGTCTTCAACATCAAACTTTAGAAATGGTGGAAAACCTCTTGTAACCCTTTTAAGATGATGATAAAGAACCTGGGGTTAAGGATTCAGATATTAATGTACACTAAGTTCAGGAAGGCCACGCAAGGGATGAAATTTTATGCTTTTTTTTGTCGTAAGAAAGAAATGTCCAAATTTTGTTTAGCGCAAAATAATTTGACATGTTTTGCATTTTGGTAACCTGAAAGCATTTAATTCTGAGTGTAATTTTGCTGCAAATAAATTTGTTGGCTGGTCTGTAAAAAAAACTACAAGTTGATATACAAATAGGTTTTTTTTATTGTATAATGTTGTGAATTACTAATCATTTAAATCATTATGCTATGGTATTACGATATTCCTTTCCCAACAATTTGGTTAAATAATGTATGAAGATGCCAAAGACCAGTGTTGTGCAATATAATCCTCACTCTGTGATCTCACAGATAAGTATTTCTGATTATCTGTATGTAAGTATATATTATTAGTGAGTAAAGTTAAATCACTCTGACACATTGTAGATAGTTCTATCTGTCTCAAAGTGCTCTCCTTTTTGTTAGTAACTGTCTGTCCATAGTCCCTATCAGAAATAAGCTGACCAGTTGTAGTGAAAATATAGGAGTTCTAAAGAAATCTAATCAATTGTGATTCATGGTAAACTTTGTCTGCATTCCTTGTGATTCGTGTATTATAAGGTGAAATTATTGAGGAAGCATGGCATCATTAGAGGCTGATGAACCTATCTTATTTTCCTCTCCAAATGTACCCTGAGGGGGAAGCAACTGTGCATCGTTAAATTGAAAGATACTTATTTCTGGCTACAATCCAAGTAATAGGCAAACTGATTTTAAATTATTGTATTTGGCTGAACTGCCATAGCTGTTTCAGTACTGGCAGCCTGAACTCATAAAATGACAAAAAATGTGATATATGGATAATGTCTGTTGTCACTAACTTACAGATCTCTGAAAGCCTTGTACTACTCAAGATATGATCATCTGGGTATAGAATAGTGGGTAGGGCACCTATCGATCTGGTGCTTGGACCAGAAGAAGGTCATGATGGATGTACTCTCGAGGGCGGCACGGTAGCACGGTGGTTAGCACTGCTGCCTCACAGCGCCAGAAACCTGGGTTCAATTCCCGCCTCAGGCAACTGACTGTGTGGAGTTTGCACATTCTCCCCGTGTCTGCGTGGGTTTCCTCCGGGTGCTCCGGTTTCCTCCCACAGTCCAAAAATGTGCAGGTTAGATGAATTGGCCATGCTAAATTGCCCGTAGTGTTAGATGTAGGGGAATGGGTCTGGGTGGGTGCGCTTCGGCGGGTCGGTGTGGACTTGTTTGGCTGAAGGGCCTGTTTCCACATTGTAAGTAATCTAATCTAAAAAATGCAGGTTGGATAGAAAATCTGCAATTGGATTTGACAGCTCTAATCAAACATCAGTTTCAGAAAGTTTTCACATCAAATCTGGAGTCAAGCATGTCTGACCTGTTTTTCCTGCCTGTGTGGTGTACCAAGCTTTTTGCTGAGTTCATCAGGAAGAATGCAGGCATAAGAAGGATGGCAATCCCAGACAGCAGAGTCAGTCAAGTCAAAGTTTCACTATATGTAGACCAGTCATACTCTTCTGCTTGGACTGCAGCCAGTGTACAAGCTGCAAAATCATCTGTGATCTAGGAGTCAAAAGTAAATCACAGAAAAAGCAAAGCCTTGCTTGTTAAGTTAGGCTGACTGAAATGTTGTCCTCTTCATCAACAATTCAGACTATCAAAAATTCTTGGGATAGAAGACCGTAAGATTATAAGATACAGGAGCAGAATGAGGCCTTATGACCCATAGCAATCTGCTCCACCATTCAATTGTGGCTGATACATTTCTCAATCACATTCTCCTGCCTTGTCCCCATGACTTTTGATCCCCTTACTAATTAAGAACATATCTATCTCTGTCTTAAATACACTCAATGACTTGGTCTTCTGTGGCAATGACTTCCTCAGGTTCACCACCCTCTGGCTAAAGAAATTCCTTCTTATCTCAGTTCTAAAGGGTCATCCCTTCAGCTGAGGCTGTGCCCTCAGATCCTAGTTCCTCCAACTGGAAACATCTTCTTGACATCCAGTCTATCCAGGCCTCTCAATATTCTGTGAATTTCAAGACTCCTTTATACTCATTGCCTTCTTTCTGCCAGTCAGCCAATCCTCTAACGCTACCAGTGCATTGTCCACTCATCCTTCTGAACTCCACCAAGTACAGACCCAGAGTCCTCAACTGTTCCTCGTATGACATGCTCTTCACCCCAGGATCAATCTTGTAAACCTCCTGTGCACCTCTATTCAAGGTCAGCACATTCTTCCCTAGAATCAGCCCAAAACTTCTCACAATTCCAAATGTGATCTGACCAGAACCTTATATATCCTCAGCAGTGCATCTCTGTTCTTGTATAATATTCTTCTTGAAATGAGTGCTAACATTGCATTTGCCTTCCTAACTGCCAACTGAATCTGCATTTTAACCTTAAAAGAATCTTGAACTAGGATTCCCAAGTCCCTTTATGCTTCAGATCTCTGAACCCTTTCCCCATTTAGAAAATAGTCTACGCCTCTATTCTTCCTAACAAAGTGTATAACCTAACAAATTCCCATATTGTAATCCATCTGCCACTTCTTTGCCCACATTCCTATCCTGCTCCAGTCCTTCGGCAGCATCCCCACTTTCTCAACACTACTTGTCTCTCCACCTATCTTTGTATCATTTACAATCATAACAGCAGTTCCCTCAGGTCCTCTGTTCAGATTGTTAAGGTATAGCATGAAAAGTTGTGGTCCCAATATGGACCTCTGCGGAACTCCACTTGTCACCTGCTGTCATACCGAAAAATACCCCTTTATTCCCATCGTCTTCTTTCCGCTAGTCAGCCAATCCTCTAATCATACCAGTACATTGTCCCTGACACCATGAGCTCTTATCTTATTTAGCAGCCTCCTGTGTGACATCCATGTGATTTGGGAAGTCTAGGATCTTCATTGAAAACTGGAAGGATGCTGCAGGTTTGGTAAATGAAAACCTGGGCATGTGGGGAGCAATGCTGCTGCATCATAATAATCATACAAGCCATCTTTAGCTTTCCCTGCTGATTGAAAATGAGGTGTGTTAGTGGGGATTTGATGATTAAAATTCAAGACCAAGTGGTTAAAAAATTGCCCTCATCCTGATGGCTGCTTCTTCTGTGGTTGTATCAAGCTATGTACAGGGCCTCAGTAGGCAAACACCAGCTGCTGAGGCTCTATCTGTCTCCAGTATTTTGAAAGTGTGAAGGATAGGTCTGGTCTAATCAGTTGTAGTTTGCTATACCACTGATCCATTATGAAGAGATTACTGCAGAAAAACACTTCTGAACACCAGTCTATCAGGCAATGATCTGCATGGAACATCCTCAGGTCACGTGGGAAAAGGTGATGATAGATTCCGTTGGATTGTTCCCAAGGCAACTGTCAAAGTAATTTGGCAGAATACCACATCATCAGAATTTTCAAATGAACACCAAGATATAGCATAGCTAATGGTAATAATCGCACTCCTCATCAGATCCATCTTGGAAGGCTGGAGTGTCTCACCTTTCGCACATTGTTCATGTTGAGGAACACATTCTGGAATGTGTCTTTACAAAAGAGATCTGGAAAGAAAAGCAGTCATCTTCATCCCGAACAGCTCTGTGATGAAGGAGTATGTACTCTACTAATATTCTCAGCAACACTTTCAGAGAAACACGTCTAGTGTCGCTGGAAGACGAGCACCTTGGTGAAATGTCAATCTTTTGTCTGCCAAAGCTTGTCCTTTTTCTAAAGGGGAAAGAATTGTTCATGGTCATCTATTGCAGATTGGCACATTCCAAAGTTCACAACTGTGTACTGAAGGACAAGCTGAAGCTTGGGGCAGCCACTGTAAAGTAGTGTGGATCTTGTTATTTCATACTGTTAGCAAATACCTGACTTTTTGGATTTCCACTAAGATCCCAACAAGTGATATACTTACATTACAAATAATTCAGAGATGTTTCACTTGGCTGATTCCAGGAGTGAAGGGCTTAGTCTAATGTGGAGAGGGTGTGGATGTTGAGCCTATAATCATTAGTGTTTTAATGAATTAGAGGTAAACTGAGAGGGCTTGACAGCTGCTGAGAATATTCCCCTTTGGTGGTGAATCTGGAAGTCTGGGACACAGTTTCAAAATAAAGGGTTTAAACTGAGATGTGGATTATTTTACCAAGAGGGTCATTAATCTTTGGAATTCTCCACATCAGGCACGTTGAAAAAATGTTTGGGCATATTCTTGATTGAGAGAATTAAAGGTTATGATGGACCAGCAGGAAAGTAGAGCTAAAACTCAAATCAAATCAACTGTAACTTTATTGAAAGGTGGATCATTCGATGGGCCAGATGGATCATTCCTATTCCCATTTCTTATAATTCTATGCTGTTCAGTACAGACAAATTTAATCTTTGTTATCATGGCCATGTACCTGGAATATCTTTGAAATTGCCTGTGAATTGAAAATTTGTATAAGCTCCTATATAACCTACACCTTCATTTAGAAGTTTTTGAATGTTTCAAGTTAAAAATAACCAGTTGCAGAGCTACATGCTTCAGACAAGAGGTGAATTTATTACATAAGGGGAAGCAATGATTTAGTGGGATTATTGGTGGACTGTTAATCCAGTGACTCAAGTAATGTTCTGGGGACCCGGATTTGAATCCTATCACGGCAGATGGTGCAATTTGAAATCCATGAAAGTCTGGAATTAAGACTCTAATGATGACCATGGATTCATTATTGAAAACCAGGCATCTGGCCACTAGCGTTCTTTCAGAAAAGAACGTTGCATCTATAAATGGATAAGTCTGAATTTGAAGAAAAAAGCAAAAGTTAAAATCTCTGGAGCTGAGTTTGATTAATGCAAGAACTCAGACAAGTAAGACATGTGATCTTTAGGTTTTGATAGATGGAATATTATTAATATCATGGAAACATGATAAGGTGATCACATTCAATGAAATACAATGCTAATTGAGGTGATAGATTACAAAGTCAAACAGGCTGTGTTGCAGAAGAAATAGAAACAAAGTGTTAGAAAACCTCAGTAGGTCTTGTAGCATCTGTGAAAGCCCAGAGTTAAAGTTTAAAGTTTGAGTCCAGTATGATTGTTCCTTGGAACAGATTTCCAGCATCCACAATATTTTGCTTTTATTTTGATGTTACAGAAGAATTTAATTATACGGGGTAATTGAGCTGAGAGATGGAAAATAGAATTCAATGTCGAGAAATATACAGTGTTTCTCAGGGACAAAGCAACCAGGAAGGGAATAGTACTTAAATTGAATTAAATATTTATAGTTGCAATCAAAGAATCCTGGTTGATAGTAAATTTAAGCAGTTGCAAAAATGCGATGATGTATTATGAGGTCAATAAAGAGCTAAAATGTTGAGGCATCCCTGCTACTTTATAGATAATTCATGTGAGACTTGGAATACTTGGACTAGAATTCTAGTTGCTACAAGCCAGAAAGGATAGAGAGAATAACCAGCATGACTGAGGCAATGACAAGATTGGTTTTGGAAATTTCGATGTAAGTTGAGCATATCCTTGATGAAAAAGTGGTGAAAAGATATGATTACTGATGTTAAGATTCTAAAGAGTAAACTTAAACCATGACAAACTACTTCATCTTGTCTAGAGCAGTAGGAGTTCGAGACATGGCCTGTGTTTGAAGAGAGGTAAATTCAAAACAATTCTGCAAAACAATGTTTCAGTCGACAAGTGTTTAATTAGTGAAAACTGTTCACGATGAATATAGTGGAAGCAGTTACCACTGATTCATTCAAATACAAACTAGATGACTTTAAGAAACTAATTTTTACGAGGATACAGGAGTAAGTGGTTTAAAATTTGAATAGAAAGTTGTACGAATGCAAAGAACAGGTAATTTTGGGCTTACAGTTCCCAAAGCTGTTCACTGCTGTGATTTTCTTCATGTTATGCCAGGATCTGTTTTCGAAAAATTTATAGTTTGGCTTTTATAGATTAACGAACAATTTGCAGCACAGGTATTGTGTTGTACAACCATAAAAATGGTCAAAGAAAATAACTGGACCTTTGTCATCTAACAATTCCTGTGTTTTCAAGTTCAAACTTTTAACATGTCAGCGTTTTATGAGAATGTTGTGTTGAAGTAAAATAACAACAGCTTGTATTAAAGTCAGTTGACAGATAAATTAGAGATTTTAAATTCAGGCTTTTTGTACAGTTTGCTTCATGCCACAACAATACTTTGTGTTGAAATTGACAAGCATGCAAGTTCTGTACCATAAGTTCTGATTAAAATTGTAATTGGTGAATAATTGGTGAGTATGTAGCACAAAAAAAGTGCAGAAATTTTTCAAAGGTAATTATAGTTCCAAGAATCAATTTAAAACTGAAGCAAATTTAATCTGGTGTGAGATTTGCAAAATATGCTGCAGGCTGCAGTTACTGAAATATTGCGTTAAACATCTCTGCCTTTTATGCTACATCTCCATATTATGAATGTAGATTTTCATCTGTTTCTTTTTCCGAGCCCATAGGTCATTTTATTGTAGATTATTCTATTCTTTTCAAGAGTGTTGACCTCTTGGTTGCAACTCTTTAGACAGCATACATTCCAAGGCAGGAGTTGATGCATTTCATAACAAATTTTATATCACCTTTGGCAACTTCAAGCAACATGAAGACCTAATTTCAGAGGTTGTTCTCTTCTCCATCTACCATCCACCACTTTCTTGCCAAGCCAGCAAAGATGTAATGCTGTCAGTGGCAAGAGTATGTGTTAACTGTTTTTCAAATAGTGTCTTGGCTGAACTCAAAGTCCACATATATCACAGAAAATGCACTCCTATGTAGGTCTTCCTAACATTGAGTAAAGTCTGCTGTTATAAATTGAATTACAAATGGAATTTTTTGACAATTGTTCATGTAAAGTTTGTATAAGTTTGGAACAAACAATATTCATTAGTGCTTTCTTGCTTTCTCCACACACATTTCTAAGTTCTCACCCAACTAGTTGGTGAAACAAACACTTCTTTGAATTAAAATACATAATTGCAAATACATTGAACAGTGGAGAAAAAATATTTCACTGTCATTGTTGGTGATCTGTTTGGGATGATTCAATTTTCTGTCATTAATGGTGTGATCCACAATGGTTCCTCCACAAATTGACTCTGTGTCTATGTAACTGAGCAGAAAATGGAGCATGAATGATTATTACGCAACTTGTCCAGCTAAACAGCCCTCCAAGATCTCCGCTTTTTCAGTTCTTGCAAATTGTGTGTTCTTGAATTTCATCACACCATCTGCACCTTCAGTTGCCTTGACTGTAAGCCACATTGAAACCATACAAGATTCAGGAAATCATCTCAAACAAAACAATCTAACCATTGCTGCTTGACATTCAATGGCATTACTATTGTCAGTACCTGTACCCCATTATCAATATCCTGTGGGTTAACAGGATTAAAAACTGAACTAGACTAGCCTTATAAATATTGTGGCTACGAGAGTAGGTCTGACAGGCTAGAAATTTTGCAACAAGTAACTTACTTCCTGTCTCCCCAATGCTTGTCTCCTATCTATGCGGCACAAGCCAGGAACATGATTGAATATTCTCCACGTTGATTGGGTACAAGAGAAAGAATACTCAAGAAGCTCACCAGCACCCAGGAAAAAACACTTAGTGATTAGCACCCATCTACCACGTTCCGCATCCACACTTTTTTCCACAGATACTCAGCAACACTATGTACCATCTGCAAAAGATACTGCATCGCAGTGCATTTGAAGACGTTGGAGTGTTTTGACCTAGCAACAGTTGAGGAGTAGTGTTATATAGTTCAAAATGATGTATGACTCATGAGGACTCATAAGGATGTGGTGTTTCCCATGATACTTTCAAAGGAGCCTTGGTGAGTTGTTGCAGTGCATCTTGTAAATGGCACAGTCTGCTGTCACTTGATTGGATAATGCCAATCAAGCAGGCTACTGTGTCCTGGATAATATCAAGCTTCTTGAGTGTGTTGGAGCTGTACCTGTTTGAACAAGTGCAGAATATTTCTTTGCACATCTGATTTGTATTTGTGGATGGTGGGTAGACCTTACAGAGACAAGAAGTGGGTTATTCACTGCAGATTTCTGAGTGTCAACCTGCTCTTGCAGCCACAGAAGGTATATGACTGAACCATTTCAGATTCTGGTCAATGGTAACTCCAGGTTTTTGATGGCAGGGATTCAATGATAGTAATACCATTGACTATAAAAGGGTAATGGTTAGAATCTGACTTATTGGAGATGGTCATTGTCTTCCACTTAAGCAACACAAAAGTTACTTGCCACTTATGAGCCCATGTGTTGATATTGTCCATGTCTCGTTGAATAAGGATTTTCCCTGCTTAACTATCTGAAGAGTCGTAAATGGGGTGGTACATTGTGTAATCATTAACAAATGTCCTATCCCTGTTGATTGAGCAAAACCATGGATGAAGCAGCTGATGATGGTTCGGCCTAGGGCGATATCCTGAAAAATACCTACAATACTGTCCTGGGGCTGAGATAGTTGACTTCCAATAAGCAGAGTCAAGTGGTGTTGTGCTAAAGAGAGAGGAATTCCTCTTTCACTCTTCCTTCCTCCCCCTCGCTCTCTCTTTCTGTTGCCCCACCCCCACCACCAATTTTCCATTGACTTCAGATTTCTCGAACTCCATGATGCTATACTGAGTCATATGTTACCTTCATATTGAGGGCACTCACTTTCACCTCACCCCTGAGATAAAACTCCTTTGTCCATGTTTGAACCAAGGCCATCATGAGACCAGAAGCTGAGTGACTTTGGAGGAACCGAAACGGGTGTCACTGAGCAGGCTATTCCTGTGCAAGAGCCACTTGATAGTACTGTCGATGACCTCTACTGTCACTTTGCTGATAATTAAGAGTAGAGTGATAGGGGAGTAAATGGCTGGGTTGGATTTATCCTGCTATTTGTTTACAGGACACAACTGGACAATTTTTCACATTGTTGGGTAGATGCCAATGTTGTTGCTTTTCTGGAGCAGCTTGACTTGGAGCGCAACTGGTTCCGAAATGTAAATCTTCAGTGTTATCGCTTGAATATTGTCAGGGCCCATAAACTTTGTATTATTCAGTGTCTTCAGCCATTTTTTTATGTCACTTGGAGTGAATTGAATAGTTTGAAATCTGGCATCTGTGATGGTTGGGAATCTCTAGGGAAAGTTGAATGCAAATATTCAACCTTGTCTCTTATTATTGATGTGCTGGGCTCTCTCATCATTGGAGATGAAGATATTTGCGGAGTGTCCACCTCCTGTTAGTTGTTTAATTGTTCTTCAGTGCTGCCACCTTCATTTCAGACTAGATGAGGCAGCACTGCAAGGCTTTGATCTGATCTGTTGGCCTGTTGGTTGAGAGATCACTTAGTTCTGACTATTGCATGCTGTTTTCACTGTTGCGGTGTATGTGGTCCTGTTTTGTAGCTTCATCAGGCTGACACCTCATTTTTATGTGTGCCTGATGCTGCTCTTGCTATGCGATCCTTCACTTTTCATTGAAACAAATCGAAAACAAACGGTACACAAATAGAAATGTCAAACCATGAGGTTGCAGATAGTAGTTGAAAACAATTTTGTTGCCTCATGGATCCCAGTTTTGAGTTGCTAGCCTGTCCCATTTAGCACACTGATAATGCCACCCAGCATGATGGAGGTGTCTTCAATGAGTAGATGGGCTGTAGTCTCCACAAAGATTGTCTGTGGTCACTCTATTGATACTGTCATTAATGGATGCTTCTTCAGCAGGCAGACAGAATGGAAAGGATGAAGTTGGGTAGATTTTTCCCTCTTGTTGAGTCTCTCACTACCTGCCACAGACTTAATCTTGCTGCTATGTCCTTTAGGACATGATCAGCTCCGTCAGTCATGGTACTGCTCCAACCTAAAGTATAATTTGTCCCCTTGTAACCCTTTGATGGCCTTTGAATTGGTGTTCAACATGAAGGAGGACTGGGATTGGTTGTGGGGGCTAGGGATTTGACACAGGACATAACCAGGGAAGGTGATGACATTGTTTGGAAGGTATGACTCTGTGAGTATGAATATGCCAGACTGTTGCTTAATGAATCTGTGAATCAGCTCTCCCAATTCTGTTATTAGCTCTCACATGCTGGTAAAGAGATCTCTTTAGGATTGACCAGGCTTACTGTTACCGTTATCATTTCCAATGTCTAGTTCAATGCCAGATGTCCATCCAGTTTATATCCCCTATTAATCTTTGTAGTGGTTTGACACAGCTGAGTGGCTTACTAAATAATTTCAAAGAGCATTTAAGAGTCAGCCACATTGCTGTTGGTTTTGATTTACATGTCAGTAAAGATCAGGTAAAGTTGGTAGATGTTCTTCTCTCAAGGACGTTTGTGAATCAGGTGGGTTTTTTTTATGACAATCATTTGACTTACTTTTAATTCCAAATATTTATTAAATTGAAATTTCACTACCTACCAGTGTGGGATTTTAGCCCGTGTCCCCAGAACACAAACCTTGGGTTCTGGATTCCTAGTCAAGTAACAATGCCACTGTCCATCACTTTCGAAAATGTAAATAAAATATTTATGATTGACATATTTTGTCTTGTGAATGACCTTATGTGAAATAACTTAAAATTATAAATGATACTGAACCATTTACTAGTTCTTTAATTATACTGTAGCCATATTTCTGGAAGATAAAATGCTGTTTTAAATATATTCAAGGTTTTAGAAGGTGCCTCATAGTGTCCTTGCATCTAAGAAAGCGTTAAGGGCCACCTTGAAGACCCATAACAACTCAATTTGCAGAAATTTGCCATGGTGATTCATTTGATTTGCAGATGAGGTCAGTTTTGCCAACTCGATCAGACTTCCAGCACAAGATTTTTTTAAGAGCAGTGCAACAGATCACAGATGCTTACTTTGGGATACATAGAACTTGTATATGAAATTCCTCATTCTTTTGTGCTGGATAGGCTATGTTTGGGTATACTCTTGGAAAGTGTAGACATAGTTTAGCATTGAAATATTCTTAATATAGCTAGAAAAAATAATTTTAAAACTGGTCTGAACCGAACAAAAATATGTTGTTTAAAATTGTAATCTTTTGTGTCTTTTATTATTTCTGACTATCGGTAATAAATGCTCATAGAAATGATTTACTTCAATCACACTGAGCTTCCAAAGATGCTTCTGATAGTGCTTGAAGGCAGCAAAATAAGTTCTAGGTCAAATGCTGAAGAGTAACATGTTTCAACTACTAAGGATCTTGAATTGTAAAAAAGCAGAAGGTGAATTGAAGTCTCTCTTCCATTTAATATATTTGCAGTCAAACTTTTATGGTACATTTCCTTAACAATGAGAGGTTGAGTATACGTTGGACCCCAGGCACATCTCTTCAAACCTGTGTATTGAGGTCTTACTCAGTTTGGATTACATTGTGTCAGTTTGTTGCTATGAGTCAATTAATTGGATACAGAATGGTGGTTGTTACATCTTGCAGTGTCAAGAATGCAGATGAAAATCCACCAGCTGCTTATCTTTTTTATACTGTTGTGCTTTGTACATACTGCAGTGTATGCAGTTTTCCAAATAATAGGCAGAAATAGGAAACATAAAATCTGAATTTATGGTTCTTTTCTCCATTGGTTCTATTTCTGCTGGTTGATTTCAGCTCATTTTCAGTGTTTTATTTTTTCTGTCAAAAGCAATTTTACATCTTGTTTCCCATATGCTGTGTCATTGTTTTCTTTCAATCTTACAGTCCTTGAATAATTCACTATTGTCACTGAAGTTTAAGGGCAACAATTTAACATCTATCCAATCGTGATAGCATAAAATGGTATTCAATTTTGCTGTAGTAGAAACTGAGAGCAAGTCAGCTGCCTATTATATTACTGTGGGTATGAATATTGGGCAGTATGTGTAATGGGTGATCTAATCATGGCCACTGATTTCCCACCCCCATCAAAGTTGAAAATTATTCCTCGGAGACTGAATACATGTTTTGTGTCAGCAGAGGTTTGATCTATTTCACATCACTCTTATTGATCTTCATGCCACTGAATTTCTGATGAAAATATCTTATTTGCTTACCACTGCATTGCATTCTGCTTGTTTAAGGTGACCTTGTAACTGTGGCCCTGTAGTCTGCACTGTTAATGAACCACTAATGATTCATAGTCACACGACTGAAGCTTCAGAACCCTAGTAGTAGCTTTATTTTTAAAAGGATCCGTTGTCCTACCTTGCCATAATTACACATTTCAACAATAAAATTGTCAAAACAAGCTTTTTTGAAAAATTTCAGCAGAATGGCAACATCAGTGTAAAAAATGCTGATCTCAACCACATGAGTGAATTGAGTTTAATTAGACAGGCTTTTTCCATCTTTAATTTTCTTCATTTTGCTCCAGAAAGTATAGATTCCTACCAGAAGATTGTCTGGGGAGTAATGGATGCCCTCCAATGCTTCCTCTAAGTGGCCACTCATGACAGCAACCTCTTCTAACATGCAAACACATTTTCTAGTGGGTTCATGAATGCTGATCATAGATGGGAAACCAAATTTTATTCTAATTAATTAACCTAAGGATGTTGAATCCACAATGCTACCTCAGCTGGCAACTTCTCATTCAGCAGAAGTTAAAGATTGAACTTGAGATCTTGCCTGTTCTTTAGATTAGTTTTCTACAGGATAGCCGTTAAGTAAATGAAATGTTAGAGTGTATGAGCTAAAAAGACATGGTTGTTGAAGCATACCTCATTACAGGGTTCAACTGAGCAACTCTGTTCAATTTGATTACTGATGATATTGCCAGCAAACGTCTTTAAAGTTTAGAATGGTATTTTTCTATTTGCTCCCCCCTTTTGAGATCTGCTATTACAAATATCAATGATGAATTATAAAGTTAGATAACAAAATGCCAATGTGTGTTGATTTTGTGGTTAACAAGTCTCGCAAGCTATCTGTAAAATTTTTACTACTTTTATTTGCTTTCATTTTTTTCTTTGTAAATAATATGTTACTCTTTTCTGTGCTTCTGACAGTGAAGTGTTATGCAAGATGCTTGATCACTATTCCATTGAAAGGATTTAGATTTAAATACAATTTTTAAATAAGCATATTTACATAGGTTTGGAACATGGGATAGTCAAAATACAAACATGAAAATATTTCTTTCAATGAAGTTGTGAAGTCTCTATTTCCCTATTCAGATGCATGGCAAGGAGAGTGTTTAGCATAGCTCCTCTTCCCTGGTAAGATCATGGGTGGCAGGATGCAGGTAAAAGAAATTGACAAAAGCATGTACTGGCCATTTGATTTTTAAAGTAAATACTGTTGAGAGCGACTTTCACCACACATAGAAGTTATTATGCAAGGTTACTATGACAAGTTTATTTTGAGCAGGATAATCCATTATTGTCATTTTGCTGCATTATTATGTGAAGATAATTTCTGCTGATTGATTTGACAATTCTCTGTTACAAGGAAACTAGTTTTCACGTACTCTCAAGTAATTAGATATTGGAAAATATGGGTGCAGCTTTAAATGTAGGGTAATATAAATTGGAATGACCATACTCTATGACTATTCAAAAGAGGATGTATAACAAGACCCGAAGCTTGTAACAACAGCCACATTTGGAAGTCTGCAGGCACAGGTTTGTGTCCTACTGTACATGTTAAAGCATGACTATGCTTGCCAGCACTTGTCAAATATTCTGACATCTGTAAACTAGACAATCTATAAAACTAATGGTACTTTGTTTTAACTGTTGTTGAAAGAGATCCTGATGTGAGGCACCATCTTTAAGTATCCCATAAACTCAACATTCAATACTCTGCTATTGAGGCCAAGTGAATGTTCAGGAACATAGTATAAAATTCATCTTGGTAAAATCTGCAGTGAAAAATTCCCTAGCCTTGCTGCAGTTACATTTGAAAACCTCTTAATGAAGCTCGAGTATATTGTTATTGTTTGGAATTTTCCTGCTGATATGTCAGCTGGTTAACTCGTACCTTGTTTACATATTTTAATGTAATTGCTTTGCATCTTCACAACAAAGAAGCTTCGACAAAGCAATTTATATTTACGAGATCTGACCACAGAAATCATTGCTGAGCTGTAGAATTCTAAGTAAGAAAACTGACGTCACATACCACTTAGTCACATTGTTGAAACTGTATAAGATATACTTTCTCTTTCATGATACAGTGGGGGCAGTGATTATATATCTTAACATTTTTACTGTGCCTGCTGATAAGGGCATAACATTACTTTGAGCTGTTAAATTTACCGAAGTATGGCAGCCTGACTCCTCAGTACTCAAGTATACCATTGGATCCCACATAAGTAGAAGTCTGAAACACTGTTGTCTCACAATTGAATGATTTTGTCTTCAAACCCCACCTGACCTGGAAGTGTGTCATAACATGTTTCGAACAGGTTGATTAAAAATAATATAAACTATTCTTGGTCTTGTGTTATCAATGAACACCTATGTATGGAGTTTGCTAAGGTTGGGTGAAACACATTAACTTTTATTTACAAAATAACAAACAGTAACAACATCTAACACGGAACTCAACTTACTTTCAGACAGTAAGGGAGCATGATTATGTCAAATGACATTTCCTCATTCTGTGGTGGCAAATGCATTGGCTCATTTACATATTACACTGTAAAACCAATTATACTACATTGCAACCAAATGAACATATCATCCCGGTGATGTGCACGCTACTGCCTCTTGAGGTGGCCAGGGAGGACCATGGGAAATTGGGTGGCCAACTCATTTATTTGTTATCAGTGAACTACAGGGAACAGATGTGGTTCCAGAGACAGTTTGCCAGTCCTGGGAATCACAAAATCCTTTGACTCACATGCCAGCCAGAACCTGGAATGAAATAAAGTAGTTTATCTTTAAGGCAGCACCCTCCTTTGTGAGCCATCTAAGGACCTTTCATTTTGGCTGCCCAGTACCAGAGAATATTGACCACCTGCCAGTGGCCAGTATGACTTAAGTATTTTCAAAGTATCATTCCAACAAATGTTATGCACCATTTCCTCACAGTAAAGTGATTTGTGTCTGTTACAAACATGAACACTAGATACTGAAGTCAGAGCCCTGATTAATATTGTGGATAGTACACGAACGATGCAGAATGAATGTGTACTGCATAATCTTCATTGGATTCTTAGGCATCCATTTTACTCAACTTGATTTTAAGGTCCTACCGTTTTGAAAATCAAATGGCACTCCCACTTGGAGGTTAAGCAACTGGGCTAGAGGTTTCAAGCCATAACAAGTAATCTGGGTGCATATGTCACTAAAAAGTATGTCTGTCTTTAGAAGTGTTTTGTTTCTCCTTCAAGTTTTTATTTAAGAATAAGTTGCACAATGCTGAACATAAAATCTATAATCAGTCAATGCAACTAAGTAGGGTTTACAATGTAATTTATTTGTAGGATTGCTTCAAAATATGTTTCTTGGGGTATTTTAAATGATAACTTAAAACTGACTAATAATACTAAAAGCTATCACAAAATAAACACTTTTAGTCAGATGCCTGTTGTGTGATATATCACATTCAGTATATCAATATAATTTGTAAGATACATAATATGTCAAAATACCTTTTAAGAGATGTATACATAGGTTCATCATTGTAGAATAGCATGTGACCCATGGATATAAATATCTAAGACACCATCTTACTTAAATTGAAGTGACATGCTACAAGAAGCATGATGTTCTGATGCAGCTGCATAATGTCATACGAGCCCAGATACATGTGTCTGTGTATATAACAAATGTTCAGCTGTAATAAATGTCTGCTGGTTCTTTCAATACTATGTTATCCACACCTGTGGAAGGTACCCCTAAGAAAATAGTAACCCCCTTCCTCACTACATGGCCTTTAAAACTCACCCCTATAAACCCCCTCTCGTAAGCGGAAAAAGAACCTTGCTTGAAGTCCCTGAGTAAACTGAGATATTGCATCCATTAGGCTTCCTTTGTGAGCCATTTGATGTCCAAGCAACACCCTCTATGAAGCTCTGGTACTGCTGGAACTGTGGAAACTGCCATCTGCGATCTCCCTGTGAATTTCAACCCTGTGTCAATTCTCCATCTGTAATTATCCAAATTTTAAATTGCTGACCATGACATTTTTTTAAAAATCCAAATCTGTTTTCCATTTAAATCTCAGTCTAATAATTCATTTTTATTAATATAATGTTAAAATACTGCTATTATCATCCTTGTGCCAAAAATGATTGGCATAGGTTTTAGAGCTTTCTTGAAGACTTGCAATAAGAGCAATTAGTAGCAACTCCAATTGAGTATTAATTCATTCTGGGGGGCATGACCCATGTGATTGTGGTCAGCTTCCCGCATGATGCTTTTATAACCTGTGCAAAAGATCATGGAACATAATGTTCATGCTACCCGCAATTTGTACTTAAATTTCACATTTATTTCTATGGAGTATCTCGATTTTGATTATGATCCTGTACAACATCAAGGTATATATCACAGTGACTCAACACCTATTGAGGCATCTCCCTACTGAGTTTCATCTGAAGAATATTCGCCTCTGTTTCCTATGTCAGACTGAAGATGCTGGCTGAATACATCTACCCTGAGTCCCAGTGACATGCTGTGCCGTGCAGCAGATATCTGTTGTAACCAAATACTGGAGCGGTGCATGTGAGAAGTGTGCAGCATTGATTATGTGAGAAAAGGATCACATGGAAAAAATTAGAAAAGTGGGGACAAAGTTTAAAGATGCTCTAGATGAGCTTATGCAGATTTTCATTTGCATTTGACTGTGATGGATAGGGTAATTGCTGGAATTGGTACAGATCCACAGGATCCTTGAGGATTGTGCAGGCATATTCAAAAGTAGACTTGGCTAAGAGAATCCTGAAGCTCAGAAACTGAAGGAAGATAGTGTCTGGGCAGTTATTGGACTGCATGGACTCTTCAAGATGTCAGCATGGAGAAAACAAAATCATTAATCAGCTGAGAAAGATAATTATGTAGTTGAAGATGTGTGGGTGGAAGGCATTGCTATGCCTGGGCTTAATACTGATACCGAGAGAAGAATTACAGTTAGAAATCTTCACATTCATAAGGGCATTATATATTACCTTTGGAACTTTGACTCAAATTCACTTTACTCCTATGATCCAACGAAAAGAGTCATGAAAAGAAAACCATATTCTGATTCTGGCAGAAAACCAAATGACGTTGGTCACACAAGTGATAACTTTATATGTTACACATGTGACACAGTCAGAATGGCACAGAGTTCAGTCAGTTGAAGACTGAGATCTTTATTTTTGAATCAACCTGCTCAGGGGTGATCTTACAGGCCTCTAGAGCAGATGGGACTTCAACCTAGTCCTCCTGACCCAGACATAGGACACTACCACTATGTCACATGAGCCGCACTAAGACCTTTATACCATTGGTCTCGTATGTTAATGTCATCATGAGCTTGTCCCTTAAATATACAATGCATATCTGCTGTGATACACAATGTAGTGCAGTGTCAGAACTGGAAGACGTACACTTGATATTATTGTCTCGGTCCTATAGCTGCAAGAGAAATGCCATGACCAAGGGAAGTCAACATATATATATCACCTTTATTGATCTTATCAGGGCTTTGACCATACGGGCAGAGGCAGTCTATTTAAGCTGCTGTACAAAATTGGCTGTATGTCACAGCTGCATAATGTAATTTCCTCATTGCATGACAACATGATGGATGAGGTCAGCAATAATCAAGTAGCATTGGAACTCTGAGTTCCAAGTGGAATCAAACAGTATTGTACCATGACATTATCACTCTTTGGCATATTCTTCTCTTTGTGCTAGCATATGCATACAGGTCATCTGCAAAGGTTGTCCTTATATATCATCACGATCACGGCTGATCATCTAACTCAAAAGCCTAATCCTGCTTTCTCCCATAACCTTTGATCCCATTTGCCTCAAGTGCTTTCTCTAGCCAGCTGTTGAATACATTCAATGTTTTGGCATCAACTACTTTCTGTGGTAATGAATTCCATAGACTGACCACTCTTTGGATGAAGAAATATCTCCTCAACCCCTTCCTAAATGGTCTACTCCAAATCCTGAGACTGTGACCCCTAGTTCTGGACGTACCCACAATGTACAATGTGAAGAGGTTCAGTTGGTTCAACTCTTTTCAGATACAAAAGTAATGTTGGATTAAGTTTATTATGAGGCAACTATTGCATGGTCTATAGAACAAATGGTTCATAAGCTGGATGGTGTTAACTTGTAGTAACATACTAATAGTCATGCTTATGTTGTGGATGACTTCTCAGCTGTACTGGGAGTCTTCATTGCCTTTGTTTCATTTTAATTCTTTGCTTTACACAATTCTTTGTTTATTCTCATTACTAATGACTGCTATTAAGAGTAGTCTCAGCGCCTGTCTAATGTTATCATAATATTATTGCATCAGTGCAACTTGACAATCAGCCGATTGGGGGTACATCAAAAGAAAAGTGAAGCAAATTGTGTTCATTTGCACAGTATATTGTATTTGAACTGTGTAACTACATGCACAATTCACCCCATGGAGGTGTGTGAGTTTTTGTAATCAAGCTGTATTTCATTTGGTGGCAAACCCAGATGACTTATCTGGTGGACAACAATTCTCCCTTAAGAATAACATTCATACAGAATGTTAGCACAAAATTAAATTTATTAATGTTGCAGTTCATAGAAAACAGGGTTAACCAGAGTTCAGTATTTCTTCCTGTCCTGGTGTTCTACCCCCTCTCATTCTATCATACTTAATGTTAATGTTTCATCAGCTTTCCTCAGAGAATTTGTGTTCAGCTTCATTTGTTTCCAAGCATGTGGCTGTTTCTTGCATCTTTAACTTCTCATTTCTAATGGTGTTTTTGAAATACTATTTTAATGAATGTATGCATCATGTCATTAAATTCTACATTTCATTTCCTTATGATGTGAATGATAATAATATCAATCCATTAAGTAAATGTTTTTCAAAGTACCAGAAATGATAAATAAAGAAAATTTGTCAGTCAGAATATTGCCCTTTCCTTGCTAAGTATAATGCCGCATAGGAGGAAGTTGGTATTTTTTGTTAGAAACAATTAAGATTTAGAGATGTCTTGTGGGTAGGTGGATCATTGAGTTGAGCATGATCCTTCAATAGCACACTTTGCATCAATGAATTAGAGAATATCATCCAAGAAATGGAAAGTTCTCTATCAACTTTGTTACTTGTTTGTCACTCTAGGTTTTGGTCTTGTGTGCAGTTATCACAAGTTGAACAGAATTCAAATAGCCTTACTATTCCGAAACAAGGATTTGTAGAATTTAATCCCACTACTGCCTACCACTTGAAATTATAACTGAATATTTTATTCCCCTGGTTTGATGTATTAGATGGAGACTGACCTTGTCCAGCTCCAACCACTTGAATTGTACCTTCTTTGCCTTGTACACCAAACAAAATTAATATGTTCATTGATTCAATCAGAGATTGGATCCCTCTTCCAGCCAGTTGTGGGATGCTGACGAGTGAGCAGTCAGCAAAAGGAAAAACATGGTATATAAAGCTAATCTTCTTAATAGTCACTTAATTTTTCAATGTTTCTGTCTTTATGAGTTTGGTCACCTTGGTTTATATATGAATCACATTAAATCTTTGTTTTCTTGACTTCAATGTTTTGTTACCTACTGTTGTGTTGTTTCCTCAGTCATCAAAAGAATTGATTGCTTTGATAATCAAGTGATGTATGGTGCTTATTCAGTTGAGGGGGGTCATAACCTTCTGAGGCCATAGTGGATATGGGCTCTAAGTATTGTAGCTGACTGCCTTCAAGGCAATAGGTGTACAATAGAATTTAAGCTGCTTAGAGATTAAGACGAGTAAGAGTGAGGAATTAGCAGATGAAGAGTCACGAACTAGACATAGGAGAAAACAAACAACAATAAAGCAAAGATAGCCATACCGTTAACAGTGTGCAATAGTGCATTAGAAGCTACCCGCACATGCTCGAGAATCATTGTCATAGCAGCTTGTAGCAAAATTTACTCCCCACCCCAATTAAGGCCCTTATCCTACTGCTGCTTGTATTAACCCGGTGGGGCTGATGGTGTTCCCGACTGGGACACAACAAGCGAAACCATGCAGTGTTGCTCCTCTTAGGCTCCTTGTTCATAGGCACAATGACCGATCAAAAGACTTGGCATTGGGAAATGGAGGCCTACTTAAAGTAAAACTCTGCATTTGCTATTGGTCAATCTACTCCACAGTCTTTACCCTCTGACACCCCTCTCACAATCACACCTGTGGTCTGGGATCCCAGAAGATTTCTTTGCTTTAAGTATGTGTCTTATTGGCAGCAGCCAATGCCTCGCTGTTAATATTGCTGTTCAGTCAAGCTTTCCGTCATTGGTTGGTAGGTAACACATGGTTGGTGAGATTTTTCACACAGAGCATGCTTCTTTATTCAGATACAGTCACCCCCACCTTCTGGCTGGCGTGTCTTTATATACATTTAATTAAAAAGTAATATTTTAAATCAGTTTGTTCAGACATGTTATGCCACATTCTAGGGCAAGTGAAACTTGAACCTGGACCTCTTTTCCCAGAGGTAAGAATGCTACCATTGTGCAACAAGGCCCATGCACATTTTAATTGCATTAAATATATATTTCCATATTAACTACTAAGTCCCAATACCAGTTTGCCTTATTATCCTTCATTCTTAGATATTAGACATCCTATTAACAGATTTAAATGCAATCATTACTCACCCAGCAGGTCTGCATATTGCAACATTCACTTTGCTCTGACTGTGAGAGCATATTTATTCAACACAGAATATGGAACAATTCTCTTCCTACTTGTCAATGCAAGATGCACCTCTCTCCAGTCGTAAATGTCCTTATTCAAAGACCACTGCTTCCTTTCACCACTCTTTCCTCTTTTCTAATGTTGCAATTAAAAAGTGGAATCCAGAAGGTATCAGCATCCAAGGCACAATGGTCATTCACTCCATGCTTCCTGGCTCCATGAACACAACTAACTGGTCATTGCTACAGAATATTGTGTACATTCTGTACATCATAATCCACTGTTCCCGAGAGTTCCGCCACATATGGTTATTCATGAAAATGGCGACCCTCTCAATGGAGGATCTTATTTGTTCAAAACCTAGAGCTGTGCTGGTGCATAGAAGTTGAATGGACTCATCCAGTTTCAGCCTATGGCTTTCCTCAGCCTCAGAGATTTCTTATCTGTAGATACTCATCTCATGGTTGCTGATCAAAATGTTGATCATCTTGCTAGTGACTACTGAGGCCCTGTATCTGTACTGAACTATATATGGCTTAGTAAGTTTCTATTCCCCCAAGGACAACACATTTTTACTTCTACCCCTCTCACCACCTCTTGCTCATCACTGCTGTATTCTTCACACAGTGCCACACTTTCTAATTGTGTATGATGACCCACCGACATGAATGTTGATTAGGATCTGCTGGAATGATGTGTTGTGATAGTTATGTGGTTTCATGAATATCAAGGTGATTTTGCTGAGGCGCTGGCATACTTCTCCACCATAACTGACCTTGTGGGAGAGATGAGAATAACCAAGGCTTCTGAATACACCCGAAATTTGCTGCACTTTGGCACAGAGAGAGGAGTGCACTCATCAAAAATATCCAATATCTTTTCACCTTCTACAGATATTCTCATCTCTCCATTGTTAAAGATTTTTTAAATCCCTTTTTTTAGAAATAGAATCAGTCTGAACATTGGGGCACAGACAAGCTCACACAGGGCAATTCATCTTCAATGCATTATATGAGCTGATATGGCAGATCTTGTTAAAGTTCACTTGAGAATGTAACTTTTAGAAAAAAGTTCTGGGATTTACATATGAAAGAACTGAAACCAACATGGTCATTCTAAAAGATGAGAGACTTAACAAACAATCCAGGTCTTTTTCTATATATAATTTCAGTTGCATCACACTGTAAACTTTTGCTATAAATTCTGTGTCTTACGATCTTATACTCCACAACCACCTGATGAAGGGGCAGCACTCCGAAAGCTAGTGCTTCCAAATAAACCCATTGGACTATAACCTGGTGTTGTGTGATTTTTTAACCTCTCCCTTCTTTACCTACTTGTTCATGAACAAAAGACAGATATAAAAGACGATGCTTCCTTCTGTTACTAATCTCAGTGGATCTATTAAATGAGTTGCTGCACTACCAGTGCTGTTAGCTCCCAAGAAGAAGAAGTAGGGATTTGAGTTTGCCTCAGGGATTATCTGTAATTATCAGTAATTATCCTGAGCTCTCATTTCTCCCATGTTCAGGGATACCATTATGCCCTCAGGCAGCTCATTTGTCTGCTGATGGCTGCAGATCTGAAGGCTTGTTATTTGGGTGTCATGTTGCACTCACCTGACAGAACAAAGTAATTTATTCAACTCAGTTCATCCATGTGATATTGTGGTTGCTCACACTCACTGCCATTTCCAGCCAGGCTTGCTTAGTTTGGCTTGGCGATCTCTTCCTGCAATTCTCAGGACACAAGGCACTTGGCCCTTCTTTCACCACTCCCAGCATGATCTGGCAATACTAAATCTTTGGGGCATCTTGCTGCAGACATCTGGCCTCAGCCTTTTCTCCTCTTGACTTCTGCTTATGGTTTTCAAAGTAGCTGCCACAATTATAGCTGCTGACATTCCTTAAAGTCAGGCCCACAGCCTCAGCCAGCTCCCTCCTTTGCCATAAACTGACTAGTAAACCTGATTTCCAACCAACCAATTAGAGATATCCCTGGAAGCAGGACCCAGAATTGTCCCAACATCACAGTCCCATTCCCAGATGGAAAATCCAGCCTTGGGTCTCAATCATGCAAATGCAACCATGAAAATGGAAATTTGTTAAATGGAGGAATTACTAGAAGGTTGGTCATCTAACCTCCAGAAAATGGTGAAAAGAACAGCACTGGCGTCCAGCTTGGATTTAGATGACATCCTCTAATCCGGAAATTTTTCATGGATAGGAAAATAAATCACCGAGTGTTCTATCATATTTCCAACTTGTCCATGCTGACCAGACATCTTAATCTGACCTAGTCTCATTTTCCAACATTTGGCCCATATTCTCTATAAACCCTTTTCTATTCATATACCCATCCAGATGCCTTTTAAATGTTGTATTTACATCCGCCTCCACCACTTACTTTGGCAATTTGTTCCATACACGCACCACACTCTACATGAAAAAGTTCACCCTTAAATACTCAAGAATTACTTTGCTAAACATTGAAATGAAATTGCAGGGCAGTAATTTTTGTCAATGTGTTGGATTTGTTTAATGCTTACCATGTAGAAAAAAATGTTTAGGAAGTGCAGAGGACAGCATTAACAAGAGATGGGAATAAATAAATAAAGGCATAAATAGAATAGTCACAGCTAAGAAGGAGGCAATTCAGCCCATTGTGTCTGTATCAATTCTCTGCACAAACAACGCACTGTGATTCTTTCTACCATTTTTTCCCTGTGGCTTTGCAGATATGATGCTCTTCAGATTATTGTGCAATTCACTTTTGAAAACCATGATTGAATTTGCCTCCACCAATCTCTTGAGAAGTACAGATCAGATCCTATATACTTGCTGCATTAAAAAGTGTTCCTTGTGTCATCATGATTTATTTTCTCTATCACCTCAAATCAGTGCCCTCTCATTCTTACTCATTGCTGAAAGAGGATAACAATGAAGCAAAGTGGAGGGCTTCACGCAGAATTCCAAAAAACAGGTCACAGTGGATTCAGGCTCAACCTCCACGCATTGGTGAGCTTCATTCCGAATTCTGTTTTTGTGATACACGTTGGGATTTATCAAAAGTGCTTTATTCATCTCCGACCTTTGTTTTTGCAACAATAGTAGTGTATGATGATAAGCAGCTGTCAGTATGGATGACAACTTGCATCCATACTGAAGGTTTAATCATCATTATGTGCAGGTTTTACAAATATAAATAAACTACTGTTGAAGAATGTAGAATGTGTTGCACAGTTAGCAGAACTAAAAGAAACAGAGGATCATTAAATGTATATAAATCTATACTGGTGGACAGGCAAACTAATGTATGTTCCCTTGATCTGGAGCAGATTACCAAAGTATACACGTTCAAATTCCCTGAGGCCCTTTGAAATAGAGCTGGAGAAGTTCCCAAGAGAGGAGGACATTTCCCGTTATAGAGGGCAGAGTATTAGTTAGTTGAAATTAGAAGGATTTATGAGCGAGTGCAGCTGGAGCTTTTGTTAATTTCTTGAGGGAATCAGAAATAAATTTCCCAGAATTTCTTTCTAACTTCATCAAAAGAAATCTTTCTTTTCTTCCTTTCCCTTAGAGACTGTCAGACTAGGGGCCGTATACATGGTTTTTGTGGTTGGCTAGAATCTGGATATGGTACAAGGATGTGAAATGTATTATTTTATATGTGACATAATACAAAGGCAAGGTCAAAAGCAAATCTTAATAACAATTCTTTTAAGAATTGTCTGCATTAAGTGAGATTTGAATTTTAGAATTTACAAGAGGTTAGAGTCCTAGTCATTTTATGTCTCACAATTTCATTCCATCAAGATTTTCACTCAGGTGGTTATGCCTGCTGTACAGAGTGCTGTTAAGAAAGCTTACTTTTAATTTGATACAGTAGTTATTTCAATACTTCTTGAGCATGTCATATTTTGTTCAAGCCAAGGTCTACTTTTAGTAGCTCACAACAAAAGTATCTGTTGAACAGACCATGTGTACACTCGTTTATAAAAGTTCCAAATCTTCCTTAATGCTTCTTTGATATTTATTAAGCCATTAAAATTGTTTTTTGAACATAATCAAAGATACCCCAAAGTCTAATTTATATAGCTCATTTCACCTTTGCAGGGCAATCCAAAGAACTTCAAAATGAATGAAGTATTTGGGACTCATCATCACAATATGAGAAACGTGTCAGCAAATTTGCATGAAGCAGCGTACCACAACAGCATGACATGAGTGAATAATAATCTGCTTTAGGGGCGATCAGTGGGGATAACCAAGATGCACAGAAAGGTAGAAAATAGGAGCATGAATAGGTCATTCGGCCCATTTATCCTGCTCCAACATGCGGTATGATCAAGGCTAATCATTTAACTCAGTGCCCTATTCTTGCTTTCTCCCTGTACCCTTTGATCCTTCAGCTCTAAGAACTATATCTAACTCATCCTTGAAAGCATTCAGTGTTTTGGCCTCAACCATATCCTGTGGCAGACTATTCAAAAGGCTCACCGCACTCCAGCAGAATAAACTTTTCCTCATCTCAGTCCTTAATGGCTTAGTTTGTATCCTTTGGAGTATATACTCCATAGAGTTTAGAAGATTGTGGGGGAATCTAATTGAAACATACAGAATACTGAATGGCCTGGACAGAGTAGATGTTGGGAAGATGTTTTCATTGATAGGAGAGACTAGAACCTGAGGGCACAACCTTAGAGGAAAGGGAAGACCTTTGAAATGGAGATAAGGATAAAATTCTTCAGCCAGAGAGTGGTGAATCTTTGGAATGCATTGCCACAGAAAGCTATGGAGGCCAGGCCATTGATCATATTTAAGATTGAGAAGGATAGGTTCTTGAGTATCAAAGGAATCAAGGGTTATGGGGAGAAAGTGGGAGAATGGCGTTGAGAAACTTATCAGCCATGGTTGAACGGCAGAGCAGAATCTTTGGGCTAAATGTCTTTTGGTCTAATGTGTCGACATTCAGCTAATCTTTCTTCCTGTTTTTGCTGTTGAAGTGGACAATTTTGCATTTAGCCACTTTATACTTTGCCTGATATGCATTTTTCCACTCACTCAACTTGTCTAAATCACTGAAGATTCTCTGCATCCTCCTCACATTGAATTATTTTGGTGCCGAAGGAGGTAGTTTGATCCACTATGCCTACATTGGCTCCATTACATGCTGCCAATGTGCTGCCTTTTCCCAATACTCCTGCACACTGTTACTACCTAAAAAAAAACATTGAGTGACCTCTGAAATGCCTTCATTTCAACAGCCTCCAGCACATTGTTATAGACCAGATCAAACCTCCTCAAAATGAGTTAAGAAAATAGCATAGACCCTAACTTTTTCTTATTTTAAAAGTAAGTGTAAGGGTTTGCATTCCTGATGCAATCTGATTGGTCAAACTACTCGACATTAAACAAATGCACTTTATTTTTATGTTACAGTTAAAATACAGACAACATTAAAAAATTGTCTTGACTGTAACTCTATCAAAACGCTTAACAAAATATTAGATATATCAACACTACTAATTAACTGTTACAATGCAGTAATATCATTTGTTCCAATACAGTAATACACACCTTTGGCAAGGGAAAATTCAGTAAAATTGTCTCACATGCAATTCTAGCAACAGTAAGAGAACACCAGCTTTTAGCTGTAATAGAGAAATGAATACGACCTTCCACATCCAGCTCCAAGACCCCTGCAACTGCAGAAAGTTAATACTAAAAATCCTTATTATGTGGGAGCTTGACCCCACCCATTCAGGCTCCTTCTATTGTTCCAACATTTTGAAAAAAAACAAGGTCTCACAAGCTGTTTACTTTATTGGCTTTGAGCAGACTGCTTTTCATCTCTGTCTTGACCTTTCTTTTAAAAAAAACAAAGTACACCTCTTACAGCCATAGCATCATCACTACACTTCTATAAAGAGTGTTATTTAGTCCAACAATTCATTGTGTGAAGGTTTTTTTCTCACAGTTCACCCTCCCATCCAGCTTTGTGTCATCTACAAATGTGGAGAAATCACATTTAATTCTCTTATCTAAATTACTGTTATACATTGTGAATAGTTGGGATCCAAGTACTGATCCCTGTGGTCATTCATTCATTGGCAATCCCTTTTAGATAAGGATGACTCTCTTCCACTCTCAGGGTGAGTCTGTCAGTGATTGTACAGATCAATGCTCTACTGTAGGCTCTGTTACACTTGGGGCAGAAGGTGATCGCAGGAAGGGGTGAGTGGGGTGTTGGTGTGGCATGGGATCCTTTCACTATTTTCAAGTGTCAAAGTGCTGGATGCTGTTCCGGATTCTCCTCCTTCACTTTGGCCAGTCTTCGGCCAATGATTCACAGTTGTCTGTGGGAGTGCCGCACTTTGCCAGTGAGGCCTTGAGGGTATCACTGAAGCATTTCCTCTGTCCACCTGGCACTCACCTGCTGTTTAGAAGCTGTGAGTAGAGCACCTGCTTAGAGAGTCTCATGTTGATCATGTGGATGCCGTGCTCCAGCCCATCGTACCTGATCAAGAGTGGTCAGTGCCTCGATGCTGGGGATGTTGGCCTGGTCAAGGATGCTAGTGTTGGTACGCCTTTCTTCTCAGTGGACTTGCAGGATCTAGTGCAGCTAGTATTGGTGGTATCCCACTAGAGACTGCCCATCTCTCAGTAAAAGACATGTATTCCTATTCTTGATTTCCTGTCTGACAGACAGTTGTCTTTCTATGAGAGTGCATTACCCCAATCACACATGCTTTAATTTACAATAGTAGGAGGACATTACTGCTGCTTCTAAAGCCTTTTATATTTACAAGAAAAGGAAATCTGGTGACTTATTTTCACATGACAGCCAAAAGCATTGACACTACTATTATTATACTTCTTCCTCAGAACCATACTTAAGTGTGAGCAGAGTTAGCAGTGTTGCCTCACAGCACCAGGGACCCGGGTTCGATTCCAGCCTCAGGTGACTGTCTGTGTAGAGTTTGCACATTCTCCCTGTGTCTGCGTGGGTTTCCTCTGGATTCTCCGGTTTCTTCCCACAATCACAAAAATGTGCAGGTTAGCTGAATTGGCCACACTAAATTTCCCATGTGTAGATTAGGTGCATTAGTCAGGAGTAAATGTAGAGTAATAGAATAGAGAAATGGGTCTGGGTGGCTTACTCTTTGGAGGGTCAGTGTGGACTGTTAGACCAAATGACCTGTTTCCACACTGTAGGGATTCTACTTCTCTATGGTCACATATTTAAGTCTCTGCAGTGACGTGAAACCCAACTTTTTGATTTAGAGGCAAGAGTATAACCAGTTAGCAAAGGTTGGCATCCTAGTATTGAACTTTGTTTTTAAATCATTGCCATTTTTACTTTGTGCTTTTTAAAATTTATACTTGAATTTGAAATGTTAACACACGATGGCTATTTTGGCTTCTAGAAAGAACCTCTATCCTTCCACAGCACCAACCTACATAGTGAGAGGTTACCTTGGTCCAAAAACTTCATTGGGCTAGTTCAAACAACATCTTGGGTGTAACAGCAGGTCAGATTCTGTCCATTCTTTGAGTGAATCTAAAGCTACTCCTCCATCACCAAAGCTAAATTTAGGAGAGTCATAGAGCCCCTACAGCTTGGAAGCAGGCCATTCATACATTGAGTCCACACCAATCCTTTGTACAGCATCCTACCTAGACCCTCCCCCCATCCCTGTAACCCTGCATTTCCCATGGATAACCCAGCCCCTGGATGCTAGGGGCAATATATTTTGGAGGAGAAAGTGAGGACTGCAGATGCTGGAGATCAGAGCTGAAAATGTGTTGCTGGAAAAGTGCAGCAGGTCAGGCAGCATCCAAGGAGCAGGAGAATCGACGTTGCGGGCATCAGCCCTTCTTCAGGAATCATTCTCCTGTTCCTTGAATGCTGCCTGACCTGCTGCGCTTTTCCAGCAACACATTTTCAGCAATATATTATGGACAATCCACCTAACATGCACATCTTTGGATGATGCGAGGAAACCAGAACATCCAGAGGAAACCCATGCAGACACAGGGAGAGTGTGCAAACTCCACACAGATAGTCACCCGAGGATTGAATTGAGTCCCCGTCCCTGGCATATGCAGCAACGGTGCTAGCCACTGAACCACCATGCCGCCCAAATGTCTAAATATTCATTGCTTGCCTGGATATATGCAGCTGCAACAACTACACATAACAAGCACAATATAGCAATCTGTTTAATAAACACACAAAATGCTGGAGAAACTCAGTAGGCCTGGCAGTATCAGTGAAGAGAGAAACCTTTCCAGTCCAATATCACTCTTCTTTAGATCTTAACAAGTGTCATATCAAATTTGAACATTACTTCTGTTTCTCTCTCCACAAATGATGCAAGACCTTCTAAGATTTTCCAGAATTTTCTGTGTTTGTTTCAGAGTTCCAGCATCTGCAGTATTTTGCTTTTGTTTAATAAGCACCTATTCCTCTACCACTGGAGTTCTGTGACTGCAGTACAAGTAGGTTACAAAGTTTAATTCAGCAAAAGTCCTGAGACATCTCTCCTTCCCCTGCAAGCTCTGCCACAGAAAAGGACAAGAATAGAAATGTCAAGGGGAATTCAGGTTCACCATCCAACTCACATCTCAATCTGATTTAAATCATTCATTACTATATCTTAGTTCTCACTGGGTCAATATCCTGGCAGTCCTAAACTAACTCCATATGGGATCATTTTAGGCACCAGGACAGCAGCAGTTCGAAAAAAACCAACAACTTTCTTTCAGACCAAGTAAGGATAGGGAATAAAAAATCCTTGCTAGTTCTATCAGACCCTGAGATGAATAAAGATAAAGGTCCCACCACCCTATTGTCTCCTGACACAAAAATAGGAAAAAGAATTGTATTTACAACCATGAGATGTCTCAAAGAATTTTACAGCCACTGAAGGACCTTTGATGTGTACCACTGTGAAAATGTAGGAAACAGCACGATAACTCTTTTACTTGATTTCTTTATCTAATCTTTGCATGTTGGTGCTGCCTTAACTTTTCTGTGTTATACAGGAATAATAACTATGCAAATAAATTTCTTCTTTGTTTCCTCATTACCTACTACAGAAGCAGAAGAAGTAACCTTTTGTTTTCTCATTGTCCCTACAAAAACTCTTTGTGATTAAAAAAAATCAGTATATCTCCTGCAAGCCAGCTGTGCTCCAGAGGAAAGAGTCCAGTGTCTCAAATCTCTCTTTATGATTATAATTTTGCATTCTTTCTGCAATAGAATATCAAAAGCTATATGGTGCTTGGCCTGCGGTTTATCCACTGCTTTGTACAAAATTGTCCTCTTATGAAACTGTCAGTGAACAATAGTATGGAGCACCAAGTTCTTCAACACCCGCACTTTCTCTGGGGCCTTTATTATACTCAACCAGACCAATATCTTCAATACTTCAGTGGGCAGGTCCAGACAGTTGAGGAAGTTGGGATAATGCTTTGCCCTTAATGGTATTAACATCATTAAAGAGGCTGATTTGTTTAAAACCTATGAGTGAATCAGAAGTATTCAATTTTCCTCAGGACATGGATTCAAGAATTTGAATTGGATATATTCCAATGATAACTTTATATTTATTATGCAGTGAATTTGCCTTATCCAGCAATCACTAACTGGAATGTATCAACATTCAGTATCTTTGTTATCTTACACAACTGGTACTTTTGCTATTTAAATATTGATGTTGTAAGTCTGAAATGACTTTCAAAGGACTGGCTGATAGTTGAGGTATTTTTACCTTAATTGTGAAATGTGGAGAGGTTCTGAACCTTTGAACATCAATGTCAATGTATACTTTTGTTTGATTCCTAATATTTCCACAGACTGCAAAAGGGTTAACTGAAATTTTAGATTCACTGGCTCCAGCATGTTGGGGTAATGCACATTTTGCTGTTCGTGTGAAGCTGTGATTTGTAGGAACAAAATGGCCATTTGACAGATTTCCCTGTCAGTATATGATTTCGGAGCATCTAACCCAATTTCCAAACCAGATCATTATTTAATGGCAGTGTCTTGGGGTGGCCCATTTACCCTTCTGCCATTTGAGACCTTATATTACCAATGAATGGCCGATTAAAGACTACTTTTTACCTCACTACAGCATTTGGTTCACAGGAGGAGATTGATATTGGCTTACTGGCAGGAGACAGAGTGGTGGTAGAGGGTTGTTTTTTTTGTACTGGAGGCCCTGTCACCAGTGGTGTTCCACAGGGATCAGTTCTGGGCCCTGTTTTGTTTGTCATTTATACAAATGATTTGGATGAGAGTATAGAAGACATGGTTAGTAAGTTTGCACACAGCACCAAAATTGGTAGCATAGCAGACAGTGAAGAAGATTTTCTAAAATTACAAAGGAATCTTGATCAAATGGGTTAAGTGGCTAAAAAATGGCAGACGGAGTTCAGTCTGCATAAATGAGAGGTATTGCATTTTAGTATGATAACCAAGGATAGGACTTATACAAATAATGGTAAGGCCTTGGAAAGTGTTGTAGAACAAAGGGACCTGGGCTTCAGACACATAATTCTCTAAAGTTTGCATCACGTGTAAACAGGGTGCTGAAAAAGGTGTTTAGCACGCTTGCCTTCATGGCTCAGTCCTTTGAGTATAGGAGTTGGGAAGTTATATTGAGGTTGTGCAGGATAATGATGAGGCTTCTGGAGTTCTGGTCGCCCAGCCATAGGAAGGATATTATTAAGTTGGAGAGGATTCAGAAGAGATTTATCAGGATGTTGCTGGGTATGGAAGGTTTGAGTTATATCAAGAGGCTGGATAGGCAGGGACTTTTTTTCACTAGAGCATAGGAGCTTGAGGAGTGACCTTATAGAAGTTTAGAAAGTCATGAGGGGTATAGATAGGGTTACTGGTAGGATGAGACATTTCAAGACAAGGGGGCTCATTTTTAAGGTGATGGGGAGAAATTTAAAAAATACATGAGAGACACATTTTTTACACAGAGGGTGGTTTGCATATGGAATGAACTTTCTGAGGGTGGTTGATGTGAGCACAGTTACAACATTTAAAAGACATTTGGATGAGTACATAAAAAGGAAAGGTTTGGTGGGATACGGGAAAGGACCAAGCAGGTGGAACTAGTTTAGTTTGGGATTCTGTTCAGCATGGCTGGTTGGACCGAGCAGTTAGTTTCCTTGTTGTATGACTCTATGACTTTGTGACAATGGGTAAGAAATCTGGAAAGTACGCTTTCTTGGGCCTTGGACAGAAAGGAGGTGTCTCACATTTAACAGTGTCATTGTTTAAAGGGTTACAAGGTTATATTTTCAAATTATACCTTCAATTTTCAGGTAAAAATAATCAAGTAACCTGCTCTGATGTCTAATGGACAATGATTCATTTGTTCAAGATCATAGGAAAGCCTTGATAGTTGTACTGGGAAATGGTTGAAAGGTGTTTAGACTTTGAGCCAGTGACAGCAGCCTGTGCGTTAACATTGGAGATTTGGGTAGCCAGCAGTGCAGGAAGAAGGTTGTTGATCTTCTGCACTCCACAAGGGCAAATGTTAACATCTTCACAATCATGTGGCCAGCACTCAAACTCTGCCACTACACAAACCTCTCACCAAGTCTCTTGGCCTACAGTTCTCACTATTGCATGAATTGTGTCCAATCAACAGCTCACACCTTTCTATCCTTCAAGCTACTTACCCTTTCTGCCTTTGGCACATCCTAATCACTTATTGGAGACAGCTCACCACCTTCCTTGCTTATGCATTATCATTAGTTGCTCTTCCATCACTCATAATAATCAGTCCCAGCCTTATTTCAGTGCAAGAAAAGTGGTTGACCCCTTGGATTGATTTCTCCGTAGCACCCTGACTGACCTACCTATGGTCCCAAGTCTACTCATTCTTGACCTGTGGGATGATCTTGACTGAGACCCAATCCCTGGTCTGCAAGTACAAGGATATCTAGAATCTTTTTGGACAAATTGCCTGACTGTTAATGGCCAATGCCCTGGACTGGAATAGGATGAGCCCCTTGACCGACTGTGGTGGTACCCCTGATTGACTCTAGTTCCCCTTCACTGTATGAATGACTGCTCCCTTTTGACTTTCACAAATGTCTTTTGACACCAGACGACACTTGAGCAAATATAGAACATTTGACCAATTGAGCGTGCTCTGTCGTTCAGTGAGACAATGGCTGATAGGATAATGCTCAACTCCACTTTCTTAACTTATTCCTATAACCCTTGAATCCCTTAATGATTAAAAGTCTGTCTATCTCAACCTTGAATAAATTTAGTAATACAGCCTTGACAGTCAGCTGCAGTGAAGAATTTTATCAATGCACTACTTTAAGAGAAAAACTGTCTTCCTCACCTTGTCTTGTGTGCAGCTCCTTAATCTGAGAGTATGTTCTCTATGCCTGGATTC